>NC_045551.1:1332635-1644573 GCF_009769535.1 Thamnophis elegans
CGGTTCTAAACGGCACTGTAGATTTGTGGGACTTCTTCTGTAGAAGAGGCTAGAACTGGCAGGAACCCACCCCTGCTATGTACATATGGATTGAAGCAGAGATGGGCTGCATTTACCTTAACAATTGGTTCACTGGTTGTGGCCACACCTCTTCAGGGCTGAAATGGAGCTTCAAACATGCAGCTAATCAACTCAGGCAGCTCCGTTGAGTACAGCAGGCGAGGTGCGGAAGTCAGCTGGGCAGCATGGGCAGGGGGAACGAGCCAGAAAGTTAGTTATAAATGGAAAGGATAGCGTGGGGGCAGATGAGCATGCTCAGCCAGTGATCACAACTACCAGTTTGCCCAAACCGGTCCAACCAGGCAGCAGCCCATCACTGGATTGAAGTATATGATAGAATGATAGACAGCTGATAAATGCATCTCCAAGTAGAAAAAAATATATACACCTAGAATCAAAGGATGGCACCTTGGAGGTCTTCTAATCCAATCCCCCCAATCACATCATTAAGATGGAAGATGCTGTGCTTGACAAAATCAAAGCACTGTAGAGTTTACAGATCATTAGCATGGTTTATTTAGGTAATTTCTGAATTGCGTTGGTGGAACTCAGCTAACTGTGGTTTATATACTGTAGAATAGATGAGCCTGCAGTGATGGCCTAGGTATGATGGCCAAGGGCCAAATTTAACATGAAGAGGGTCCCAGGTAGCAGTGGTTGAGTAAATAATATCCATCGAGTAAAGTTATTCCTCTTTTCTGAATGGAAACAATATTTTTTATATTGTTTAGGTATTTAAATACAGCAAAAAGTTATTACCTCAGGGATCTGGGTTCTCAAGTCCAAAGGATCTGCCAGATTTGGCTGTAAAAACCCATTCAGCGCAGAAGGGCAAAATACAGGTGGTTATCTCAATCTTGAGTTCCAGAGCTTGTGTCTAAGGACACGAAGTGTAAGAAAGTAGTGTAAGAAAAGAAGAAATTTCATGAAATAGAGGGAGAAAAAGCAGATTCTGAACTGTGTGAAGGCCAGGATCCCCAGTTTACTTGTCTACTGTGCAATATGTGAAGCTTTTGGAAGCTTCACTATTTTCATTTTAAAGCCCTTCTCTTTATGGGGGAAAATGGCTGTTCCTCTCTGAAATGAAGACACAAGGGCTTCTCTGGAGGAATTATTTGATATGCTTTGCTGCATGGATGCCCTCCAGCAGGTCTGTGTCTCTCTGTGTATCTGTTTTTGCAATAGGAAGCAGCTGGTCTAATTTTAGACCAAATACCATTAAACAAAAAAAAGGCCTAAGCATAGCAGAAGGGAAAAATGCCCCCAAACAATCAGCCAATTTTATTTGGTTTTACAATCTGATTAATGGAAGAAAGTATAATCAGGAGGAACGTTTCCTTACCCGCAGAGAAAGCTGGCAAGCCAGGGATGCAGAATTCTTGTTTTGCAAGCTGACAAGAAGCTCTTGAAAGGATAAGCATAGGATAAATCAAAGTGGATCTTGCGTTTGGGAATGGAGCATGGACTCTGGAAAAATGCAATTTGAACTTTGAGGAGGGGGATTATTTTAATCAGTGGAAGTACTATTTCATCTGCATTCCCCACTTACTGCCAGCAGCCTGGTCTTCAGGGGGGAAATATATTAAGTTCCACTTAATGATGGGAAAAACTAAAAGGCTTATGCTGATTTTCAGTCCTCAGCAGGAGAATTGTCCTTCCTTTTCATTAGGTGTTTATTTAGTTAAATATTGCAGCTTAAAAAAATTTCATTGGCCACCTTGCCACACTTAACAATGCATAAAGCTTAATGACTCATCTCCCTTCTGTAAATGTTACTACTTGTTAAGGAGCTTTTATTTCACACATCATACAAATGTGGGTCTGTCATCCAGAGCAGTAATTTTTACTTCTATAATTTTCCTGCAAAACTGGAGGACATAATATAGATCAAGGAGTTCCAAAACTTGCTGAAAAAAAACCACTATGTTTAACAGTGTAAGAATGGTCTTGCTAACACAAATCAAAGCTTGTTTGGTGTAACATCTTTCTGGTTTCTTTCAGCAGCCAAGTGGATTCTTCTGAAGGCTACAAACTACACATCATGGTTTCCCAGCCTCCTCCATAAGTTCCATACTGTAATATATGTTTACTGTTAAATTTTCTCATTCAAACAATATGTTGACAATAGCTGCATGTGGTTTATTTATCCCAGTTATTGTTTGCGTGGGATGCAGTTATTAGTGTTGCTCAGAGCTTCGGTGACTTTTTCTGATTAATTTCCTGGGGCTTAAAGTTTTAAGTAGTTTGCTCAGTTCATCATTAACAGATTGTGCAAACCCTCAAAGCCTATTAATTTATAAGATGATTGTGTATTGTGTGAATGCAATAACAGAAACAGATAAGCTCTACTACAGGGATATCAAATTCGCATGACATATCAGGACTCCCCCCCCCTTCCCTAAACCAGGCGTAGGCATGGCCAGCACCTGGTCCATGGGTCGGGACTTTGGCAGCCCTGCTCTAGTAAAATGGCTATATTCAGCATGAAAGCAAAAATGCAGTTTTTGAGATGGGTACTATAAAGAACTCTGCCTATGTGTAGAATGTATTGTGCCTTATTGGCTGTTTGGGACACAGCAGTTCTCATTTTTACAGGTATGTAGCCCAATTTTATGAGTGTTGACCTGGAAATAAGACCTACTTAATCCTAAATGGTTTTAGACAGACTTCTGCAGGCATGGAGCTGTTATAGCACCATTTCTTTCTAGTCTGCCAATGGACACCTGTCTTGTAGATAAGGCATGGAAGGAGCTCCTCTAACAATCCCTTTACAAGCCAATATTACTACTTTTTGGTAGTGCTGGAGTAAACACTTAAACACTGGATGTCTTTCCCACCCACATTGCTCAGTGATGACTAGTTGTAATCATCCATGAGTGAATAAATAGGGTATGTCAGTACTTCAGGTGTCAGTAGCCTATTGCTGCTTTTCTCTGTAGTAGGAGAAGCTTTGATTGCAATACTCAAAGGTTTCCTTGTAGATATAAACAAGATTTATATTTCAGAAGCAGTGGTGGGTTCCGGATCTCGATGCAACCGGTACGGTGCAACGGGGCCAGGTGTCCACCACATGAACACGCACAGCGTGCATGCACACATGCGCAGCAGACACATGCATACTTACCACCAACGATGCTCTGTGATGCCTCTGTGACACTCCAGCTGCGTGCGTGGGCTCAGAAGCCCTGAAAACTTCAAATACCGGTAAGGAGCACAGGTGGGCAGGTGAGCCCTCCGGAGCACCGTACCAGAATGGTACCTGGTGCTCCCGGCAGGTACCGGTATGCCCACACTGGTCGTAACCCACCACTGTTCAGAGGTCAGTGCGGTGGCTTCTGGGTGAGGCAATAGTGGACTAAAATTCCTCCAAAGGAGTGGAGATGCTGCTGCAGTGAAGACCAAGAGCAAGGTTATAACTCCAGGTCAACAGGAGTTTAACAAGGAGAGGCTGAGATTTTGTCCACTTGTGTTCCAGGTAGCTGATCCTCACAAGGATTATCCAAGATTGTGGTTGACTCATGGGTTTGAGTGCTGGGCGATGCAGAAATCATGAGCTCACAGTTGCAGCAGAGCCCATAAGGTCATTGAGTTTGCTAAACCTCATTTTCTGACAAACTTTTGGATCAATCTAAAGTAGCGGGGAGAAGGGATAAAAGGAGGATGTTTTGGCAGGAAAGGTAAAAGAGTGAGAGAGGGGGCAAAAAGCTTGATAAAAATTCAATCTAAGAAAGTTTCAAATGGAGTAGGGAACTAATCAGATTTAAAATCTTTGATGTTTGCTAAAGGTGTTTTTAAAATTAAATAAATAAAATGGTACATACATGGGAACACAAACTGTTTAGACCATGAGTGTCAAACTTGTGGTGTCACATTGCCGTCATGTGATGTATTGTCATGTTATTTTCCCTGGGGTGGGCTTGGCCTGCACATGATGCATCTGGGCCATGGGCCACCAGTTTGACACCCCTGGTTTAGACTTCCAGAGGAAAAAAAAACATTGGTGGTTTTTGTAGAATGTAGAGATAACAGACATTTGAGATGGACCATATAATCATACAAAAGCAGATGCTACAGTACAAGAATACTACAGAAGAAACAAAGACTTAAAGACTAGAAAAGGATGAAAGAAAAGGATGAGAGAAAAGAGAGAAGAAAAGAAAAGCCAGACTTCTGGAGGAGGCATGGCAAACTGTAGATTGTCTCTGCAAAAATTGATCTTATTACCACAGCAAGTTCAAAGAACTGGTGAGCAGATTGGTTCTGCTCTGGATGAGCAGAGGATAGGAGATTGTCCATATGTGTTCTGAATGACTGCTCCTTGAAAGGAGATCACTTCCACAGGTTTGAACACCAGGAGATGAAGTGTTAGCCATCTTGCTCACAAAAGGTGTGATGAAATAAAGAAATCAAGAGAAATGAAATCCTATGATAATATTTCAATGAATTAAAAAGATTAAGACTGTTAGAGATAAACGGAAGAAATACATAGTTGGTTTATTTGATCATGATTAAGAGGTTTTTTTTTCTACAGAGTAAGATAATAGATATTCTTATAAACTACTGGAAACCCTTTGACTTTTTTTGCTGAAATTGGATAGAATTGTTAATTTGGGGGGACGGGGATTGCTAATGGAACAGAATTTAGATATGGGAAGAAATTATTTATGTAATGTAACTTCAAATGTGGAGGAGTGTTATGAAACTTGTTTGTAACTTCTGCAAAGAAGTCACTTTTTTAAATATCTATTTTTCTGTTTCTTTTCCTCCTCCCATACTTTCCAGCCCTTCTTTTTCCACTTTCCTTGTCCTTTCTTTTCTAAGTACATTATGTATTACATTTAATTACTGTTAAACCTTCCAATAAAAAGTATTGACAAATCAGGAGAAATGGGTTGGTGTAGTGGTTAAGGGCACTGGACTAGAATCCAGGAGAGTGATTTCTAGTCCCCAGCTTTGGCATGAAACTGGATGGGTGACTTTGGACCAGTCATACCCCCTCAGCCCTAGAAAGCAGGCAATGGCTAACCACTTTCAAAATCATGCCAAGAAAACTGCAGGGATTAGTCCAGAGAGTCCCAAGGAGTCAACAATGATTCAAAGGTTTTAAAAAAAATCTGAGTTAAATTTTTGTATTTCATAGTATAAAGATACATTTGAAAAATAGTGACCACAGAATATGGAAAGGGTTCTTGTATTATCTATATACTGTTTTTTATTTCAGACTGAACCGCCATATTTAAGCATATAAGCTGAAGGAGGATGTGATATGGAAGAAAATGTTTCCTTAGTTACAGTAGTTCGGACAATGCTGGCACTTGAATTAGTATAGGAGGAAGAACCTGAGACAAATTTTTCCATTGTCTCTGCAATATCATTCTGTAAAATCCTATTGTGAGTTTTCTAGCCATTCTGTTAATTGAAATATATCAATTACAGGTTTCATTTTTGTTCCTGTAGTTTACCAAATCAAACACAGAGAAGCAGAGGTAGAGTATCTGCATGCAATATGGCAAAATACAAAACAGATTCGCTGACTTTAGTAGAATTCTCCTGGGTAACATAGGAATAAATTATCCCTGTAAAGAAACCCAAGACTCAGGTGTCGGCTAAGCTTCCATTGCTATAATCTACTCATAACACAACGGAGGGAAAAAAGTCACAATGCCTTCTTTTGTGTATACATCTATTTTTTTAAGAGCAAAAGAATCATGCTGTCCTCAAAGAAGTAGCTTTTGCTGATGGAATTAAACAATGGGATTTGAAGGTGCTTTGGGAATCAGAAAAAGAAAGCTAAAAGAATATACAATAGCAATAGCAATAGCAGTTAGACTTATATACCGCTTCATAGGGCTTTCAGCCCTCTCTAAGCGGTTTACAGAGTCAGCATATCGCCCCCAACAACAATCCGGGTCCTCATTTCACCCACCTCAGAAGGATGGAAGGCTGAGTCAACCTTGAGCCGGTGAGATTTGAACCGCTGAACTGCAGATAACAGTCAGCTGAAGTGGCCTGCAGTACTGCACCCTAACCACTGCGCCACCTCTGCTCAAATCCTACAATACAAATTTTAAAAAAACTCTTGACTTATTAACTTGTTTTGGCATCACAAGTTGATGCCTTGGCCATTCCCTCTACCTAATGGTGGGGCCCGCCTTGACTATTCTACATGCAATTCAAAGTTAGTTCTCATCCCAGCTGTAGGTAAAGAAGTATATTCTAGCATCTGATAGGGGTTCTTTAAGGGTTTTAGTCACTTTACAGAAATTTGCGACGACATATTTGGACCAGAAATGTAGAATTTCAGATTGTAGCAGGATGATGTTCATGTCAATGAATATTGTTCCACATCCATAAATGTTCTCCATTTAGGGAAATGGAAGAGCAGTGAAAAACAAAACAAAACTTTTTTAATTTTTGCATAATATTTAAGATTATGAGAATCTTGCCTTACCCATTTCAGGTACAGGTTGAAAATGAAAAATACATTTAATTTCCCGATTATGAGAAGGAAAACAAAATAATCACTTTTCTCTCTCTCTTTTCTCATTCCCCTGTACCAATGCTCCTCTCTTTGTTTTTAAATTGGAAGTGACAATTTTAAATTATTGTTTCTCATTACTTTACCCAAAGCTTTTCCCTTTATTATTATTTTCCAAAATAATATCTTTTAACAAATATAGCATCTGAGCTTGTTTTAGATTTATGTCTCCATCATTAAACCATCTGTTTTTGTCAAAGGCAACCTGGACTGAATATGATAGGAATTTTTTAAAAAGTGAATGAATAAAAAGCAAACAGGAAGAATGTAACATAATAGAGTATTCTTAATTTTGCTCTAGGTCATTATAATCAATAGACCATTAATAAACTGGAAACTACAGATCAGAAATGAGTTTTATACATCGTTCCTTTTCCCCCTTTTTATTTCTTGAATAAAAATGTATTTCTTTGATGCTTGTTTATTTAGGATGACCTAAAAATAATAAAATAAAGTGGATTTCAAGGTTTATATTCTTTTTCTTTCATCAGTGGCACAGAAAGAACCTGGAATGAAATATTCTTTCAGAGGTGTTTTTAACAATCATCTTGTAGGGAAAAATAAAATTTAGACCAGGAATATATCAGAGGGAATAGAATGAACTGTCTGCTTTCTTGGACCACATTTTCAAATTCTGACATGTTCCTATTTAATTATTATTTACAAATGGAAAACAATGTTGCAGGAGATGCCAGTCCCAGATATATTTCTGATTGTCTGGTTCCAGTTGGCCTCAATTTAGCAAAGTGCTTGCCAGGTACAGCTTTATTGTTCTAAAGACTCGAGTTAAGGAGTGGAATTTTCCACACATAGCAGGAAATTGTTTATTCTGTGATATCAAATGTGCTTCAGGCTGCTGCACCTTAAATTTTGCTACATATATCTTTCTATTTATAGCAATGGCACCAGGTGTCCCATACATTTTACAACACAGACAGTTCATATTAATCGTAGCTGTCAGCATGGGAGGCTAAAAATAGCACCCTGGGGCAGGTGAGTTTCCCTATCAGTCTCCTTTCTTTCCTTTGGATGATACAACTTCAAGCTTCCACTGAAAAGAGAGCAGGAAAAATGGTGACTTTTAATTTGAATGTTTTTCTACTTAAGCTGTTCAACTTGCAGTGGCCTGATTTGGTTTTCTTACAAGAATTAGAAGCCTGTCCGCAAATGGACTTGGAAATTGAAAGCAAAATATAAAGTTCGTTGCCACTGTTTCAACTGCAAACATGAAATGGCTTTACAGCTTTGCTTGAACAGCTTGGAGTCAGTGAAATGGGTCAGGGCGTATTGCTTTATCAATTTCAGTAGCAAGAAGTATATAAAGAATTTGAATGACTAACAAAGTGGGACCTTCGAGACACACAATTATACCAATCATTTTCTAGGCAAATTGATCGGCAAAAGCAAGAGAAATATTGATAATTTCCACATTTGGTTTCAAATCAATTCAGAAAGCAAGTAGACACCTCCCCGCTTCAATTAATTGTGTTAGGAAACATATTTCATTGCATATTTCATTCCAAGGAAGCTGGAAATATGATGGAAATTCAATGGAAAAAGTTCACTTCCTATGTGGAACTGAAGCAGTGTTTGGCTGGATATTTATTTGGTTTTAATTTAACCAGATATGTAAACTTAGCTATTACGGTTTACCATTTATAGTTTATTCCATGGTCTGCAACATGAATTTGGCTAATTGGAGCATATTCAGGAAATGACGATAAAATACATCAGGGTTTAACTGTAATATGTGAACCAAGTTCTTGATTATAACATTGAATTCTGGCACTACCCAGCATCTTTTCTATAAATAACTTTCTCATTTTGCAATCTAGCACCGTTCAGAAAAGTAACTTTCTAAAAGACACCAAAATTGGATGCTGCAGAACAACTGATTAATTTCTGTTTATGATTCTCCAGAAGAAGTAGCCCTCTGTAATTAAGTATAAAACCAATCATATGTGGGATTATTTTTAATTAATGATGACACAAAAATTAAAATTAGGCAGTTTGTAAATCTAATTTTGTGGGATCATAATTTCCAAAGGCATAATGAATTGTGACTTCAATCCAATAAATATAAATATGTTTGTAGTTTAAACTAAAATTGATTACAACTCAATTTATAATTTCTGGGAGTCTATGAGAAATATTTACACACTACCATATTTTTTCCATGTACTTACTTACATTTTTGATGACTGCAATTCTTTATTTTCCAGAAGAAATGAGCAACTTCAATTAAGCAATGGACAGCTGCAGAGTTTGGTTTTATTTTAACTCTCTATTTACTCCAGCCAAAAGATCCAACTGGTTTTTAAAAAATAGCTCTGAAACTGCAAACCAGTTGCATTTGAAGAGACAGCAGATAGAATTGTCCCATTCCTTATTCAATGTTTTTTAAAATAATAATAATAATTGAGCATTCATTCTAGTTCTGGCTAGCGAACGGATGGTCGACATTTCTTTTTAAGAACTAAGCATGTGTGAGGAGGGGAAAGCGTAGACTGAATATTCGTACTATTTGGAAGCACATTAGACACATTCTATGTTGAACAAATCACTGAATCTGCTTGTTCAACTCATGTTGATGAATTAATGAACCAGGTTGTGGTAGTAAGTGACATTATAGCAATAGCAGTTAGAGTTATATACCGCTCCATGGGGCTTTCCGCCCTCTCTAAGCGGTTTACAGAGTCAGCTTATCACCCCCAACAACAATCCGGGTCCTCATTTTACCCACCTCGGAAGGATGGAAGGCTGAGTCAACCCTGAGCCGGTGAGATTAGAACCGCTGAACTGCAGATAACAGTCAGCTGAAGTGGCCTGCAGTACTGCACCCTAACCACTGCGCCACCTCGGCTCTTATGGTAAAGTAGTAGTAATTTTCCTTTCCTTTCAACCTGTGTGTGACAAGACATTAAATGTTCTAGCTTAAGCAGGAATGAACATTTCTTCTTGCTTTATTTGTTTGTTTCTTTGGTCAAAAACTGGGGGTTATCGGTGAGTTGTATGGATTGTTGTCCCTGTAGAGGACAGTTGCTTTTACTAATCAAGCTCCCTACACACTTGGCTCAGTTCCATGATGTCTGCTACCGTAAAATAAATACTTATATGTCAACCAATTAGAGGTAGATGCTTATCACGGCGTGAAGATGCCCCATGAATTATTTTTAAAAGTTGCGTCCTTATGATTCATCCCTAATGCATTGCTGTGGCAATTTAAAGACCTATTCAGATTTCTAGTTTTGAAGTAGTATTTTCCCACTTCATAGCCAATACATTTTTGGCTATGAATAATATTTATGATATTTCTTCAGTGATGTGGCTGATGGCACAGGCTGATGACAGAGGGCTAGGCTAATTGGCAACTTCAGATTGCTGTAGAGATGCCTCTTTTTCTCCAGTTGCCAGGCACTGCTGGTCTCCATGGACATTTGTCTTAGATTATGTTCAAGAACGGATACCTGATTATGGCAGAGGTATCTGTCCTACGATGCCTGGGCGATGATACAGAAAAGGTTTTTGGGGAATTACACAACCCCCTTACATAGACAGCACTGTGTATATTTTGAAATAATGCTATATAAATGTTTTATTTAACCAAACATGACTAGCAGTCCCTGGAGGGAGGGCTGGGCCCGTGCTGTAGAGAATCTGGATTTAAATTGGGAAAGTAAGACTGATCCTGCCAGCTGTGTGTTGCTAGTTTTGACTCAAATGAATACAAGTTTTCCATTGCTTCTGCCAATAAGGGGGGTCTATATACCCATATCCCCTCCCCCCACTCTTTTAATTATTTTGGCGGAGAATGTCACTCTGCAGACTCAGAATCTGGTGGACTTCTGGATGCAGCAAACCTTGAAGTTAGAACTGGCCCTCTTGTTTACTCCCTCCCAAGACTGTCACTCGCAGCAAATTGCAGAGCGAATTGAGAATTTCAATGACATATTCATATTACGTGTACACATTGCGATCAGGGCAAATCAACAATGAATCCCACGTGTACATAACTTTGCTCCAGCCTAACTGACAGGTGACAGACACAATGCAGAAAAGGTTTTTAATGGCTGTATTTTTTAAAACTTTTTTTTAAAGTGTTTATACCATTCTAATGAGGGGAAAGGATTTCTCCTGTTGTTCCTCCGCTTTGATAGTGACCCAGACTGGGGTATCATTGAAGACAAGGCCCTCACCCTTCAGAAAAGCACTAGACACATGTTAACAAATAGTTTAACTTTTGGTCACTGCTGCAGAACACTTCTATGCCAGACCTTTGTATTTCAAGCAACTGGAAAGGTGACTACATTTTGATCCCAGAGATTGACCTGTACCTATACAAGCACATCATGTTCTGTGTTATCACACAACAGTGATAACCCTGTTATGTGTTACATAGAATGATTGGTAGCTGTTTTTCCTACCAGCAGGTGATATTGGGTGGAAGAGGAAGCTGGGAAAATACACAATCCCTTCCTTTAAATTACTGTCCTTTAGAAATGTCAGGTCAACAGAAGTAATTACTTCCATGAGGCCGATTAGTGCTGGACATCTTAGCAATGCCATTTCTATTCTGATGATTTAAAAATCTGGGAAATGTGCATTAACATGTCCAATGGTGTTGTGGTGAGAGGAGCATTCAGGCCTGTGACTCCTAAGCTGGGTGGGTGGCTCCAACACCTCGCAGGAATGACGTCCAGGGTGCAATTCTAGGAATAGGTAGGATCCTGCACAGAACCCTCAGGCTCTCAAGCCTGGGATGGAAGACCGGAGATTGAAGAAGGTGCAGATCACTCATATATACCCAAACTCTCACACAAACACAAACACAAACACATACACATACACACACACACACACACACACAAATATATATATATATATATATATATATATATATATATATATATACATACATACATACATACATACATACATACATACATACATACATACATATATATATATATATATATATATATATATATATACATATTTTTAGGGGTTTGGTCTGGTAATCAGTTCCCTGAAAGCTGAGAAACTTTTCTTATTATGGGTATGAGCAGAAGGTGAGCTGCTGCCGGTTCGAACTGGTTCAAGCAAAACGGTAGTTCTGACCAGCTATGGCCCCGCCCACCTGCCCTGGCGGTATCCCGTCCTATATAATCGCCATGTGTTTTTTGTGCCACACATACATTTTTGCATTCTGGGCGAACCGGTTGTTACTGTATGTGACACCCTCCTCTGGGTATGACATTCTTTTGTCTTTCCAGATTTTTTTTTTAAAGCTTAACACACCCATTAATTTGGTGAGAAATGTTACTACCTACCCAAGAAGTAGCATTGGTTTTTCTGCATCCAATAAAGGAAATCTGCTGTGTAAATCTTCATTAGATTTTACGCTTATTCACCATCATTCCTCCTCCCCCCTCCCTCGTAATTTTCCATGCCTTGTTTTAATGGCATCCAGATATCACTTCTCTGCCCATTTATAACTCCCAGAGGCTCCATATTCATTTTTTTTATTTCATGGAAAAGCACACACATACACAAACACATATGAATGCCCAAAGAAGATTTATCCAACTTTGGTTTAACGCTGTTCTCACTTGTGTTAAAAGTTTCACTCTCTATGAAAGTGAGTTCTCCTCTCTTTCTCAGGAATACAGCAGCATAAGGGATGTGGTAGCATAAGAGCCATGGTGGCGCAATGCTTAGAATTGCACTACTGCAGGTTTCTTCTGCTGACTGTCGGCTGGCTGCGATTTGGCAGTTCGATTCTCAACTGCTCCATGTTGACTTAGCCTTCCATCCTTCTGGTAGTTTGTGAAATGAGGACCCAGATTATTGGGGGCAATATGCTGACTCTGTAAACTGCTTAGAGAGGGCTGTGAAGCACTGTGAAGCAGTATATAAGCCTAAATACTATTGCTATTTAAGAGGCATTTTATAATAGGGTGGTGGGCATCATTTATGCTTATATTCTTTTATCCACTCAAACAATGTAGGTATTTCTATTTCTTTTTAAAGTGCCACTTTCCCATTCAGTGATATTGGCTTCTTCTCACATAGGTTTGCACTCCAGGAACATCATGTGGCCACAACAGCACTTCCCACAGACAGAGTATGCCATTGTGTTATGAGAAACCTACACATGGGGTATTGTAAAAGGAAACTCCTCCCCAAGAATAACCCCTTCCCATACGTATTTATAAGAAAAAAAGACCCCTTGGCTCTTGACTGTCTCCTACAACAAGATCAATTCAATATCCCTCTTCTTCATTACGATTTTTTTTTTTAAAAAGTTCTCCCTTTTTTTTTGTACTCTTTTTAATTTTGTTCTCATGTCTCACAAAGAACCAGGAAAAACATGGGGAGTGCTTGCACATAATCAATACACTTAATACCATGTCTCATTTCACCCTGTGAGGAAGAAGTGTTTGTCAACCCCTTACCAAACTGAGTTAAAGCTCCCAGCAGAGTGAGGTTTGTTGTTGTGTCATGTGCTAAATGTCACAAAGCTTTACTGAGCAATTTGAACAGTGTTGTGAATCAGCTTGCAAGGTAGAATCTCTCATAACTGCAAGCTGGGTAGCTTGATTTTAAAGAAGGAAAGATGGCTTCTAACAAAGGAAATTCACGCTAAATCTCCCTCCCTCAGCCTCCCGTCCTTCAGCCAGACTTTCCCCTAAAACACAGGCCCTTCTGTGGAGTCTCAGGAGTTTCTTTTGGACAATGTGGGATATTTTTGATAGCTCCACCTTAGCCTCCAGGGAATGCCAGGAGACAAGTACATAATGGGAGAGGCGAAATTTTGTTTCTATCAACTTCCTTCAATTCACTTATCTGAAAATCCAGTCCATTGTTTGGATTGTGGGGTCTTTGGTCCTGTCCGAGCTTAATTGTTACATCCATTGTTTCCATGTACACATTCATTGTGCATCCTACAGAGGATTCTACTTATTGTCCTTTTTGTTTAGCCCCGGTGCACCAGGGTCATATTCAGAGACAATAAACATGTATTAGGCTGTCTGTATTCTGAAAAGATACAAAAAGGTCCTGAAAACATATTCTAGGGATTCTGCCAGAGCAGGAAGACTGAACAATACTTATTTTTTATTTCAGCAAGAAGCTGTATGGGATTCTGCTTCCCCCCATTTTTTTTCTGCTACAATCTTCCATGGATTTTTTTTCCTCAAATGATACCTTCCATTTTATCTGAAATTGCATAATATCTCTGCCGCATTGAAAATAAAAGATGGAAAATTAATATAGGGAAAGTACTCAGGGATTTATTGTCTCCTGTTGGTGTTTAGTTGGATTCATTTGATGAATTTACATGTCAGGGCCAGCATTTTGTGACTTTATGATTAAGCAAGCTGCACAGATATCATAAGGTTTACAAATCACCAGTTCTAGAGAAAAGCATAATGTGAAGTTATCATTTGCAAAAATAATTAACAAATGAAGTGGTATAATTGAGTTGCATTTGCCCTCAACAATATCACTGTTGAAAAATCATCATCATCTTAGTTATTGTCTATCTACTGCAGGATAAAGGCCTCTGCCACATGTTTTCAACCAATAGGGTCCTCCTGGGCTTTCTGCAATACTGGCTGATGTTGTTAATACATCTTGTTTTAGGTCTCTTTCATAGATGCTTTTTTTTTTTAACAAGTGGTATCAATTCTATGACTGGCTTGGCCCACCTGCAAGCCATTCTTTTTGCTATGTGACCTGTCCATTTCCATTTCAATACTTTTACTCTCTTGATAGCAATAGCAATAGCAGTTAGACTTATATACCGCTTTGTAGGGCTTTCAGACCTCTCTAAGCGGTTTACAGAGTCAGCATATCGCCCCCACAGTCTGGGTCCTCATTTTACCCACCTCGGAAGGATGGAAGGCTGAGTCAACCCTGAGCCGGTGAGATTTGAACAGCCGAACTGCAGAACTGCATATCTTGATGATATGGTATACTGGCAACAGTGGGATTCAAAATGTTTTACTATCAGTTGTTTGAATGTTTGAATGTTTAATAAATTTATAGGCCGCCCAATCCCGGAGGATTCCGGGCGGCTTACAACAATACAATTAAAATAGAAGTTGAAAAACACAAAAACATAGTTCTTTGGGTGTGGCTTGGTGGGCGTGGCAGGGGAAGGATACTGCAAAATCCCCATTTCCTCCCAATCAGCTGGGACTCAGGAGGCAGAGAATAGATGGGGGTGGGCCAATCAGAGATGGTATTTACCGGTTCTCCAAACTATTCAAAATTTCTGCTACCAGTTCTCCAGAACTGGTCAGAACCTGAATGCTACCTCTGAATACTCTGCAGCTATACAAATGTATTAAATACATAAATAATAAATGAATAAAATAAATACATGTGGAACAAATACTGAAATATCTCATGCTTGAATCACTCCCTGAAGAGCTCAGCTTGTATACAGAAAAAATGTTAGCCTTGAAGGAGAGAGGGGTCTTGAAAGTATATACTGACCAATCCAAAGTTATAACTGTGATTTTAATGTAGCTATCATCAATGTATCATTATAATTTTCTCTTTTTATTTTTACATTATGTAGTAATAATTTTTGAGACCTACATTGGAGAAATCATTCTTCAGTTCAATTCTTGTATCTTTAGAGGTGTTTTTTTTAAAAAAAAAAAATCTCTGATATTATGTTAAAGGGCAGCCTTGAAATCTGAGAAATGCATTCACTTTTATAGTCCTTTCTTCCACTAACTCCCTTCTGTATACACAATAAGAGAAGGGAAGAGCACTAAAAGATACTATAGGTTAAGTGAGCTGTTAATCCCAGAAACCAGGTGCAAACTTTATCAATATATAACATGTTTTTTGGGGGGATTATCCAGAAGCAAGGAGAGTAAATTAACTGAGAAATTAGAGGTTCCACTATTATTTATACATTTATGTGATTCATACCTATTCTTTCTCCTCTAGCAAGTATTTAAAATGGGGAACAATTTTTTTTTAAACAAAAAGAGAATATAAAAAGTTAAATGGGGAATTTAAGTTTACAAGTGAAAGAAATAGTAAAAATCACATCAAATTCTTTTTTATGCATTTGTTCAGTTGAAAATTAACAAATGGTGAAAGGAACATGTTTTTGTTTTTTTAAGTGCCAAAAGGAGGCTAGCGATCAAATCATTCCCTTTGACTGGAGCAATGCAGAAGATCCATTTCCTTGTTCCACAAACACAAGACAAAATCCATTGGGTAGGCCCTAAATCGTTTGAGGTTTTAACAGTCATTTTCAATTATCCCTGATAATCAACTGAAATATTTTAGTACAGTAGTAGTTGCATCATTTAATGGTCTGACACCTGCATTTTGCCCCAAATCTCTCAACACTTTACAAGGGTAGCCCACATAGAATATGAGAGTCAGTTTGGTCGACTGGTTAAAGCACCAGTTTAGAAACTCTGAGGCCATGAGTTCTAATCTACTCTTAGCCTGAAAGCCAGCTGGGTGATCACTCTCACCCAGCAGTCACTCTCTCTCAGTTCAATGTAGCTCACAGGGTTATTGTTGTGGGGAAAATAGGAGAAGGAAGGTGTGTTGAATATGTTCACCACCTTGAGTTGTTTATAAAAATAATAAAAGTGGGATATGATAGATGATAGATAGATAGATAGATAGATAGATAGATAGATAGATAGATAGATAGATATAGATAGATAGATAGATGATAGATAATGTTGTTTCTTCAAAATAGGCTGTATCAAGAAACAGACACCATAAGAATTATTGGAACCCTACTTTATTATCATAAGCTATAATAACAGAATAAAGAATATAATAACAGAATATTGAAAACCTGTCTCTCAGTAAAGAGGGGTGTGTGTGCCTTGTACCTCATTGTCCAAAACTCTTCCTGCTCACATCATCCACCTGCACTCCAGTAGCAGTCAAGGATCAAGGAATATTCTCAAGCTCTCTCAGAGGAAGTGCAATCTTGCCTAATTGGGCTGAACCTGAATCCTTCAGTCTGTTTCCTTACATGCTAACAACAGCTCTATCTTACCTTCATTTAGCTTAAGCAATACCGTACTCAAAGGTTCCAAATGTGTCCTTGGAACTGTGTGGTGGGGAGGAGGATGAAGCGTGGAGGGGAGAAGCTTCTCATCAGCCTACACGTTGACATAATGATGACCAAATAGAAAAATCGGGCGAGTTCCAGCAGTTTCACACAGATTTTGAGGAATAAAACTCATTGATCAACAGCTTAAGTGTCAAGCAGTATTTCCCCGGAAGAAAGCCTGCCAAAAAGGACTGTGCCATTCTAATATCCTGGCAGTTGTTGGCACTACAGTTCCATGGAAATGGATCTACTGGAAAATCCAGAAAATTGTTAAGATTTATCTGAAGCTGCAACACCTATCAACTTTTCAATCGCCTTCCCCTGTAAAAGTCATTCTCAACTTATAACAGTTCATATAGTGACCATTTGAAGTTATAGTGAAGTGAAGTATGGGCCATTATTCACACAACTTTTGTGCCATTCCTACGGACATCTGATCAAAATTCAGATACTTGATGACTGACCCATATTTATGATGTTTGCAATGTCTCGGGGTCACATGATCATCTTGTACCACCTTCTGACAAGCAAAGTCAGTGAGGAAGCCAGATTCGCTTAACAACCCTGTTCATAATGTAACTATTGTGTTTATTCACTTAGCAACTATGACAAGAAAGGTTGTTAAATGGGGCAAAACCTATTTAACAAATGACTCATTTAGCAACAGAAATTTTGGGTTCAATTGCGGCGGTAAGTCGAGGGCTATCTATATTGAAAACTGGTCTTTAACTTTGTTGTTGTTGTTAGTTGAGAAGTCATGTCCGACCCATCGCAACCCCATGGACAATGTTCCTCAGGGCCTTCCTCTCTTCTACCACCCTCTGGAGTCCATTTAAACTGCTCCGAATGCTTCGGTGACTCCATCCATCCACCTCATTCTCTGCCATCCCCTTCTTCTTTTGCCTCAATCGTTCCCAGCATTAGGTTCTTCTCCAGTGAATCTGGAGTGAGTCTGGTCTTTAACTTTACAGGCCAATAAAGAACATCAAACATTTTATTATTCCTTCCTTCCTGATTTAATCAAGCAGAAAGAACATGGGTCAAATGAACAAGTACTAACCCTCATTTCTGCCATATCCTGTTGATATCCTCAACATCTACAAGCTGAAAAGAACCCAACATGACATGACAGTAATTGCCAAAATTTACAAGTAAGTGACTCATTGCAACTCTGAAGTTCAAGTCAAGAATCTGGAGTCCAAGAATCTGATTGACTTGGTCTGCAATGAATAGTGGACCTTGTTCAAATGTTCCACTCAATGTTCTGGCTCCCTCCAAATTCTTGTTAAATAAAATGCCACACCATGTTGAAGAACAAAGTTGATCTGTTTTGCGTAGATGCATTGGAGATTCAGAAGTAAGTACTCTTATCTGCTTCTGCTGTACTGGAATAGGAGTTGATAAAGGTTTCATTCTGTAAGTGATCTGATGAATCTCAATAATCCTTACTCTTGCAGTCCAACTAATATCCCTTCTCTATCACATTTGGCTCTTATCCAAGGGGCTGATTCGATTTCACAAAGAAGATGGTGCTTAGTGTCAACTGCTTGGGATGTATCTGGTTTTTTCAGATCAGCCATGACATCAACAGTATCACTGACCAACATTGTGGGAAATTTCCCAAACACATTCCAGAAATTCTCCAGATATACCTGCTCAGATGATTTTAATAAATACTGATTAAATAAGAAAGTTATATTTTATCTATGTTATCAGTTTACACAAAGTTTATGTGAGATATTATATTATAATCCGAGATGTGAGCAAAGGGCTTTTGGTTTAAATCTACCATTTCCTTTGGAAGAATAGAAGACATATTTTCTGGTACACATCACCAAAAGGACTGAGTAGCCTGCTACTATTAGTTGTTTAATCATCATCATTGTTGCTATTTGTACTTATTTGGTTTTGGGATTTTTTAAAATTATTTTAATGTTTTTAAATTGATTTCATTGTTTTATAATTTTAGAATTATAAGCCACACAGAGTCACTGTTGAGTTATGAGGCTATAGAAAACAAACAATACATACATACATACATACATACATACATACATACATACATACATAGAAAATATACGATGGAAAATTTAACCAAGATCAATACTAAGTATTCTAACAAATAGTATACTAGTAAACTAATGAAACTATTAGTATAAGGTTAAAATCCCCTTTCTGCCATTAAACCAAAATGTTTGGTTTATCTTTCTATAAACAGAGGAATTGACAAGTTAGGAAAATTACCTTATTAGTAACCAGAGGGCCAGACATGAAGACTTGAAGATGAGCCAAATAAATTGTACTTTGAGGTTGCACAAAAGGGGAATTCCAGAAAAGAAAATCCATTTTAATAACTAACACAACAAACTATTAGAGGGAGACCATTGTTTCTTAGCCTGGAACATCTCCTGTGAAAGAGTGTCCTTAAAAGGAAGCAGAAGAGATCGGAAATCTTCCTTGTAAGGCCTTAAGCTCTAGAAAGAGTGTACATCTTTAGTAGCTGTCATCCCAATGCAAAAACATTGTTTTGGAAGTAAGACCCAGAGACATTGGGAGAAAAGATGGCAATTGTTAAGAAACTATATTTTTTAAAAGTGCTAAGTCCTTGATATCCTTTCCTTTAAGTTACTTTTTTCAATTAACATTATTGGTACCTATAGTTCCTGGCAGTTCCTAACCAAACAGGATATTTACACAGGGTCTGCATGTACTTTTTAAATGTATGCACCAAGAAGCACTCTAGTTCATGGCCATAGGTCTTATCATGGTTTAGAAATTTGTTCCAAAAGTTAAAACACAGTTAAAAACAGCAAGTCATCATTAACTGTTATATCTGCAGAGACCTGATATGATTATTATACCCTTCCTTTTTGTTGGCACAGGTTTATTGTGTTGAAACAGGGGCCATGTTTCAAATCTCTTCAGAATAGTAATTTATCTAAGTCCCATCATTTCCTTAATGCTGTTTTTGTGGATTAGGAGGAAGAGAAATATTTTCAAAATATGTGCATTTGACGTGATTTTAAATTAAACTGAAGTTATAGGATATGAAAACAACCAGCATTAAGTGGCTCTGATAGCATCTGCTTTTGTAGTCCTGTTAACTTCAAAACTGGTCAATAGCAGAATCCCTGAACTTGTCAATAGAGTTGTGTATTCTTTACTACTGACAAATGGTATCTACAAATCATTCCACAATTGACTACTGGGAGCAGCTCTGTTATACTCTCACTCCCCTTAGAACTGTTCCCAGATAACCCAGAGGCAATAACTATTGGATTTTAAGTAGAAAGTAAGGCATGATGATTAATGAACTTAATTAACTTAATAATACTTAATGAAGATTTTTAAAAAGTTGCTTGAAGGAGCATCACTGGTTTTTACTGGATGGTGATTACTACATATTCAACATCCGAATAATACAGGGTAGAGAAAAACAGCTGGAATGTACTTCCAGCCAGCCAGGAAGAAAGCAATGGACTGAATTTTATAATTAGTTGGCAAAAGAAAATATTTTTTAAGAGTTTGAATGACATCCCATCTGTTGTTTGGAAATCTAAAACTAGCTTTCTTTTTCTAGGTTCTGTTGTATTTCTTCATTTTTGTGCTGCTGTTACTATAATAGCAGAAATATGCTCTCTCCAGTGCTCAGTCTTCACATGGACCTGATAGCACCTGTCTTTCAAATTAGTTATTCCTAGAACAGGTATGTCAAACTCGCGGCCTGCATGGCCAGATACGTCACACCCATGCCTTGTTTAGCAAAGGGAGGAAAAAGTTGCAATACATCACGTGATGACACCAGGATGACACAAGTTTGACACCCCTGTCCTAGAAGGAAGGAGCAGTATAGAAGAATATCAAAGAAGACAGTGTGGTTGAATAGTTAAAATCTATTCAAGGTAGTCTGACTTTGCCTTACCATGTGTAATGTTGATAGTAAAATCAGGAGATTATCAATTTTTGATTATTGAAGAATAAACAACTTATTTTATAAACCAGAACTCTAACTCATTTTAAATGTAAGAGATTAATTCTCATTAAATGTTCTGAAAAGCCTAGTTCATTTCTTGATTATCGCAGCATTTCCGTGAACAGGTTCTTTTTATTATCAGTTGCAATTCATAAAGTGTTCTTTTTGAAGAACAATCTGATTAATGCCTTTACTTAATACATTTGCAACCAGGGTAACAAACTACTGTTCTGGCTAAATCCAGGATGAGATGTGTTTGTACAATTATCTTGGGGATAAGCAAGACCCCCAAGTGCTAGAGAATAACTTTGAAATGTTCAAATAACCTCGAGGTAGAGATTGCATAGCATCTTCTAGTGTTGATTTTCACATACTGACTTACTAGAAACTAATTTGTCCATGATAAATACTTCATCTGTCTTGTCTACCTTGAGTGGTACTAGAAATTCACCCCCAATTGATACCAGTGCTCCTAAAACATCATCTCTTCATTTATTCGGAAGGTTTATAAATCATACCTTCAACCAAATATTGATTTCAGGGTACCTTCATGTTATTTGTGCTGAGAGGCATCCAGAATTGAAATCAGAATATAAATACATATCATAGAAAATAGAAAAACAATTTCAGTCAAGACAATAGCACGCTACAACATATCAATGTATGATAATACTGAAAGGAATAAAATATATAAAGAAATTGAAAGGAATAAAAAAAACTATTCAAGAAACTAGCAAAGCAATTATTCAAATAGCTAGATCTCCTTCTTTTATATCATACTTCCAGATGTTTAGGAATTACGAATTCTAGACAAAAGACTCTCAACAAATCCAGAAGATGATGGATTGGAGAAGAAGACCTAGACAAATAAGAATAATTCATTTTGAGTGTTAAGAGTACCAAAGTTGTGATTTTGAACTTGAGAAAGCCAGCTGTTTTTATATGCATATATGCATAGTGTACTTAACTTGAAGAGTTGTTTCTGTTGAATATAAGGCAAGGAAAGAATCATTCTTCTGATGCTTTAAGTCTCTATTTCATCTTTAACAGGAAACATAACCACCTTGAATTGACCTTATATTGTAAACAAGAAGTCAGTGTTATTTTCATGAAACAGGGAATCCATCAGCGTAAGGGTGAGTTATGTGTGGTTCACACACTCCTTTTTGAAATTGCCTCATCTATCACAGTTACCTTGGGAAGTAGGATACATGTGAGTTGGTTCAATATCTGAAAGGTAATGTTTTGTTTGTACTTGATCTAGATGAATTAGCCAGAATTCTCACAGCATAATTATCTACTGGTTATAATCATAATCGAGGGCAGTCCCATCTATTCCATTACAACAACCGAACTTGAAAGTTATAAATAAATGCTGTTATCTTTCTTTGTCACATATAAACCATACAGTGTCTTCATGATATGAGAACCTTCATTTACTGATATTTTTTAAATGTTCAAGCTACTGTAAAGTATGGAAAAAGAAAAGAAAAGATTTGGGCAATTTTATTCTTCAACCCATTTGCACAGTAAGATGTTGCCTGGGAGCATGTAAAAAGACATTAACAAAGGGATTGAGAATAGAGCTTGGAGGGGAGAAATAATAGTTTTCCGAGAGGTAATATTTTAAGAACCATTGCTATTTCCCAGACTCTTATACTGGCTAAAACAAAAGTATCAACACATTAATTTCATGACTTCTGTTGCTTCACTTTAGGCGAGTGCACTGTGTTTCAAGAGCCTTCCCATGCTACCCACAACTAAATACACCCATGCCTTTGGAAGTCCATGTTATGCACACCATACCTTTTATAGTAACTGGCTGGCAAAAATAGTAGAAGCGTTTTGTAGAATAGAAAGCAATAGAGAAAGAGTTATATTTAGTTCCATGACCTTTAAGGATATCAGTGCATATATACAACAAAATTGGCTAATAGCAGGTGGATGTCTTAAAACGGCTTGGCAGATGATTTACAGATGTGTACAATGCAGTTCCAAATACAATCATGTAGATGTGTTCCCCCATCACTTCCTTTTCTCTGGCCTTTCATTTCTTCATCTGGGTTGGCTTCAAGCCAATTTCATGACCCCTTAATAAAACAAGTTAAGAATAGATTAGAACATTTCCCTGGTGATGAATAATATTTCTCTCTTGACTCCGCATTGTTTTTCCATTTTCCCTTTTGAGTCCCCACAGGAGGGGATTCCTTAATCCCCTGGGAACTCAAAATGTTTTCCTTTATGCTTTCATGTATTTCACAGCTGTCTGCTTTCAACACGTGACTTTTCCAAACTACAGCTCACGTGACAGTGAACAGACAGCGGGAAGATGGAGAAGGCTGAGCGCAACTATAAAAGGATTTGTGTTATTGATGTAAGTGAAATTTATAAATTCATTCCTCGTGCTAGGAAATTTGGCAATTCTATTTCCATATAGAGAAGTAGAAAAGAGGTAGGAATTGATAATATCATTTTTTTTTAAATTAGCCAACACAAATTATGTGAGATCATTGAGGGAAGACATAGCAATGGTTAAAATAGTCAGGGCATGATGGACAACTGAGTCTAATCAGGTGGCCAAAGTCCACATCTCTACCATCCTGTACAATGGTGGGTTTCCCATTTTCTTTTACTATCGATTCACTTGTACATGTACCAATTATCTGGACATACCTTTAACAATCTTTGGACCATTATGTTATTATCCACTTTTAATGTCAATACTTTTTAATTATATTTTAATGTTAGTATTTTTTAATATAGTGTAAAAACTAAGGTGTATGGCTGGTCTTTGACCGTAATAAAGAACTTACTTACTTACTTACTTACTTACTTACTTACTTACTTACTTACTTACTTACTTACACTGCTACATGTGTGACGCTTCTGGGCTGAACTGGGACCAACCCAACTCTGATCCTGTATGTATGATTCTGCCAATTTTTGCTCTTGGTACCTGAAGTCATTTATTCTTAGTGCAAAAGCAGACAATTATTTGTAATCTTCTGTTAGAGAGTTAATGGTCATTTTCCTTCTTGACGAGAGGAAAACTAAAGTGCAAATGAAGCAGATTCATTGTTGTTGGCATTCTTGTAGGACCAGTGACAGTTTCACTCACTTCCTGCCTCCATTTCCTTTTAAAAGGGGATGAACGCATTTGTCTCAAGGGAAATTTTATTTCTTTTAAACAATGGGATTTCAGCAGCTGGAGCTTTTGTGGCTCCCGGTGAGATTTAATCTTGCCCCACTTTTTATGCCTTTGAGTCGTTATCTATCTATCTATCTATCTATCTATCTATCTATCTATCTATCTATCTATCTATCATCTATCTATCTATCTATCTATCTATCTATCTATCTATCTATCTATCATCTATCTATCTATCTATCATCTATCTATCTATCTATCTATCTATCTATCTATCTATCTATCTATCATCTATCTATCATCTGTCTGTCTGTCTGTCTGTCTATCTATCTACCTATCTATCATCTATCTATCTATCTATCTATCTATCTATCTATCTATCTATCTATCTATCTATCTATCTATCTATCTATCATCTGTATCTGTCTGTCTATCTATCTATCTATCTATCTATCTATCTATCTATCTATCTATCTATCTATCTATCTATCTATCATCTATCTATCATCTATCTATCTATCTATCATCTGTCTCTCTATCTATCTATCTATCTATCTATCTATCTATCTATCTATCTATCTATCATCTGTATCTGTCTGTCTATCTATCTATCTATCTATCTATCTATCTATCTATCTATCTATCTATCTATCTATCTATCATCTATCTATCATCTATCTATCTATCTATCATCTGTCTCTCTATCTATCTATCTATCTATCTATCTATCTATCTATCTATCTATCTATCATCATCTATCATCTATCTATCTATCTATCTATCTATCTATCTATCTATCTATCTATCTATCTATCTATCTATCTATCATCTATCTATCATCTATCTATCTATCATCTGTCTATCTATCTATCTATCTATCTATCTATCTATCTATCTATCTATCTATCTATCTATCTATCATCTATCTATCTATCTATCTATCTATCTATCTATCTATCTATCTATCTATCTATCTATATCATCTATCTATCTATCTATCTATCTATCTATCTATCTATCTATCTATCTATCTATCTATCTATCTATCTATCTATCTATCTATCATCTATCTATCATCTATCTATCTATCTATCTATCATCTGTCTCTCTATCTATCTATCTATCTATCTATCTATCTATCTATCTATCATCATCTATCATCTATCTATCTATCTATCTATCTATCTATCTATCTATCTATCTATCTATCTATCTATCTATCTATCTATCATCTATCTATCATCTATCTATCTATCATCTGTCTATCTATCTATCTATCTATCTATCTATCTATCTATCTATCATCTATCTATCTATCTATCTATCTATCTATCTATATCATCTATCTATCTATCTGTCTATCTGTCTGTCTGTCTGTCTATCATCTATCTATCTATCTATCTATCTATCTATCTATCTATCTATCTATCTATCTATCTATCTATCTATCTATCTCCTTAGTTCTTGCAGTTTTCCAGGCAAGATCTCAGAAGTGGTTTGTGCTTGCCTGCTTCCTAGGGCTGAGAGAGAGTGACTGGCCCAAGGTGACTCAGCCAGCTTTCTGCCCAAGGCAGGACTAGAACTCTCAATCTCCCGGTTTCTAGCCCAATGCTTTAATAAACATGCTAAACTGACTCTCTATTCTGTCCTTCTGCACATATAATTAATCTGGCAGGAGTCCTGCCCTGTTCTGCATTTAGCTAATTTTTTTTTCACTGATGCAGAATTTGATACCTATTTGACTCTCCTACCCCCACAGTTTTAATGGAAATTATATCTCATCCTCCTACTTCCTGAAACAGGTTCTATTTTATCCTTTCAGTTTGGGATTACAGTTTGCTAACAGTTGGCAACAGCTCCCTCATTTGCTATTTAAATTATGACCACAGCTGCTTTCAAAGTTATATTATTGTGGAAAACTTTCAAAGCTGGAATATACATGCATGCATCTTGAAACTCTTCTCTCTCATGGCAGCTGTATCAGAATTCATATCCTGAGTGAGACAAGGTTCATTTTTTAATCCCAAGAATATTATGACTTCATCTAAATTAAACCTAAAGTAGATGAAGACTATTACTTACATTTGTCAACATTAGGAGATGTGATCAAAGGTGAAATAATGTGATGATAGAGGGGGAAACACCCCAAAGTGAATAGGATATCTTAAAATGTTATACATTTACTTGAAAATTAATTAAAAAGGCATATATTTGGATACTTTCAAATACATGCAAACTTCATGTATGATTAATTCCTCATAAACTCTGAAAAAGTAAGAGGGGAGGGAAGATTATTTCAGATGAAATTTGCTTCAGGCCTCTAAATTAATACAAGGAGGTGGTTTTCAAAAAGTTCTGCAAACAATGTTTTCTTTTGGTAACCAAAAGGAATGAAAAACTGGATTCATACATGCTGGGTCAACATTAAATAGTGCATATTATGGCTTAGTGCAAGTATGTGAATCCTCTCCATGACTGGGTTCATTTATCATGCTAAATCTTAAGTATATTTGGCTGAACTTCTAGATCAGGGGTGCCAAATTTGCATCATCATGGTGGTGTCACATGATATATCGGGACTTTCCCCCCCTTCACTAAAGGGTGTGGGCGTGGCCATCACGTGACGCATCCAGTTTGTGGGCCGCGAGTTTGATAGCCCTGTTCTAAAGGTTAATCCATACACAATGGTATGATGTTAAAAACCCACTAAAATAATACAGGATTTTTCTCCACCAGTGAGTTTAAGGTGTGTCCATTTATTCTTCAGTTGTCAGAAAACCAACTGTCATGAAATTGCTTGTTCCCATTCCAGTCCCTGCTATGCACAGTTCTGATTATTGACCCAGCATAGCTCTTTGAGGGTATAATAGAAAGGTAAACTTGATATGGGAATGGACTATTAAGGGGGAAAGAAGCATAACTGTAGCCGAGGTGGCACAGTGGTTAAATGCAGCACTGCAGGCTACTTCAACTGACTGCAGTTCTGCAGTTCGGCTGTTCAAATCTCACCGGCTCAGGGTTGACTCAGCCTTCCATCCTTCCAAGGTGGATAAAATGAGGACCCGGATTGTTGGGGGCAATATGCTGACTCTGTAAACCGCTTAAAGAGGGCTGAAAGCTCTATGAAGTGGTATATAAGTCTAACTGCTATTGCTATTGCTATTGTATGAGTTTGAAATGGTTAATAATTGCCTCTCAAATGCCACTCACTACCAATCACCTGGATTTGCCTTTGATATAGCAGTTAGTAAAATGTAACAGATACCTCACAGCTGTCAGTTATAAACTTACAAGAAAAACAGTACCTTAATGTTAGTGTATATAAGGACGGTCTGGTCTCACTCATGGGTTCGGGACAAAATAAAAACATTGCGGTATCATGGCAAAAAAAAAAGTCATCACTCAATGCTAGGTGCAAGTGGGGACATGGCCTTAGTGTGATGTGTGAACTCTGTGTTAGGTGGCAAAAATGTGCTTTCTCTTATCTTCCTGAATGTAATTTGTTCCTACCAATCTTTTCCTCATTCTTATGCACAGTGATGCACATGAAATCTTACATATATGCAAACATTGCACTTTATTAAAATTAAAATTTATCCCGTTAGAAAGTTTCCCTTTAGAAAGATCAACTCATTAAAATTGCTGCTGCTCTTCGGTTGGGCTGTTATCCCTGACTCTGTGTGACCTGGTGGACATCATTATGCTAGGATTATCTATCACTAAACGGCTTCTTTAAATTCTTGTAGGATCACTCTTGTCTCATCACTGAAAGTTCTAGCTACTTTGTGTTGTCAGAACTGTTTTTGATTACCTTCAATTTTTCCTAAGCATCATGGTGTTCTGCAATGCTTTTTGCTTTGTACCATCCTTGACAAGTTAGATTTGGTGCAAGCTTACAAACAGCTCCCTGTAGGTGACGCCACAGCGGATGCGCAGATGATCGTCATGCATCGGGGAGTTTTCAGGTGTTGCCGCTTGCAGTTTGGGATTAGCGTAGCCTCAGGGATTTTTCAAAGCCTAACAGAGCAGTTGCTCCAAGGCATCCCTGGGGTTTTTCCCTATTTTGATGATGTGCTAATCTCCACCCAGAATCAGGCTGATCTCATCACCAAATTGAAATTAGTCCTCACCCGTTTCTGAGAAGTTGGCTTTAAATTGAAACCACTCAAGTGCAGGATTGGAGTCCCTAAAGCAGAATTTTTGGGCTACGTGATAGACGCTGGCGGTCTCCCATGCCAACCAGTAAGGTCTAACTCCAGGCGTTCCTGGGGTTGCTTAACTTCCATGCGGTTTTTTTGCCACATAAGGCTTCTCTGGCCGAACCACTCCATCGCCTTTTGGACAACAAAGCAGCCTGAAAATGAGGAATGGTCGAGGCGCGCACATCCACTGCCGTTAAGGAGATGTTAACGCCTAATGAGCTCTTAGTGCAATATAGCGACCGCCTTCCTCTTATACTGGTGTGCAATTTGAGATACATCTGCCTTTCAACTGGGTTTCTCCTGTGA
Organism: Thamnophis elegans; assembly: GCF_009769535.1. Taxonomy (NCBI): domain Eukaryota; kingdom Metazoa; phylum Chordata; class Lepidosauria; order Squamata; family Natricidae; genus Thamnophis; species Thamnophis elegans. The sequence goes on from NC_045551.1 coordinate 1,360,971, forward strand.
AGAATTAATTAATTTTAATTGTAATTTAATAAATTTATATGCCGCCCAATCCCGTAGGACCTTCCAAATCCCGTAGGACCTTCCTTCCAAAATGCTGGATAACAAATGTATTGGCCCGTTTCCTATTTTTGAATAGATAAATCCATTGTCTTTTCCTTCAACTTTCAGCCATGCTGAAAATTATATCCAATGTTCTCCCATTTCTTCCTGATCCTACCTATAATGATCCCATTGCCCTTTGCAGACTTTTCCTTCTGTGTGTATGTGTGTGTTCGAAAAAAGCTTTTTTTCAGAACACAAAAGAGGCTGTGCTTTATCAGGCATCTCTTTTCACCTCATGAAAACTTGTGAATCTTTTTTTAGGCTCACATTTCTGCATTCTGTATCAGTTATTCTGCAGGGCTACGATTTATTCAGCAAATCCATACTGTGTGCTATATCAGCAAGGCTGCAGATTCCAGTAGTATATTCTTTCAATTTTCTAAGCCGCAATCCATCTGCCCCCTGGGAATTAAATTCATGAAATTGACTAATATCCTCTGTTTTTATTTGGTTCAAGTTTCAGTCCTGCCGCCTTCATCCAGTTCTTCACAATTGCCTAATGGAAAGTATAGACTCTTCTCAGAATAGACTGGGCCAACGTAGGAATATCTTTGTCACTGATTACTTCACCTTCATTGAGTAGCTGGCATACGGTTTCTGTTTCCTTCCTTTATTTTCAATATATTTTAAAAAGCTCTATTATTGTTGTTCCTGTTCTTAGCAACCTGGACAAAACTTCAGCTCAGTTTGAATTTTAATTTACTTGACATCTTTTCTCTGTTCCAGGTTATTACAGATTCTTCTTTTGTGTGTAGTTACTATAGTATAGTCTGACAGTAACTATACTTTGAAGATGTTACATTAACAATAGTTATATTGCACACTCCTTTTTAAAAAACAACAACAGGACAATAAATTAAGACAAAAAAAGACCACTATTTGATTCCAATAATGGTAGGCAGCCATCAGCCCTTTGATGGTTTCCTTGCAGTTTTCAACAAGGTTGATAGAAAATGCTTTAAAATGTTTTCCATACAGGAAAAGCCATCCATGTATGTAAAAGGATATCTCTATTTCCAAAGCAACGTAAGAGCTGGCATCAGAATAATAATAATAATAATATTTCCATCTCTTCATAGTCATTCACCTTGCCCTCAGGGTGAAAAGTAAGCTGAAGTGCTTGAGAGCGGACGAGGAAAAAATACAGAACGTTCTGCTCAATGTCACTTATTGTTAGTTCTGTTAGTTCTAAGAACAGCCTTCCCCAAGTATCACTCTCCTCATGTGTCAGATTATCATACCACACGGCTTGAAGGTAACGGGAGTTGTAGCCTAATATGGGGTGGAGTAAGAGATCTAGATTTCTTTTAAATTATTGAAGTAAGATTAACAGATATAAAATATTTTGAATTGCATAAATCCATAATCCACAGGAAGAAAGACAGAAAAATCCAAAGTATTTGGAGACATGTATTATACATATACACATTTACCACATATCTAAACTATTACCACATTATGAGAGCCACGGTGGCACAGTGGTTATTGCAGGTTAATTCTGCTGACTGCGAGGAGTTCAATCCTGACCGGCTCAAGGTTGACTCAGCCTTTTATCCTTCCGAGGTTGGTAAAATGAGGACCCAGATTGTCGGGAGTAATATGCTTACTTTGTAAACCACTTAGGCAGATCTGTAAAGCACTGTGAAGCAGTTTGTAAGTCTAAGTGCTATTGCTATTATAATCTATGCCTATCGAGATAAACTATAAAATTATCAAGGGGACATTTTGAGAAAAATATAATTCAGATCCAAGAAAGAAGAGAACAAGAGAAAGGACCTCAAAATCACTTCACCTTGATTTTCTTTGTTATAAGAAGAGAGCAGAGAGACACTTGGGCATGTTTTCAAGATTCTGCTACTTTGTCCTATGGTATAAGGTCTTTCCTGAAAACCCCACCATGCCTGTTTCTTGACCTTTCCTATCTTGACGGGCTGAATTTTTTTTTTAACCTGATGAAATGTTTTCAGTCTTGACTGCTGATCCATAACAAATGAAAAGAACTTTCTGTCCTTTGATATTTTATAAGCAATAATGAGCAACTCGATGGAGACAAGTGCTTAGTGTTAAATAAAGAACGGGTCTTTTCAAATTAAGACTGCTCAAATCATTTCCACTCCAGTAATTGAGAGCATTACCCAGTCTTTACCATGGTGATTCATTACAATTGTAGACCAGTTAATATCAACACACTAAAGACTGGGACATCATAAATGTTATTGGTCATTTATTCTTCAGAATGGCTATTCACGCTTGGGAGAGAATGCTGAGAGTTATAGAGTTTGATGCAAATGGACAAGGATGGAATGCAATGAAATGGTGAAAAACATAATAATGAGAATAGCATACTCTATCCTTATCCAATCTAGCGATCCTACAGTATATTGAAGTTTATCATCCCTAGGCAGCAAAGTTAACAGTGGCTGGAGAGTACTAACCTTGAGAAAAGACAGCGCCAATCCTACATGTAGGCATTCTCCTGTAATGAGAAAGCCAAGGATTAACTGATGAAAAGGTAGCCTCTTTTGTTTCCTGTTTTCAGGCAGGAATCTTTGTTTATCTTCTCTCCCCATTAAAAGCCGTTCATGTGATAAGATATACAGAATGGCAAGGACAATTATTTCTCACAAACATTAAACAGGAACAGATCAAGAGTAGGAGTGCTGGACAGAAGCTTCTGGTCTTTGCCCTACTTTGCTTTTAGATACTTCTTTCCAAGTATGGTTTCCACCAGGTTCACAACCCTCCACTCAGATTTCCTTAGGTAAAGGTAAGCACATATGTGTTAGTCGTTCCTGACTCTAGGGGGCAGTGCTCATCTCCGTTTCAAAGCCGAAGAGCCAGTGCTGTCCAAAGACGTCTCCGTGGTCATGTGGCCGGCATGACTAAACGCTGAAGGCACACAGAATGCTGTTACCTTCCCACCAAAGGTGGTTCCTATGTTTTCCACTTGCATTTTTACATGCTCTCGAACTGCTAGATTGGCAGAAGATGGGACAAGTAATGGGAGCTCACTCCGTTACGCGGCACTAGGGTTTCAAAGTGCTGAACTGCCAACCTTTCTGATTGACAAGTTCAGCGTCTTAGCCCCTGAGCCACTGTGTGTTTACTCATTAGATATGTGTTGTTTGCAACACCCGTGTCACTATGCTGCTATTTCTTTTTATGCAATCCAGGTTCATCAAATTTGAATTAGTTTATTTCTTTATCATTGCTACAGATTCTCTGAGGAGTAATCTTAGGATAGGGTGGAACTGCAGCACTGGTCCAAACTGGATCAGGTTGTCCTGTACTCCCTTTATAATAAGGTACAGGAGTCCTGACCTGTGTACAGGAAGTCCTAGTTGCAGGTTTTGCCTTTGTCCTTAGTCCAGGGGCAGTCAGCCTGCTCCTTGTCAGGTTATGCAAGTGAGAATGACATGGAATTATGCTCCAAGGACATTGTAATAATGAGTGTAAAATGACTGTAAAATGACTCTCTAGATGTGTTGCTTCGCATGTTGTCAGCATAGAACATTTTAAAAAATGCAGGAGTCATAAAACTATTGAGTTGCAAAAGCCAGTTTAGCTGATGGAATTCTAACCCTTGCCAAGTAAAATAAAACTAATGATAGAAGTTACCACAAATATGGTTACTACTAGTAGTAATATTACTATAAATGTCAATAAACAAATATAATGAAGTAGTAATCAAAACCAACACATCCTTTTACTGATGCCTGTTAGATTTTTCATTATTTTTGATGGTTTTTACTGCTCATCTGTATCTGTACACCTACTATTTGCATTTATAACATCCATATCTATTGATAAGCTACCGGAGCCATTCTAGAGTAAGTGAGGTATTAATTTGTAAAATAACATTTTAAAATATGGAAAATAAGAAATGAAATAAACGCACTTAAACAGAAGATAGAATTCAGCTGCCATATAGTACTTGCTGGAATGAAAACACTAATTCAAACACTAATTAGTTCATCTAATACTAATTAGATGAACCGCATGGATTAGAAACTCTCTCTGTCCATGCCCTAGAGCTTTTTGAAGTATCAGTGAGAGAAGAAGGCTTTTATGACCTTGGCAGTTCAAGATGGTTGACACTTCAAGCAGAATTCAAATGTAGACATTGGCCTGTAGACTAGTGCTGTATCATTCAGGCAAGAATCCCATGGTGCATTGATCTGAAGAAGAGAGACTCTAAATCTGGAAGAGGAAAACAGCTCTGTTTCCAGGCTCCATCCCATAATTAATTCATAAGATGAGTATGGACAGCTGCTTAGAAATCAGAGAATATTGTTCTACATACGTCCAGACTCAATGTTAGCTGTATCAAGATTCACCTCCTGCATTTCCATCACTTTGCTGCTCTTTTAAGCTCTTCTAGACAGAGTTCCCATACTTTTACCAAGTTATGGTTTAACCATGGCTTTTAAAAAAAACAACACACGCCTACAATTGGCTAGATTCATACAACACACTAAGCCATATGTATTGTGCATGTCCACAATTGATTTGCTAAGCTGAAACTGAGCAAATTAGGATGCAGTTGATCGTGATATGGGAATCCAGCCTCCTGTAGAAGTCTTTGCCTCATATCTGTATAGTTTTGGGATGTATATTAGAAGTTTTAATGTAAAATAGGCTTTTCATCTCCCTACTTTTGCTTCCATCTATTCAAGATCTGGTACTTCAGTCTAAGAATAGCTTCAAAACAGGCTGTATTTTGGGAGTAATTGAGCCATTGTTCTTGTTCTGGCATTGAAAAGATCCTGGAAAAGCTTGTTGGCAGGGGCTGCAGAGCTGGGAGCAGAATTCTCTTGATGGGGAAACAGCCCATCCATGGGGTTTTCGGGCAGAATGAAAGGAAAGCCTAAGCTGGTGTGAAGTCCATGGAATGATATGGTGTGGTGTGGCATGGCATGGTGTGATCATCGTGTGATATCATATGATACAGTATAGAAAATAGTTTTGTGCAGTTCTTTTGCTGGAGGCAGTTTTGAAACCCCTCCACTGAGAAGAACTGAGAACTGAGGATAAATATTTACTGAGAGAGTTAGAAAGCCATTGCCAAAAGAAATTCAAAAAGAGCGGTTAATCAAGGACTAGTCCTATTTATAAAGGCAGAGTTTAAATCTTCTCATGTTCATGTTTTCACTCCACCCAATCAAACGGGTCACTGTTTACTATACTTTGAGTAGGTTGCCTTGCTTTCCTCTGCCCAGTGGAAAGTTGGTTCATACTCTAACTTGCTTTTTATTGACAGCCTAAGAACTGACTTTCACACTTATGACTCTGTCCAAGGTGCCCCATTGCTCAGACATTACAGATTTTGTATATTTTAATTCACTTTCTTAAAGAAGAGAATGATAGGTGAAAATTCTCCTAGCCTCCTTTGCAAAATGAGTAAAGAACATTCAATATGGTCAGACAAGACTATATATGCTGCTGGTGCACAGAGGGTAAATAATTGATCAGAGAAAGGGATGGCTTGATCAAACTTGCTGTACAAGCATTATCTAGGACTAATGCATATCTTCTAGTAAATGTTTCCAGATATGGAAGAACTTCCTTCCCTCACTAAGGTGGGACCCATCCTTCAAAGCTGTATGCCAACAGAGCCAAAATGAGAGGATGAAGATGAATTGGGGAGGGGAAAAGATTCACCTCCCCTACTATTCTCCTCATTTTGTCACTGCACATTTTTCTATTGAATGGTTCTCATGAAACCGAAGCTTTTCCCCTTATGTTATGCATGCCTTTATTTAAAGCCTACATCAAAACTTAAATTGGGAAAGCTTTCGGTGACCATTGTTGGATCCCCACTTTTGATTATTGCCAACATTCAAGGATATGGGAGTTGTAACTAAGACCATCTGGTCGGACATAGATTCCATATCCCAGATTCAAAGTAGCCAAGCATTCCTTCCTTGTGCTGCTAGAACACAGGGTTGCTGTTTTCCTATTATGAATTTGCCCTATGAGTTGTAACTTCATTATGTAGTAGTTAACTGGTACAGTTGATTTGCAAGTCAGAAAAAGCCAGAAAGAAAACAAACTTGTTGGCTGAATTCTTCCCAATCTATTCCTGTTTTATGCACAAGTTGCTGCCATGCTATAGGCAATTAAGAGAATATCATAGACCCAACTTTTGCGCACTGCTCTTGTCTTTTCCATCTCGCTGTTTATATATATTTTTATGTTTGTTGCCAAAAGAACCAGAAGAACAAAAGTTGACAAAAGGGCATGTCAATGAAACTCATCACAACTGGGAGTTTATAAAAGGCCACAAGTAACTGGAATAGTTATTTTTTTCTATAAAAAAAAAGCATGCACTTGCTTCCATCGAATTCTAACGGCTGAGCTACACATGATAGAGCAGAAAAGAATCCCTGTCATCTTTACCCCGACATTGGCTAAGTCCAAAAATAATCCTGAGATGTAAATCCTGGTTTATGGATCACAATGGCTAAATTTGTATAACATGATAAGCAGAACTAAACAAACCCTATTTGATCCTGGACCATGTGCAAAAAAGTAATACCATTTAGGCTTATATACTGGCCCGCAGTGTTTTACAACACTCTCTGGGTGGTATAAAATGTTTTGTATATTGCCCCCAACAATCCTCACTTTACCCACCTCAGAAGGATGGAAGGTTGAGTCAACCTTGAGCTGGTCAGGATTGAATTCCAGGCTGTGGGAAAGTTTGACTGCAATGCTGCATTTTGACCACTACGCCACCAGAATTTGCTTTGGCAAATCCTGCCAAAGTTTTAGAAGTTATGATCATCATTACTATGGTCTGTGCAGACAGGACTCTTACAGATTCAGTAGCTGTTTAGAGAACTAAAATGTTCAACTGATGAATCATCTGAATGGCATATGTTTCAAGCCTACCGAGTGAGATCTAAGATAAGCTTTATAGCAAGAACAGACATTCCTGAGGGTATACAAGAACAAAATTGAATTAAAAGGTGGAGATAGGAGATCAATGAGCAAGGAATAACATCAAAGGAGGGTCCTCCCTCCCTTATACTTCTTGGAAGATCCTGAATAGGTTGATGGTTGGGGTGCCTAAGTGTAAGACAGCTCACTGTGAATGGAGAGAAACATAAAGCCCAGCCCATCTGCTGATATGTCAGCTACTACCAGAAATATGTAATGATAATAACTTATTTTTGTCCAATGACAAAACCAGGAAGGTGGCTTCATTGTGGCAGTCTAAATTTTGATCTAGACCAGTCCAGGCCCAGGCCCCACATGGTGGCAATTTAATTTTTAATGGGGGAAATTTGAACCTTGTTTAAACCAAGTTAATGGCCTTTTAGGCTTCCTCCACATGAGTAGAGTTAACTTTTTGGGTAAAGTAAGAATTATATGTCGGGGGGGAGGGGGCACCAGGATTTTAGAGATGCTTAGGTGGGGCATGGCCCAAAAAAGATTGGGAACCACTGATCTAGTCATAGAAGATCAGCTGAATTATATATATAGCAAGGCAGAAATTCAGTCTATCTCACTTGCTGGTTATGCATGGCGTATAATTGGGTATAATTTTATCTTAGTGAAAAGAATTTCACTAAGAAATTTTAATGAGCAAAAGCTACACTGAAGTGTTAAAATCTTATCATTTGCTCAGTGCTTCATAGGTACTCAGACTCTTTGCACTGTTTTCAATGAGATTAGAAGCAATTATGGGCTAGATAGATAAAAAGTATAAAAGCTACTTTCTATGTTTCTAAAGTGAGACTCACACCTTGTCTTCATGCGTACACACGTATGCACTGGACTTTGATTAATGGAAGGAACCAAAGGGTGAGGATGTTAATGTTTAGTATGAAATGACACAGTCTGTACCCTTATTTATATGAACACATGCAGATGGTGCCTGAAACTGAAACTGTCACTTTCAGTCCTTTTTAGCTTTGTACTTCATGCAAGGTGACATTCCTTTTTTTTTTTAAGATGAGGCAGTCACCTTTATTTTAGATTTGTAACCATTTGACAGAGTGGCCAAAACACCGTCCCCCCCTCCTGTCTTCTGATGGCAAAGGAAAACCACCTTCACCTCCATCATTCTCCTCCTTTTCCACCATTTTTTGGGTGGTGGAGACAGAAATGGCATTTCTAGAGAACACTTATTTTTGAAGAGCTTCTGTAGCACGTCGATTTCATGTTAGAACTGGAAAGTTAAACCACCAGTAAGTAATTCTGCTTGCTCTTCTCATTCAAGTTGATGATAAAGATCAGACCATGTTTATTTAAAAAAAAAACATTCACATTACTAGCTGCACTACAATTCTAAAAACCGAGGGGGTTTTGCCCTTAACTTTACTAATTAGGCTACTATGAGGTGCTTAGGGATATTCTGTTGAAGTATGCATCCTTTCTGGCTTCCCATGCTTCAGTTAAATGCCAAAGGAAGATATCTAGAGCAGTGTTTCTCAACCTTGGCCACTTGAAGATGTCTGGACTTCAACTCCCAGAATTCCCCAGCCAGCGAATGCTGGCTGGGGAATTCTGGGAGTTGAAGTCCAGACATCTTCAAGTAGCCAAGGTTGAGAAACACTGATCTAGAGGAAAATCCTTAGTAGGGCTTCTTCAGGCCCTATATAGCTGCAGCATAATGGAGAAGAACAGCATGTGTCTCTACATTGCGGATAAACCAAGCTCAAAAAGACCCTCAAATAAATTTTCAAGCACCCAAGAATGAAGTAGAAAAGTAGAAGTGAGGAGGAGTAAACTGGGGGCACATTTTTCACATAATGATTTTTGAAATAAATCCTGATTAGGAATTAAATGCACGCATACCGATATTCATTCATATTTAGCCAAGTGTTTGACTTCAAGGAAGGAATGTGTGAAGAAGTTTGGGGAACCATCTCATTATATTTGACTTAAAAGTAAGTGGAAATAAAGTATTTATATAAGAATTATACTTTGAGGAGCAGAACACTGTGTCCTGATCTTAACACATGAGCCAAGAACAGTTGTGACATGGAAGTCTCCCTTTCAAATAAATGTTATCAGATTGAAGTAGTTAAGTAATAATAAATCCAGAGCTTCCCGGTTTTTGTGTCAGAAGAAAAATAATCTTAAATCAGAAGGGATATTTTTAATTTTCATTTTGATCTATCCCGTAACGTTTCATGTGGAATGATCCCCGTCATTCTAAAGAAATGTGATAAGCACTGAAGAAAAAAAATAAATATAAGAGAACTGGCAAAACTGCCTACATCTCTGCATGTACATAGATACGAGATTTTCTAAATGTCCAGAACAACTGCAAACGCCATGGAAATATTTACAAAATACACAGGAAGGTACAAAAGGAAAAAAAAAAGAGGCTGTATTGCTTAGCAATCACATAAAAAGGAGATCAGGACAAGATGTTACTGAATACTGGTTTTATATCAGTGTTAAATTACTCAGAAAAAAAAAACAAATGATGAAGATGTTCCTGGAACTTAAGAATTACCAAGCTGTATTATATGCAGACTCATTCATTCTAGGATTGTACTTTAAACAATAGACCATCAAGACTCTTATATCTCATTTTTCATTTCCAAGTTTTTTCCCCCAGCCACTGATAAAACAAGTCCCATATCTTATAAAATGGCTCGTCTTCTTCTTCTCTAATTTCAAGTGTCAATTTACTCATTTCAGCACAGTCCATTATTTTTCGAATAACTTCTTCCTGTTTTGGTATTGTTTCATTTTTCCAGTTTTTTGCAAATATGATTCTGGCTGCTGTTAACACGTTTACAATCAGATATTTTAAGTCTTTATTATAGATTTCTGGTATGATTCCCAATAAAGAGACCTCTGGTTTAAAGTCTATTTGTTTGTGTGTCATTCTCTCCAACCACATGTGGATTTTAGTCCAGTATCTTTTAGCTTCAATGCAAGTCCACTACATGTGGTAATATGAGCTTGGTATCTGATGACATTTCCAACACTTTTCTGATTTATTCTTGGACATTCTTGCAATTCTCATTGGGGGTAGATGCCACCTGTAAAACATCTTACACAAATTTTCTCTATACGCAGTAGACAGTGTCATTTTATAGTTTTGAGACCATAGTTTCTGCCATTTCTCTAAATCAATCCCATACCTAAAATTTTTCCCCCAAGCTATCATAGTTTCTTTAACTTGTTCTTCTTGTAATTTAACCTCCAATAAGTATCCGTATAGTTTTTTAATTACTTTTTCATCAGTACCTGTTAAGATTTTGTCTAACTCAGTCATTTTATTGCAAAAACCTTTGGATTTTCTATCTTCATTATATCTAGATTGTATCTGTACATATGAATACCAATTCATTTCTATCCCTTCTTGTTTCAACTCTTGGATAGATTTGAGTTCACCCTCTGCATTCAACATTTCAACATATATGTTTAAGTAGTGTAATCTTTTAACCTTTTCCCAGTTTAATAACAAAGCCTCCCTTATATAATTTCTTCTAAAATAGCCATTAAAAAAGCATTTTTTTGTGATAGATTTATTACGGCTGCATTTTTCTATGTCTTTATTTGAGTCCAATCAAGTTACTTTGATAATATTGAAAGTATATGCCACCTTTTTCAATTTCCTACTGTATATTTGTCATTTTACATCATCTCTTTAGAAAGTTCTTGATAAGTGTTCCTTGTTTTCCTCGGACAAGGGTTAGCTAGATTTTATGTTGCAATTTGACTGGAAAAGCTGCATTTTCCTTCTTCCTTCAAATATCAACTTGGGAAGGCAATTGTCCAGGCATGGGTGGGGTGACATGGATAAGGTGAGGTGGTCCTTTCTCTCATAGCTTTTTGAATCTGATCACCACTTGCCACATAGTTCTTCCCCATTTTTTTTCTAAACGGAACTTAAAAAAAAAAAATTAAAAAGATTTTAAATTTTTTTACTGACACGCAGGCAATTCAAGAAAATGGCAAGACATATTTAAAAAGAGAAAGTTATTTCCCCCTTCTTCTATAAAGCCACCTGTTTTCGACTTTTACCAAATACCACCAACCTCTAGACCAGTGTTTCTCAACCTTGGCGACTTTAAGTCCTGGGGACTTCAACTCCCAGAATCCCCCAGCCAGCACAGCTGGCTGGGGAATTCTGGGAGTTGAAGTCCCCAGGACGTAAAGTCGCCAAGGTTGAGAAACACTACTCTGGACACTTCAAGTGCTTCCTTTCCTGCTGTTCAGGAGGGATAGTTTAGGTTGCCTTTCATTGTTATATACCAGAATTATTTTCAGGGCATGCGGAAAAAACAAGATGGTGGGCAGAATGTTATTGAAGCTATTAATGTGTGATACAAATTACAAAATGGGTGGAGCTTCAGTTACAATGGTTGCCATTATCACTTTCTTGACCGTAACCTCCTCACCATGTATTCATTTTCAGCTGTTGAAATGAGACAGTTACTATATTGGAAAGAAAGAATGGAATAAAGGAAAAAGAGGAAGTTTGGGAAGGCTTGGTAGTGGAACATCTGGAAGGGAACCATCTAGTTCTGATAATTTCCTCCTTTGGGCAAAAGGTAATGACATACAAGCTGTGCCTGACCACGTGGCATTTCCTTGGCAACAATATGAAGGGTTGCTATTGGCTTCTTCCAGTATATATTAGTTTAGAGATTTGGGGTTCCTGAATGGGCTCCCATTCAAGCATTAGCCAGTCCCATTCCTACTCAGCCACATCAGCTTGCTGTGGCTTGAGATAAACCATCAGATTGATAAACCATCAGATTGATACTGTTCAGATGGATGACCTCCAATTGTATGTGGGGAACATCTCCCACTGAGTAAAGATTCCTTGTCTATTTTTTTAATTAGCAACTTTACTTTTGGTATGGACATTTCAAGGTAAAAACCAGAGCTTTTGTATTATTTTGTAGTCCAGCCTATCTGACAAACTTAGGCAAATTCATCCAAAATCTATTAGATGATGATTGATTGATTGATTTAAAAGATGGGGTTTTTTGGTTTCTAATTGGATCAAAAAAACCCTATCTTTTAAATAAATCAATAGGGGCCCTATTTATTAAAATTATTTATCTATTGAAGTGATTCAGGGCAGGGGGTGGAGGAAAAAATGGCAAGGAAGCCAGGGAGAGGAACGGAAGAAAGCTATTTGTTCTTTTTAAAGGTCTTATTACAGAAATAGCTTTTCTTATACTTCTTGTACACTTCCAACAATTAATAGATGCTGAATACACAAACAATTTTTTCAGGGACAGGATTCTATACATGGCTATGACGAAATTGCTTCTTTGAAACCCATCTGGAAACGGGGCAGCCCTGCCTGGTTAAAAAAAGGCATCTCTCACGGTGCTGGCGTCAGGCAGCCATGGCCATGTCTTTGTCAAAAGAATTGATTTAGGAAGCAGATGTTGGGATTGGCTTCCTGCCACGTCTTTGGTGTCTTTGGCTTCAAAAGTCATATTTCCTTGATGTATGTAACTGTCCTCTTGCAGTAATGAAAGAATCTAAAATAGAACAATTGCTTGTGTGGAGTCACTTGTCACAACTTTAAAAAAAAAAACAAAAGTAACTAAACCACCCCTTGCTTTTCAAACAGACATTCCAGATTTCCTTTTTCCAAGTTGTTGCATCACATTATTTTTCATCCCCCGCCCCCGATGCAAAATTGGGTCATGCTGGCCAAGAAATATACCACAATTATTTCTGGATTTGGTAAAGCAGATTAGAGAGATCCTACTCTTATTTCACCAGCTGTTGTGCATATTTTATAACATCTAGTTTCACTTTACTTTGGGTTTTATGCTCTAAGATTGAATGTTGGCCTCTATTATCTTACCAACATGCATTATTTCCTTATATAGGCACTCAGCTGGCTTTCACAGAGCACTAGAAATCAATGTGTGGTTGGTTTGGTTTTGAAGCAGCATATTGAACATATCCTGATTTGAAGTTTGGAAGCGAAGAGAGATAGCAGAGGCATAGAAGAATAGTTTTATTCATGGACTTAGTCTTTGAACTATTTTCAGATACATTTGTGGTTAGAGTATTTTAATTGCAGTATATATAGAAGGATTGGCAACTTTTTCAAACCATCAGGATCACAAGGGTTTTAGCAATCTCACTGCAGAAATATTATGCTGGGATGCTGTGCTACTAAATGAATGTGGTGTTCTCATTCACCCATTTAAAAATAACAAAAATAATACATGTGTTTTTATAATTACATTTTATGTTTACGAGTCTAAGAGTTTTTGATGTTCACTGCCCATGAATATTCCATTACTGATCTTTGATAGACACACTATATTTTGTTCTTCTTTCAGATTTCTCAAAGATCCATCTTATTCAACAATGTGAGACCTGTGCTTTTATCTTTCTGTCTCCATGTCTGTCTGTCTGTCTGTCTGTCTGTCTGTCTGTCTGTCTGTCTGTCTATCTATCTATCTATCTATCTATCTATCTATCTATCTATCTATCTATCTATCTATCTATCTATCTATCATTCTATCATTCTATCTATCTATAAATAAATCTTTCTACCAGGTCCTTTTAAATGAGGAAACCAAGAATTTCCTGAACATAAAATATATGTTTCCCCACCGCCCTTCCATTTTTCATAGTGGATAACTGAAGGGTCTATTGGTAATCATGATATTGACAAAAACCTTTCTTCTATTTTTCCCTTCAAGGTTTGGGTTTTTTTTTAAAAAAAAAAAAGAGGGGGGAGAGATTTTGCCTACAAAATGTTTTTCTTCCTGGTGCTCAGAGTATTTAAACATAAATACCAGCTGTTGGGGAACAACAGTTGGAATATTGGCCTGATATATCAGTCTTCTTTCTTTCTTTCTTTCTTTCTTTCTTTCTTTCTTTCTTTCTTTCTTTCTTTCTTCCTTCCTTCCTTCCTTCCTTCCTTCCTTACTTACTTACTTACTTACTTACTTACTTACTTACTTACTTACATATTTTTGTATGATGTTATTTGAAGGTGATGGAGGGTGTTTCAATCACCTGATCTGGGGGGGGGAGAAAAATCTCTCAAAATAATTGTGTTTGTGAGGTCTTTCTTTATTAATTCATCAACGTATGAGAAGGCAACCCAGTGGGGAGATGATTTTATACTGTAAAGCAGGATACTGCCAACTTCCCATTTTCACAATTACCTAAAAAACAAGAACACTTTTTTTCCACTGGATTTTCCTTCTCCTTTGAATAGGATTTGAAAGTCATTTAATCAGATGACACACATTTCTTATGCCGTGCGTCATGCTCAAAGCATATATGGAGATAGCATACTGTTGCTTTGGAAGGCAAATGATTTCTCACACTACAAACAAATGAACAAAGATGCTTTTAGAGGAAAAAAGTAAGTCTCAATAACTCAGAATCTGTACATTAGATATGTCCAGGGGAAAGAATGAATCCCAACAATGGAAACTAGATATCCAATGATTGGCTCCATATTGTGGTATTGATTGGCCACTTTCCTTGTACAGAACACTAATTTTGATGGACCTCATCATAGCTAGTTTTATATATTTAGCATAAACAAACGTATTCCAAGTTCAGCAGCCTTCTAGAAGATCAGATGTTCCATGTTTTAAAGCCTTTAGGTGTCATCTACTGTATATATATAAATGTGTGTGTGTGTGTGTGTGTGTATTCCAGCATAACTCTGGAACTCCTCGAGCAATTTCAACCAAACTTGGTACATAGATTACTTACCCTCTGGAAACAAATACTGTGGGGATAAGACACCCCCAACACCCCCAATTGGTGTATGTGTTCTGTTAAGATAAAGCCTGTTGTGTCTTAAAGTGGCTTCTGCACCTGGTGCACCAGTTGCGCCCCTACCTGAACAGGGAGGCTCTCACAACAGTCACTCGTGCCCTTGTGACCTCCAGGCTGGAGTACTGCAACGTGCTCTACATGGGGCTGCCCTTGAAGAGCATCCGGCGACTTCAGCTAGTCCAGAATGCGGCCGCGCGAGCGATTGTGGGTGCACCTCGTTTCACCCACATAACACCTATCCTCCGCGAGCTGCACTGGCTTCCGGTCAATCTCCGGGTACGCTTCAAGGTGCTATTTGTCACCTACAAAGCCCTTCATGGTAGTGGATCTGGGTACTTGAGAGACCGCCTACTGCCAATTACCTCCACGCGACCAATTAGATCCCATAGATTAGGCCTCCTCCGAGTTCCATCAGCCGGCCAATGTCGACTGGCAACCACGCGGAGGAGAGCCTTCTCGGTGGCAGCTCCGACCCTATGGAACGATCTCCCTGTGGAGATTCGTACCCTCACCACCCTCCAGACCTTTCGCACAGCCCTCAAGATCTGGCTATCCCGTCAGGCCTGGGGTTAAAGACCGTAACCCACCCGAATTGTATGAATGTTGTGCTTTTAATGATGTATTGTCTTATGTGTTAATCTGTTTGTTTTCCCCTCCTTTTGAAGTGTAAGCCGCCCTGAGTCCCCCCAGGGAAAAGGGCGGCATATAAATAAACTACTCAAACTACTCAAACTCAAACTACTCAATTCTACTGTATAGCATTGTGGAGTTGCCATGATAATGGCTTCACAATACTCCACAAGGGAGCTCCTTCTGGTAAAGGGGAAAATCCAACATTAGAAATTGTGGCGACGTTCATGGAAGGAGGGTTAGGATAAAGAAATAGCTGGGCAGTGCTGGTTTATCAGCTAGTTTAAAAATAAAAGCAAAACAAAAGCTCCATGCAAAACAATTAGACTGATAATAAGTGTTGAATGCAACACTGCAAGAAGTCCAGTCCAATCCAATATCAGTTTAGCAACACAAACCATACTGAACAATTGCAACAAAAATGTATGTGTTATGCACAAAAGTAACTTCGAGAGCATCGTCAACATCATCCTAAATACACCATCATAACCGTTCTGGGTCTGGTCAAATAAAATCCAGAAGAGTTTTAAGGGACAAGCAGAGTAAAGTTAATGGACTTCATCCTTCTTCATCATTAAAATAGTCAGCTCCCCCTAAAACATTTTCAGAAGAGCGGTTTTAAATCTACTGTTTTATTCCTTACAGAATAGAATTGTCTTTTATAAACAATTGTCATTTTACAGTCATACTTAGGAGCAGAGTAACCTATCAATATGCGCACACATATTCCTCTTTCCTCTTTAGATTTGACCTTCCTGAATGATTAATATGACGTGGCTTCTGATGTCAGTGTGATGTTTTAAATACCCTTTGCCTTGAAACAACACTACATGTGTTGATCAGCGTAAGCAACAGGAAAGCAGGATTTCTGCTTTACGTGGCCAGGAAGGAAATGAAGGAAAGGCCATGGATCAGTCATAAACCACCTGTTTTTCCTACTGAAACGTCCATATTTCTATCCTGCACCTGCAGCATGAGCTGAGAAAGGCACCTGGGTTAACATCCTGTGGTTTCAAAACACCCAAAGCCATGGGAATAGGTATTATGGAAAATGCATTCCAAAACATTTATAAGACATCAAGTTATTGATAGTGAGCTAGCTAGCTAGTGTCCTTACTCAGTGATGACTTACCAAAGGCTGTGATTTCTTTTTGTTTTAATTCTGGTTTGGGGAATTTTATTTTGGTTCTGGGCAAAATATTTTATGATCCTGGTGAATTATGATTTTTTCCCCCAACAAACTGTGTTTAAACCATTCGGGTGTGTGACCAGTCAATCTATAAAGCAATGTTCCATATTTTCTGAGTTAAGAGCTACAATACGTACATTTCCATCAAGTCATGAAAGAATAAGAGGGAAGAATAATGGGGAAGAAGGCCAGTAGCATAATACTTAAGAAAACAAATTGATATGGAACAGAAGCATCAATGTGAATAAAGGTTGCAGGTTTCTCTATTTTTCAACAAAAATTAGTTGTCCCACTTCTGCAGAAGACCTGCCAACCCTAGAATGGATCTTCTGCATAGCAAAGAAAGGCTAGCAAGGAGAGAAACTTTCCAGTCTAGCAATTTGTCCTTCTTCCTCAGCACTCCACCCCATCACTTCAGACTTAGAGCTCTTTTGACCACTAGGGTCTATGATGAATGATAAACAAGAGGAAGTGCCTTCATGAGGGGCAGCTGTTTCTCACCTCGCCTATTTTACTCAAATAAGTCTCTGCATGTAAGAGACAAAAGGATACTTCCTATATCTCCCTTTCTTCCCTCTCACCAAGTCGTAATTCATGTAAAAGTGAGGTTTTTTCTATCCTATGCATTTCTTAATAAATCTGACTTTTATTCAGATGCAATGAATATGAGCTAACATTCACTAATAACTGGTTTAAGCCAATACCCTGCTTTTGAGATAACTATATTATACATATATTTCTTTTAAACAGGCCTCTCTACTGTTTCTTAACCTGCCATTTTTTAAACATTTGCTAATGCGTAAGGGGAAGAGCCAAGGTGGCGCAGTGGTTAAATGCAGCACTGCAGGCTACTTCAGCTGACTGCAGTTCTGCAGTTCAGCGGTTCAAATCTCACCGGCTCAGGGTTGACTCAGCCTTCCATCCTTCCGAGGTGGGTGAAATGAGGACCCGGATTGTTGTTGGGGGCAATATGCTGACTCTGTAAACCGCTTAGAGAGGGCTGAAAGCCCTATGAAGCGGTATATAAGTCTAACTGCTATTGCTAATTGCTATTGCTATTCCCTAAAAAGAGCTGAATCCAAATTTTCAATGCAGACATTCCCAGATGATCTCCGGATTATTATTTCAGTCTTTGGAGTGAAAATAATCAAACCTCCCACTAAATTCATAAGATACAAAGTTAGTTAACTGGGTGTGGTGGGGTGTTAGCTTAATTCTGAAGAAGATTTGTTTTTTTCAGAGCTAAATATATTTTTCTTGGGTTTTTTAAGTTGATCCATTGTAGGAGTTAGAGAATGTGCCTAATATGCCTAACATCCCAGGGCCCAGTTATGTCAATTAGGCTGATGCTTTGGCAGTATTTTAAGGTTATGAGTGACATTTATTACCTTTTTGTCATTTAATCTCGCAAACTATTTTTAAAATAAATAAATAAACAAGCAAGGAAACAAGTTCCTTCAGGACGCAACGGAGTATGTCTTTTCATAAGACATGTCATAAACAATTCTGCATCCAAGAATAAAGCAACATGTCAACCCAATGCTTAGTTTAAGGCCCCAGCAAATAAACAGGGATATTTATATGTAGCACTTACCAGGAGAGCTAGTAGCATTCGACATCACTTAAACTACTGTCATATTTTCCTTAAACATTTAGAGGACTTGTAATTACTCTGCTGGACCGGACTGCATGCTAATGTGATTAACGAGCTATAAATAAGCTTGCAAGAGCCATCCAGTTGACTTCCTGGACAGCATTCATTTCCTGAGGCAGCAGTGGAAAAGGTCACCATCAGTTTAATGCTTTTACATAATATTTTAAGGTAAGAAAGGACAACAAGAACCCCAGGGGCTGATTGTGTAAACAATCGGGGACACTCGCTTAATAAATGTTGCTGTTGCCCGGTGAAGATGTGCACAATGAAAGCTTTGTGCAACTCGAGATGTCAGTACTCAATGTACAACAACCTTTATTTTCATTCTGCTGATAACAGCAATAGCATTTAGACTTATACATCACTTCGCAGTGCTTTACAGCCCTCTCTAAGCAGCTGACAGAATCAGCATATTGTCCCCCAACAATCATTTTACCGACCTTGGAAAGATGTAAGGCTGAGTCAACCTTGAGCATGGTGAGATTCATACTGCCAAATTGCAGGCAGCCGGCAGTCAGCAGAATTACCTTGCAATACTGCATTATAACTACTGCGCCACCACGGCTCAAGATCTCTCAGTTCTGCTACAATTTTGGACCTTAAACAAGAACTAGGTTCACGTATCACTAAGGTTTGTTCTGAGTTTGTCTTATGGAAGTCTACCATTTTAATTTTTAAATTAGTTTATGGCTTATAGGAATTAGTTTATGTTGGATTTGAACTGGTTAGGAAACCCGGTATGTCTTCCAAAGGTTAAGTGATAGGGTGCTATTTCTAGGCTTCATTCTTCTGCTCTGCTTGGCTTTTCCAGATGGCCAGCAGAATGCATTTGCTAAATCTAAGAGAGTGTTAATTGTTCTTTGAGGGAAGGCATGATGTTGCCTGCCTTGAAATATGTCATAGGGTGCTTTCCTGAAGAAGCCTTTATTGGTCTTAGCCATTCTTGGAACTTTTACCCAGCCTCCAACATCCCTTTCCTGAGGAAGATTGTAGTGAAAATTGTAGAGGTTCAGAGAATCCTGGAAAGAGTCTAGCCAAGGGACTGAAATAGCATTGGTTGGAAAGAGTTTAGTCCCTTGTACTTAGGAAGCCAGTTAAAACCATGTTTCGTGCAGTGTTCTGTGCACCTTTGGCATTTAGTCATGCCGGCTACATGACCATGGAGAGGTCTTCGGATAGCGCTGGCACTTTGGCTTTGAAACAGAGATGAGCACCAACCCCTAGAGCCAGGAATGACTAGCACATATGTGCGAGGGGAACCTTTACCTTTACCAACAGGTGTTCAATCCCTGATTGTCCTAATGCTACATGCACATTTTATTTAGTTTTTGTTTGCCTGGAAGTTATATTATGGTTTTAATTGTGTATTCCAATAGTATTGTTTGACTTCTAAACTAGCTGTTTGACACAGTCTATGATGGGTGGGTAGATGGATGGGAAACAGATGAATCCAGTCATCAAATTAATAAATGGCTTGCTACTTGGGAAGCAATGGGTTTATTGTTCCTTGCAATAAGGACAATTTTCAAGATACTCTGCAAAAACACACCTAACTTGTTTCTGAATATAAAAACAACCAAATAGGTAGATGTGTCTATCTGAGGTTATTTCAAGAATCTAGAGATCGAAATGTTTGTTTGCTAATGATTAAAAAGGTACAAAAGGTGATTCTAGGTCATGATTACAGCTTTACAATACAGGAGGCAAGATTGACAGAAAGCTGTATAATACAGAAAGCCGCACCTGTTCAAGGGAGATTTCTTGTAACACCTTGTTGTAAGTGCTAGGAAAAAAAAACCTGAATTGCTATAAATAACAGAATGAAACAAAATCTTAGAAATTAATTCATTAATGCAGGTAAAAGTTATCTGCATCCTAATTTCAGATTATGACCCCAATGAAGTTACTATGGGCAAGTTACTTCCCCCCCCCCCCGGTTTAATAGTTAAAATGTGTGATAACTTATGGTTTTGGTTTCTAATGTCTATTGCTCTCTATTCCAAAAATCACTACATGGGAAAACAAATAAAAAAGTACTGACATTAATAAACATGAACATGCCACCCATTAAGTGACAATGGCACAAGGCAGGCTAGCATTACATAATGATTTGGGATATGAGTTATGGATGAGTCAATAGCACATATTTCCCTTAAGTTCAAATCCAATCATTGCATAGCCTTGGCAGACCAGCACAGCCCCCACTGTCATCCATCTCCTCTCCTGGCTGTCTTTCCATTTAATGTGATATCCTATTTAATTTCTTTTTAACTTTTGTATTATGTGTTTCTTTTAATGTTGTACACCGCCCTGAGTCCTTGGGAGAAGGGCGGCATATGAATCTAATAAACCTAAACCTAAACCTAAACCTAATGTCTATCTGTGTACCAAGTTTTTCACCTGCGAGGAAACTTGTTGAACTTCTATGAGCCCCACTCCCAACCTTGGCATAAGGCCATCATGCACACATAGATGCCATCCTGAAGTCTCTGTTGCATATTCCTTGACAATTTTGGGAAAAGAGATGCGACAAGCTGACTATACTCTGCTAGTAGACAGTTAGTGCTCAATTTACAACAGTTTATTTAGTGATCATTTGAAGTTACAAAGGCATCATCCCTGGTTCCCTCGCCACCACTGGGCCGGCACCATTTCGGATTTCAGTGACTGCGCACAGAACAATGGACATAAAACAGCACATTCAGTACATGTCAGGCGTGCGGGCGAGCGAAGTAGGCCTGCATACATGATGCGTGTGGGCAACCCACCCCTGAAGCAAAGTCAATGGGGAAGATAGATTCACTTAACAACCAGGTTACTAGTTTAACAGCTGAAATGTTTCACTTAATAACCGTGGCAAGAAAGGTGGTAAAATGGGGCAAAATTAACTTAACAACTGTCTCGCTTAGCAACGTAAATTTTGGGCTCAATTTTGGTTGTAAGTCTTTACTTTACCTTTACTTTATCTGTCTATCTGTCTGTCTTTCTGCAAGCTTTCCTGCCTCCTCCAAGTGGGTCAGAATGTTCATAGTTGATTCCCATATGGAGGGATCCACACTTGGATCTATCTATCTATCTATCTATCTATCTATCTATCTATCTATCTATCTATCTATCTATCTATCTATCCTAATCTATCTGTCATGAACGCAGCGCAACTAAATCTATTTTAAAAATCCTAACATTTATTTCATAAATTGGGATTTCACCATATATTAGCATAGCTTTTAATAAGAAAAAAGTGGTCAATCGGTTCAGATGATTCAGGGCCACTTAGTGTCTAAAAAATGTTTCTGAGGAGATTGCATAAATACTTCTCAGTGTTCCTAGGAAATCTTTTAAAATCTGACAACTTTGCCAACTTGGAATCATCATTTTTTATTAGAAGGGGCCAAGTCTTAGTCTTGAAAATTAACTAAATTCAAGAACTTACTTTGAGGAAATCAGTAAGTTGATTGCCAAAGCCATGGTCTAGGATAACAAGCCAACTGAGACTTGTTTACTCACTGGTGGAAACCATTGTATAAAGCACCCCAAGTTAGATAAATAACTAATTTATAAGAAGAGTGAATCAACCAGGCCATGTTGCATTGCCATTTTTCTGGACATAGAAATGTATAAGTTGGAACAAAACAAAAAATACATATAATACATATCCCATTCAAAAAAGGTTATTTGGAAAAGAAGAAAAATCTGATTTGTTTATTTCCCTAGTACATTCCCTACTCTATTCATTTCCCCATTGTGGTGCATTGTCATTTTTCTGACTCACTCTTTGCTATTGAATCATACTCACAGCCCAATTACATGATTACATTTTGATTTGATAATGTCATAACATATCTATGCCTCTTCATCTATCAGCCTTGCAAGGTAATCCAGACAAGGAGCACATTCAGAATTGTAAGGTTACATTAACAGAATCAAGCAACTTTGAAGATGCATTTTCTCCCTGTTGCCTTTACAACCCTCAAAACTAGGGAGTATGAGACAATTCTTCTGCCAGCTAGGCTGCTGATTATTTGACCCTTGCCCTGACTGGGGCTCTTCCTCCTGTGTCTCAAGGTCGTTTCCACACACCATTACATCATTTGATAGTATCAGGCCCCACATCATGAAAGCAACCTTTAGAATGCTGTGCATCTGGTAACTGTATCTCATCATCCATCCCAGGAGAACATCCAGGATGAGGATGAAGATTGGAATGGCCCAGGTGCTGAAGCTCTGAACCACGGGCAATATGAAGCTAAAAATAAAGGATACACTGTACTGACCCTTCGTTTTTTGCTTTTCTGGCCACCAGACAGAAACAAGAAAACAGTTAATTGGTAACTTTCCAATTCATTCTGTTTTCTCAAATCCAGCTGTATGAAACCTCTGGGGAGTGTTTGTGCTGTAATGCAGAACATCCAATGATGAAAACAAGAAGCCTTCGCTTTGGGGTTTTTTTTTTAGACTGTCAGAGGCACGGAGGTTAATATTAGCACCTCAGATGCAGGAATGAAATCTGATACGTCACAAATTTGGCAAGAAAATGTCTGATTTTGTGCAACATGCATCATCTAATCATAAGTCCTTGCTATTTAATTTGACAGCACACAGCCATTTTAGTTGGGCATTGTGGTCCCCATCTGTGTTTGAGAGGCACTCCCTGGAGCTGCCAAACGGTTCTGCAATGCAACCATTTATTTTCCAGTCACTGGGAAACCTCTAATATCTCTAATTTTGTTTCTTTTTGTTTTTCCGGAGGGCTGGCTGGATATGGTTCCATATGGTAATTGAGTTTTTGGATTCACAAAACATGATAGTATGGATCAATGTTTCCCAGTGTTGACTAGGTTTGTGGTGTCATGCAACACACTGACCACATCATTGATCTTCTTAAGTGTCTTGGTGAATTGTGCTATGATGTACGAAACCTGCTTCTCAAGACTCTTGGAGTCTGATTATGGATACTCTTGGAGCAGAGATCAACAACTTCAGATTTGCAAGATGTACTTTTTAAAAAAGCACATACTATAACACTGAAGTCTTCTATTCAGTATTTTAAGTGGTGTCTCAGGTAAGCAGGCAAATAAAAGTACTTGAGGAACACTTTGAATTCTTGTTCAGTCCAAGAATTTGTAATTACTATAAAAATCAATTTCAAAAGATGTCTCCCTCAGTCCTGTCCCCCCCAAAAAAGTGGGTCTCTCTCCCTGCCTGAATGTTATTATTTTTTGCCCCAGGGAAAGGTGAAAGCTTTCTAATTGCTAATATTATTAAAACATTTTTCCTCTATTGTATTTCACCCAAAGATCCAAAGTAGATCTCAAACTTCCCTCTACCCATCCTTAACGTGAATAAGCAACTAATTATGTTTACATGATACCTAAAATCCCAGTTATCTCATATGAGGATTTTATTCCACCTGACATAGCTCTTTAACCAGTTTTAGACCTGTTCTATTGTCTGTACCAGAAATCACCATCATTTTCAATTTAGGAAACCCAAAACCTAAACCTTTCAATGACAATCTTAGTTACAAAGTGCTTAATTCCTATTTTGTGTCTCGTCTGAGTTACAGAAGCAACTGGAAGATGTGATCTATGAATCATAACTCCTGTGTTACAGATGAAATGTTGGAAAATTGGACCCGTGTTAACGTTCCATGAGAAATGGGAAAAAAGTGGGCCATTGGAATTGCAGATCAATCAGAAATACCTAGGAAATGTCTAGATAATATCATCAAACAGCAGACTTGCAAGTAATTAGAAAGGAACAAGGTGATTATTAAAAAGACCACATAGATTTGTTAAAATACATTGTGATTAACACTAATCTTATTGCTTTTTTGACATATGACTAGATTTGTAGACAAAGGGAACATAGAGAATACAGTGTACCTAAGATTTTAATAAGGCTTCAGTAAGGCATTTGAAAAAAAGTTGACTGTAGCTTTTTTCTTGGAAAAAAATGGAATAGGGTGGGATGCATAGTTCTACTACCAGATGAACTTACATCTGGCAACAGTTGGTTACTTACAGTTGGTTGAATAATGAACAACCACCTGTAATGTGTAGTTATTAATAGATCTATATCTACATAGAGACAATATGCAGTGGGATATACTTCAGTCATGGACGATTCAATCATTTTCTAAATGACATAGATCTGAGGATAGAATGGATACTCAGCAAATTTGCACATGACAGAAAGGGAGGACTGCTAACATCTCAAAACAGCTTCACAATTCAAAAGTATCTTGATAGATCTGAACATTGTGCCCTTTCCAATGCTACGCCATTCAGTGGCAAGATACTGTATGCAGGATTCTGCACTTAGGAAGGAAAAACGTACGAGTACAAGGTTCAGCAGCCGTCCTTACGGAAAGGATCTGAATATCCTGGAAGTTCACAGATTAAATATGAGTCAGCCGTGTGCTTGCAGCTGCCAAAAGAGCCCACGGAATCTTAGGCTGCATCAATGTATAATGTCAAGATCATGGAAAATGATAATTCCTCTCTATGCTGCATTGGTCAGAGTGTACCTGGAACAGGGTGTCCAGTTTTTCTCATTTGGATACAAGGAAGATTGCTGAGGAACTGAAAACAAGTGCAAAGAAGTGGATCAAAGATGGTGAAGGACTTGAAGGCTAAATCTAAAGAATGGTTAAAAGAATTGGGTATATTTAGCCTAAAGGAGAAAAAACTACAATGAAACACGGCAGCAATCTTGAAAGGGTGTCACAAAGAAGAGAATGTGGATTTATTTTCTGTAATGTCTAATTTCTGTAATAAATGAGAGCCAATAAGTAGAAGCTTTCCAGGGAAAAACCCTACCTCAGTATAAGGACCTTCCTGACTGTGAAATCCTTTTGGCCTCTCTCCTGGGGGACTAAGGCTGGACGTTTTCAACCCAATGTGGCACAGCCATCAGTGTGGGAGGATCACAAAGATTTCCAAGACCTTTTCCAATCCAATGATTCTATGAAATTATAAACCCTGATGATGGTCTTTTTCAATTTAGACAAGGTGAAAATCCTAAAACTGGTTGAAGAAGATAAAATGTTGATCCCTGCACCTGAACAACAGTTATTTCTCAGACTAAATCATCCAATATGTAATACCTGCAATGTTCGGATAAGAAAATGACGACTCACAGCACCGAAGCACTGCTGCTATTAATAAAAGGAAAAGTACTCAACTTGACCAATCAGCCAACTAAGAAAACTTCTCTTCAAGATAGAGTGATACCTGTGGTAACATGTTGACATGGCTGATAGGAAGCTTAAGGGGATTACTAAGATAAAGTGCTCTGAAGGCTCTAGAGGCGATTTAAGCAGCAAGTGGTGTCCTTGGTATCCCATAGAATGGTTTTTGTGACAGTGAATCACAGTTATCAATGGAAACTATCAACACAAATGAGATAAGGGCTTGTGGGAGACTTAAGTGTGACTTTAAATGAGTACACGCAGCCATGCGTCTCTTGTTGTTCTACATGAAGTGATTGCATCAGTAAGATACTCCAAGTCAACTGTGAAAAGAATCAGCAAAGGCTTAAACTAGTATCCATTGCCTTCTTCTAAAACAGACACGTTCTTTCTGCCACTGGATTTCTTTTCTCTTTAACATCTTTACAATCATTTTTTTTTCTTTTTAATGGGTGTATTTGAAAAGGTGATGCACTCACAATCCAAGATAAAATGATATTCAAATGAATTATCCTTGTTTAACCTTCGTAAGCTGCTTTCATCAAAGATATGATGACTGATTGTAAGACTCTTTTTAAAAAAACCCACTAAACAACTATCACTCAAAATAGTCCTGAGAATTAAAAGGTGAAGAAGCTAGAGGACCTCTTTAGATTGACTGCAAAAGAAAAAAAAAATCCTTAAAATTATGAGTAAATAGGAAAAAAGAGAAAGCAAGAAGCTTTTCCAGCAGTAAACACTGTTCATTTTAACAGCTATGGGAATAAAATGATATTGCTTGCATTTTTATCATACTCATTCACTACTTGATCAAGGTTGAAAGTTATGCTCAGTTTTAAAGCAAGAGGGATGCTTAGTTAAGTGTGTTTGTGAATGCAGCCAGTAAGGGAGAGGTATGTATACCATGAAAGTTACTTATATGTCAACAGATATGTCCCCTCTCATCACTAGGCTTAACTATGTGATGTGGCTTCTACTGACTTTAAAAATAAATAAATAATGCAATCTCTGTCTTTATAAAAAAAACAACTATTTGGTCCATCTTCAAGGGATCTGAATGTTTCATTCAAGAATAGAAACGTTTGAGCTTTCAAGGAGATTTAAAATTTATATAATGGGGGATCCACAGTTTCCAACTGACTGATGAAGCTCTGGATCTGACAGGACCCAGATTACATGCTTCTAGAATATTTCAGCATTCATAAAAAAAATTAACCAATGCAGTTATGGCTTGATCGGTAGCCATTTTTAATCTCTTTATTAATTCTGGTTTTAATTTCATCCTCTTATCTGTTCAAAGTTCTTGAAACCTCAAAATCCTCCACCACTTTTTCCCTAACCATTTGCTTAATAAAAGCATTTAATTAATTCTAATGTTGTTCTTCTCATGGCAAATGTTCCTCTGAGAACTACTGCGCATACCACATTTAGCTCTCAGTGATAAATGTATTGCACAGTGTTCTGATGGTTATCCCCAAGATAAAATAAATAGGATTATATTCAGATGTTGTAGTTAAAGATTCAAATGTTGGACTAGAGTTAGTAAAATCTAGAGTTAAACATTAATTCATGCTGCTTTCTCTATCTTCTATCATCTCTCTCTCTCTCCCTCCCCCCTCTCTCATATAATTCTCTCTCTGTCTCTCTCTTTCTTTTCCTCCCTCCCTTCCTTTCATCTATCATCTATCATCCATCATCTATTATCTATCTTCATTATTTACGTATATCTTTCTTCTTCTAATTCTCCTTCTCCTTCCTCCTCCTCTTCCTAATTTGACTCAGTATAACTCACACAGAAATTGTGGAAAAAATAGCAGAAGTTACATGAAAAATGTTTTGAAATCCTTGGAGAAGTAATAAATTAATAATGGAAAAATTAGTAGAATAGCATGCATGTTCTCTTTGAAAGAAGGGGCTTAATTTTGGCTTAAGGTAAAGAATCTATTATCATTGTAGAAATAGAAAAACAAATCAAACTCAACTTTTGGTGACTTTATGTCCATGTGCCTTGTTCGGCAAGAGTAAAAATTGGTTTGTAATTACCTTTATTTTTTTAATACGAAGCCTAGCCTAAGGCCCCAGGCCTTCTTTGTGATCCCTTATTACCCAGGCCTGCCCTTGATATGTTTCTTGAGATCAGCTTTGTAGAGCTAGAAATAAGATGTTTAAACAAAACAGAAATCTTGTGGCAACTTGATGAGTCACAAATTTGAGCTGGGGGTCCTATGGATGTTGCTGAAGTATAATTCCCAACAGCCCTGGCCCAAGAGCCGAGGTGGCGCAGTGGTTAGGGTACAGTACTGCAGCCACTTCAGCTGACTGTTATCTGCAGTTCGGCTGTTCAAATCTCACCGGCTCAAGGTTGACTCAGCCTTCCATCCTTCCGAGGTGGGTAAAATGAGGACCCGGATTGTTGGGGGCAATATGCTGACTCTGTAAACCGCTTAGAGAGGGCTGAAAGTATATAAGTGTAACTGCTATTGCTATTGCAATGGTGAGGGATGCTAAGGGCTATTGTTTAGCAATATCTGGAGGTCCCAGAGGTTCCCGCACTTGAGTGAGCTTTCATAGAATAATCTTCCTTGGAAGCATAAAGAATTATCTTGAGTTGCTGTTATGTATACACAGATGGTGTTGGAAGAATAAACAGTGAGATCAGAGGGAAAGGAAATGAAGGAAGTAGAGGCAGTGGCAATTGTAGTAATAACGGGGAATGTTGTTGCAGATAACAAATACCTTGGCACTGGATAAATTAACACAGGCATATCTTCTGCCAAATCAAGGCCAATTGTACCCTGTTTTTTTTTTTGAATGGCAGCATATTGATCAAGTACAATTTCCTTTCATTCCTCTTTATTCCTATGAAAAGCTAATATCCTACTTTTATTTTAAACCTGTGAATAAATATAGAATTCATGAGTGCAATACCAGCTGTTGGCCCTAATACAGACATACATACATACATACATACATACATACATACATACATATATATATAGGTCTCTAGTTGTTCGGGTTTTCTCCCGCGTAGAATTGGAGATGTCTTGGCGACGTTTCAACGAAGTCACATTCGTCATCTTCAGGCTGCTTCAGACTACTTCAGGCTTGGTGTTTCCAGGAGTAGTGTGAGATCTCGGCTGTTTGTTCCTTTTAACTGCCGAGATCTCACACTACTCCTGGAAACACCAAGCCTGAAGTAGTCTGAAGCAGCCTGAAGATGACGAATGTGACTTCGTCGAAACATCGCCAAGACATCTCCAATTCTACGCGGGAGAAAACCCGAACAACTAGAGACCTACATACTAACACCCGCGAAAACCTCAGAATATATATATTATGAATATATATATATTCATACATCACTAATATTTTCCTAAAATTCAGACACTCTGCCCAGAATAAATGATAAGGGAGGATATGATGCCTAAGACAAGCGTTTTTGGAAGTAAGCTTCACTTTATAATGGGAAAGTATTCTAACAACAGTAAATAAAAAGTCAAATGAGAATGCAGAATGTTTTCTGTATTCCTGAGAAACAATTATAAATATGATTCAAATATATCTCTATCCCCTTACTGGGATTAGAACCTGTGCTGTATTACATTTTAGGCAGATGTGTTAACCACTAAGCCACAAGGTTCTCCTCCTTTATATATATGCTGGTGTTGTTGTATTCGGGTATTTTCCCATGCAAGATTAAGATTGTCTTGACAACATTTCGGCGAGGTCTCACTCGCCATCTTCAGGCTGGGTTTTGGGCTTAAAGCCCAAAATTATTAAATTATTTTCTTGTTGAAGTGCTTTCTAATTATGGAAGCTATCAAAATAGAGAAACACCCCACAACATGAATAAATGTGATGATACCTCCCGCCTACCAGACATCTGGAAACCAGCCCTCGTCAACAAATGAACCCCACCCACCACGCAGGCCATTACAACATGAAACAACAATGGACACACAGCCAGCACCAATCAGCACCAATCTACCAATCGTGATATAACCACACAACCAATCATTCCACTTACTGAAACAAAGCCAGCACTCCACACACCCTCACCAAGATTTATAGAAAGACGGCAGTTCTGACCATGCTTTAAGCCCAAAACCCAGCCTGAAGATGGCGAGTGAGACCTCGCTGAAACATTGCCAAGACAATCTCAATCTTACACGGGAAAAGACCAAAATACAACAAGACCAGCATACCTACACTCGTGAAAATCTACAGAAACCATCTCAAGTTAAGTCATAACTTAAAAGTAGAGCTAAAATCCCATTTCCGTCCTGTTTCTTCAGAGCTCTTGGCTTTACTTATTGGCTAATTACTTGATAGCTACCCTGAGTCATTTCCTCTTTGCCATTGACAAAAAGGGATTAATTCATAGTTCCCTTTCTGTCCAAGAAACATCTGACACTTGATTAAGATATTTTGATGTCAGGGCATGAGACTTTCAACCTTTCAACTTGTCACATGAAACCGCTGATTAAAAGACATTCAGTACAAAAATAGCCTTATCAGTCCATATATAGTGGCTGGCTGTCCTCCCACTCCTTTGAACATGTTCCTGCCTTTCTGTGTTGTGATGATGTCCAATAATTAATTTATGAGTTGAAAAACCTCCTCTCATCTTCAACAATTAACATCAGTATTGCCACAATAATGCATTACAGTCATACATAACTTCACATGTATTATCTTCTTGCAATCTCTATTTTATAACCAATCTGTACAACAATGTAGAACAGAATTTCTCTCATCACATGGCTGAGGCCACCAAGACATCCCTTTTCATGAGGCAGAGCTGTGCTTGTGGCAGAGATGAGTCTGTGGCAGAGCTGAGATTCATACTTGCAGCGTCCAGATTTGCAGCTCAGTTCCTGAGCTACTGCTGCTGCTCCTCCTCTTCCTCTTCCTCTTCCTCCTCCTCCTCCTCCTCCTCCTCCTCCTCCTCCTCCTCCTCCTCCTCCTCCTCCTCCTCCTCCTCCTCCTCCTGCTGTTCCAAGGTGTACATTTGTCCAATAGAGAGGGAAGCAAAGGCAAAGATAAACAGGGGAAAGGAATAATTGCAACCAATATGTATATGTGAGATTAAGTACTTTTATGCAAATTTTCCTGTGGCCACGGCCACTGAATACAGTGGAATGTACTTCTGGTTAAATATGAACACTTAGACTTAGATGATATGATATGGTACCAGGGATAGAGTTGGAAGGGACCTTGGAGGTCATCCAGTCCAGTCCCCTTCTCATGCAGGAGACCCCATACCAGTGATAGCTAACCTTTTTCTAAAGGTGTGCCAAAATTGTGCCCGCACACGTGCCCGCCCACCTGCACATGTGTGCATGACCACCACCCCACCTGTGCATGCATGTGTGACTCCCCGCAATGTGCATGCACACATGCATCCCACACAGAGGGCAGTTTTCACCCTCCCCAAGCTCTGGAGGCTTTCCTAAAGCCTAGGGAGGGCGAAAACAGCCTCCCCGGCCCTCTGGAAGGGCATAAAATCAGCTGGCTGGCACACACATGCGCGCCGGAGCGGAGGGCTGCCGTGCCAGCTAATATGGCTTCACGTGCCACCTGTGGCATGCATGCCATAGGTTCTCCATCACAGCCCTATACCATTCCAGACAAGTGGCTGTCCAGCCTCTTCTTAAAAGCGTCCAGTGATGGGGCACCCACATCTTCCAAACGCAGTTTGTTCCACTGGTTGATTGTTCTCACTGTTAGTAATGTTCTCCTTAGTTCTACATTGCATTTCTCAATAAAAGGTACATGTTATACCACCTTCCAGGCCTCACTTTTTCATTTTCTGCTGTTCCTAGCCTGTCAAAGAGGCGGCGGGGGGGGGGGGGGATTAATAACTGATGTAGCAGTGCAAAATTGAGCAGCTCTTTCTATCACCTGCAGCAAATTTGCTACCTAATTTTCCTTTCTTTGTCAGGCAAAGTAAGTGAAACTTACTGGTTCCTATCATTACAGAGGCATGCAAAAATAGGCTTTGATCACATGGTGTTGGTCACCATTATGTCCAGCTTTACATCTCTCTCACGTACATACAAATGATCATTACAGAAATGATCTCTTTGGGAACACAGTAACACTTATAAGAAAATATCCCAGAAACTTCCTTTACAAAAAGATTTTCATATGCTCCATTTGGCTAGCATACCTAGTACAGCGTTGCAAAAAAGCATGTTCATCTTTTAAATTTAAAATATTATTGCAGTTTTATATTACTTAATAGTTTCCAAAATCTGTATTCTGAACTTTCTTATTATTAGTCTGTTTAAAATAGTTTTGGTTGTTTCTTTGCATGCTTGAAATTTACTGGAATTCAAGTCCAAGAAATGGCAGTGAATTGCTGAACTAAAATAAATTTAGTGTGATAGTGATACAAAGAAAGAAAGGAAAGGCATTTTGTTATGGAGTTTAAATTTTATTTCAGATTTATTCTGTTATTCCTTTCTAAAAAAAAACCCCGTGATAATATGGATCCAAATTCCCATTGTCTTCAGCCTGCTACACATGAGTCACCTACTTTAGGGGGCTACATCTCCCTAATTCTAACCCAGCATGTTGTAGGAGCTCAAACCAACCCTAGATTGCTTTGTTCTTTAATTATGCTTTACATAAAAGTAATTCTTTTTTAAAAACAAGGATGGCAGTTTTAAGACCACCCCAAGCTTTATTCCTGCCAAATCCATCCCTGGAACTTGCATCTGTTTAGTATGGACCTGTATGATAATTGAGGCAATTATTTCCTGCCAAATTTAATTATAGTAAATATGAGAAACAGCGCACAATTATAGTCCTTCCCATTGTTTTCAACAGGTAGGCTGATCAAGGGCTTAACTGCCTTATTGACATTAAGTAGGCGGATCTGTGTTGCGTTATCTTGTTCCTGCATTTTAAAAATGTCTCCAGGAAATGTTCAGGATAGAACTGATTGATCAGAAATAAGCAACTTAACAAGCTTCTACCACCCTTGAGACTGTCTCTTAATAAAGCCTGATGTGCAGAAACACTTCAAGGTGCTAGTCATCACTTATAAAGCCCTTCATGGTATTGGACCTGGGTACTTGAGAGACCGCCTGCTGCCAATTACCTCCCAAAGACCCATTAGATCACACAGAGTAGGCCTCCTCCGGGTTCCATCCACCAGCCAATGCCATCTGGCCACTACCCGGGGGAGGGCCTTCTCTGTGGCAGCTCCGGCCCTCTGGAACGAACTCCCCGCAGGGATTCGGACCCTCACCTCTCTCCAGGCCTTCCGGAAAGCCGTCAAAACCTGGCTGTGCCAGCAGGCCTGGGGTCGATGAGTTCCCTTCCCCTCTCGAATCGTGTGGCTGTTGGTTGTTTTTAAATGCCCTGTACTTTTGTAGTTTTTGTGTCTTCTTTTCCCTCCTTGAGTTTGTGCGCTGCCATGAGTCCCGCCGGGAATAGGGCGGCATATAAATGAAATGAAACTCGAAACTCGAAACCAGCAGTAGCTTTTCCAGAAACGGGACTAAAACACCATCAACTGAAGATTGGAAAATATATGTTGGATAAACGCAGTTTCCTTAGTTATTTTTCCCAGAAGTGCATTTATGCAGCCCCCTCAAGGAATGTGGTTCTCTGTTGCTTAAGCCCAAATTCAGGATTCTGCATGGATGCAGGTTGATTAACACCCTGTAGAATATAGAAAGTGGGGGTGTGTGGGGGGCTACAGGCCTTAAACCTCTTATGCCAGTCCTGGATTTTTTCCATTGTCGAAGGAAAATCTGAAACCTGCTGGACAGGTCTGTGGCTCAAACACATCCATTGTTCTCTAATCTAAAGGATTGGTTGTCATGGGAACATAGAAGAAGCCCTTAATGCCCATCAAATGAGAAGTTCTCCCCTCCAGCCTGTAGTTTCAGAGCAACTAGACCAGAGCAATTTCTGGCCAGTAATTTAAGCAAAGACTGCATCTTAACAGACATTGTACTGTATGATGGGTTTATTTGTTTTTTCATTTACGGACTGAATAAAATTAGCATTGCCTAGTGTATTTTGCAAACCATGATTGATGATTTAATGTTATGCAAACTGATTGAGAACTGAAGATTGGGGTCTGGGTTTTCTGCGCTGTGGGTGGGTTCGTCAAGTTATTAAACATTATCCAAGACCAGAAAAAGTAGCAATAGAGTCTGTTTAAGAATCACTAGTGTGCTTACTATTGAACAAAGGAAGTTTTATCTATGAGTTATCCGTAGAATAGAGCTCACTTAAGGGGAAGAATGTAATTTTAATTTTACCTTAAGAATGAGAATTGGGGTTCCAAGACTGGGCTTAGGAGCTCCGGTGTGGCTGCATACATTTTCTTGGTCCCTACAGTGTAACACCCCTTCTTCCTGTTGACTTTTTACATTAAGTATGTTTAGGAATAGGGAAATCCAGAACATTTCAAAGTAAAGTACTAACATGTAGCAAGTTTATGTCCATGAATTTCTTTAGCCCTCAAAGCTCTGTTTGATTTGATTTGATTTGATTTGTCTTGTATGCCGCCCACTCCCGAAGGACTCCGGGCGGCTCACAATAGACAAGGGAAAGGGGGAAAACTAGACAAATTATTTTCATTTGGAAATGAAAATAATAAACATGTGTAGGTTACCAAAGAATGCTCAACTTCCCAGAAAAGAGACATACAGTAAATAAATTCAGGTAGGACGGACCTCGCTGCAGAATGCAAAGTGAAAGGGGTTTGTGTTAAAGAAGCACTGGAGGATAACTATGTATTCTGACTCGACTAAGCATTTTATATTGTTTCAGCTGACGAGCCGTGGTGGCGCAGTGGTTAGAATGCAGTAGTGCAGTCTGACTTTGCTCACTGCCAGGAGTTCGATCCTGGCTGGCTCGTGGTTGACTTAAACTTCCATCCTTCCAATGTCGGTAAAATGAGGACCCAGATTGTGGTGGACAATATGTTGATTCTGTAAACCACTTAGAGTGAGCTGCAAAGCACTATGAAGCTAAGTCTATGTGCTATTGCTATTTACAAAACTTCCCAGAAAGTAGTGCTCTGCAGGGAGTCTGCGAAAGGAGCCATCTGTTCACATTGGCTCAGCCCTCACGGCATTTCTCTCAAATCTTTCTTGGGTAATTATTTGATGTGGTTTATGTTTCTTGTTGTGTGCTATGTGTCCAAAATATTCCATTTTCCTTTTCTTGCTGATACTATTTTCCTGCCTTTGGGCTATTCTTTGGAAGACTGTTTCATTTCATTTTGAATTCAGTTCATGATATTTTAAACCATCCACTTCCTCAGGCTTCTTTCCGTTGGATGGATCATTATCCATGCTTTGACTCCTTGCAAAAACTTTATGTGCAGCTTTTGAAGTTGATCTGGAGCTCCAGCTGCTCCAGAATACAATGGCAAGATTACTGAGAGACCAGCCTCACCATCGCAAGATAAGGCTTCTCTTGAAATCCTTGCACTGATTATCAGTAGACCTCCAGGCCCAAAACAATGCACTGCTAATTTTTAAAGCCCCATACAACTAGCATTGCTTGCCTAGAATTGAATCTTATCTGCTGACAACATTTTTGGAGAGGCTACTCATTGCTTGCCTGAATTGAGGATGACATGGATGAAATAACAGGCCTTTTATATGGTAGCCCTCCAACTTGGAATTCCTTAATTCTAGACCTCTGTAAAGCCCCCTCTTCATTGTTTGAGAAAGTATTTAGAGGCATTTTGTTCCACTAGTCTTTCAACCCTAGCTACTTTTTAATGGTGTCCCTCTTGGAAGATGTTTATTGATTTATTTTAGCTGTGGGTTTCAGGATTTTGATTTAGTTTGTTATTGTGTTTATACATGTAACTAGTTGTAACATATCCACAGCCTCGGGACTTGGGTGAGCTATAAAATTTTATAGTCTAATAAAAATAGAATAATGAATAGGCTCAGCTAGACAGACTAATAAATAGTTAGAAGAGGGTGGAAACCATGTGATACTTCAGATAACACTGAGAGTCAGCCTCTAGCAGTCATCTGGAAAGCCATAAGATCCTCACCCTTGGCTTTCTTTACGTGTGCAATCTTTTCATCATGGTGGCCTGACTCATGCATGATGCTGAAGTAACGTTTAACATACTGTCTACATGGACAAAACCTCAAAGCTTATTTCCTCACCTTTTTTTTTGGAGCAGCTATATGGAGGAGATCAGAAGTTCTCAATTCTGTTTTTAATTTCATTTCTGAAGCTGCTCGTTGTGTCTAAACTGAAAGAGATTGATGTTAATTGTAATTTGAAGAAGCAAGTTTAGATTGAAATATACTTTAGGATCCTGTCTTCTGTTTTGCTATATACTACAAATCAAGATGGGGAATAAGTGAGCTCATACTCAACCAGACCTATTGCCTTAGTACCAGTGGTGGGTTTCAAAAATTGTTTGAACCTACTCTGTGGGTGTGGCCTCCTTTGTGGGAGTGGCTTCCCACCCATGTGACCAGATGGGAGTGGCTTGCCGCCCATGTGACCGGATACGAAGATGCCGACGACACTTGTCAGAACCACCTTAAATTACCTCTCACACAGCACTGGCATGCATAAGAATAGGATGTAAACTTGTTTTTTAAAAGGCATCTTTGGTTTGCGTTAAAACAACTTCAACACATGCAATGTTCTGATTGCACCACAAACGCAGTAGTCATCCTGACCTTTCACAGAGGCCCTGAGTTTTATAAATATGAGCATGATAGTGTAGAATAATCCTATCCAAGGACCAGTGGTGGGTTTCAAAAATTTTTGGAGCCTCTCCTGTAGGTGTGGCCTGCTTTCCGGGTCCACTGGTGGAACCTCTTCTAACCGGTTCGGTAGATTTGACGAACCGGTTCTACTGAATAGGTGCGAACTGGTAGGAACCCACCTCTGCTTAGTACTAAAATCAGGTTTAGTATCATGTTGAAACACAGCCCATCGCAGGTATTTCATTAATGATGAACGTTGTTGCAGTTTCTATGTGCAGGGGCTAAAGCTTTGACTTGAAATCAGATTCTATGGCAAAGTCTAATTGAGACATACACATTGCAACACGTCTTTTGATGTCCTCTGTACAAGAAAGGGATGTTTAGAAACTGTTCTTATTCAACCGAGATTCAGCAATGGAAATTGTGTGAAACAAAAAAGGAAGTCATTTTCAGGAAGCTTTTCTGAACGTCACAGAACCTGATGAGACACCCCGAGTTCTCACCACTTCAGAAACTGTTTTAAGGACCAGTCCAAATGTCAGTGACCCCATGAGAAGTCTTAACACTAATGGCTCCCATCAGTACAAAGGAGGCAAGCTCAGCAAAATGGATGACCACAAACTCTTGTTAGGGACAGAAAATGTCCTATGCTTTTTGACCTAGGATTAGCAATTAGCAATTTAATAAATTTGTATGCCCACCCAATCCCGTAGGACTCTGGGCGGCTTACAGTGGGATAAAAAATAAGAATTAAAAAGTAACGTGAGATATAATTTAAAAAACAGCACACCATACATTCCATTTAAGTGGTGCTGGACCTTGTTCAACAGCCCCAGGCCTGCCGGAACAGCCAGGTTTTGGTGGCTTTTCAGAAGGCCGAGAGAGTGGGAAGGGTCCGGATCTCTACGGGTAGATCGTTCCACAGGGCCGGATGTTGGTCAGATTCCATTTTCCTAATCAAAGCTAACTTGTGGAAAGTTTCTCATCATCTCCATACATTTATAAATCCCAGGTAGATTTAGATGTGACATTTTAAAAGGTAGCTGACACACGGAGAAAGGAGTTGGGTATGTCTAGTCTAGTGAAAACAAGGACCAGAGGTGACATGATAACAATGTTCCAATATTTAAGGGTCTGTCATAAAGAGAGGGGGACAAGCTATTTTCCAAATCACCTGAGAGCAAGACAAGAAGTAATGGATGGAACCTAGAACTAAGGAGAAATTTCCTGACAGTCAGAATAATTGATCAGTGGAACAGCTTGCCTTCAGAAGTTAGCAATAGCAACAGCAGTTAGACTTATATACCGCTTCATAGGGCTTTCAGCCCTCTCTAAGTGGTTTACAGAGTCAGCATATCGCCCCCAACAACAATCTGGGTCCTCATTTCACCCACCTCGGAAGGATGGAAGGCTGAGTCAACCCTGAGCCGGTGAGATTTGAACCGCCGAACTGCAGAACTGCAGTCAGCTGAAGTAGCCTGCAGTGCTGCATTTAACCACTGCGCCACCTCGGCTCTGTGTAAGTTGTAGGTGCTTCATCACTCAAGGTTTTGAAGAAGAGATTGGACAGCCATTTGTCTGGTAAAGGATCTCCTGCTTGAGTAGGTGGCTGGACTAGAAGACCTCCAAGTTCCCTTCTAACTCTGTTTTTCTGCTTCTTAGTTGCTCTGATTGTTTGTAATAATTCGAGACAAGGGAGAAGGTCTGATCCCTTCCTGATACAATCTTTGGAGTTGCAACTCACATTTGATGCTCTTTTTCTTTATGCATACAAACACACAAAGGCCTGTATACAATTATTGCCTCTCCCATCGGCCATTCCAACTTCACTGTTTCCGAATAAGAATAAGATTCCTCCTTCCTGGCTGTTTATAGTTTTTGGTCATATGTTCAGTTCAGTTCAGTTCACTTTATTTGTATGCCGCCCTTTTCCCTGGGGGGACTCAGGGCGGCTCACAGTTCAAAAGGGGTGGGGGAAGGACAAACAATTTACAACATGGAGACACTACATCATTTAAGAACTCAACAGTCGTACAATTCGAGTAGGGGTTAGAGTCTTTAACCCCAGGCCAGCCGGGATAGCCAGATTTTAAGTGCAGCGCGGAAGGTCTGGAGGGTGGTGAGGGTCCGGATCTCCACGGGGAGTTCGTTCCAGAGGGTCGGAGCAGCCACCGAGAAGGCTCTCCTCCGAGTAGTTGCCAGTCTACACTGGCTGGCTGATGGAATTCGGAGGAGGCCTAATCTATGCGATCTTATCGGTCTAGTGGAGGTAATTGGCAGTAGGCGGTCTCTCATATGTGATGCATAAGGTAACTGTAGGAAGTTAAACTGGCCATAGCAAAAGGATTCCCTAACCTATGAGAGCTTTATAGAGTTCCCCCCCAGCCTTTCTTGGCTTTAACTATCCTGTAATGTTGCTAAAACTGTTTTATTTTTCTTTTGTGCAAGACTTGTATTGTTGGGAAGACTAATTTAACCTTGGATTATGGCCATGCTTGAAAAAGGAATGTTTTTCATTCTTTCTTTGTCCTTTCCTCCTCCTCCTCCTCTTCCTCCCCCCCTTCTCCTACTTTTAGGCACACTTTTTTTTGTTTTCATTATTTTGCTTTCCTTCTGACGTCTGCGACAGCCTCTTTCAAGTACCAGCTAAGTAAACTTTCCATTCTGCTCATAAGCGCACTTTCCATGTAGAACTTTCTAAGTGGGCTTTCTCAATCCTGGGTTAGATTGATGCAAAGAACCTCAAGTCAGAACAGTTCCAAGATGCAGATCATCAGCGGCACTTATACATTTATAGAGTAACCAAAAACCCTTAGAAAAAGTAACAAAAAATTGAAACACAGAGCATTTTGTTCTTACTTTTAGTATACTATTGGGAATTTATTTATTTTAAATATATATGGTCATCTGTATCAGATAAAACAACTCTATGTGGCTTGTT
The DNA here is from genome assembly GCF_009769535.1 of Thamnophis elegans. Taxonomy (NCBI): domain Eukaryota; kingdom Metazoa; phylum Chordata; class Lepidosauria; order Squamata; family Natricidae; genus Thamnophis; species Thamnophis elegans. The sequence continues at coordinate 1,400,154 of NC_045551.1, forward strand.
GTGGTTAGCTGTGAAGTTGTGTCTGAGCCATTGCGACCCAATGGACAATATTACTCCAGGCCTTCCTGTCCTCTACCATCTTCTGGAGTCCATTTAAGCTCACGCCTACTGCTTCTATTACTCCATCCAGCAACCTCATTCTCTATCGTCCCTTTTTTCTTTTGCCCTCAATCCTTCCCAGGATGAGGCTCTTCTCCAGTGAGTCCTTCCTTCTCATTAGGTGGCCAAAGTATTTGAGTTTCATCTTCAGGACCTGGCCTTCTAAAGAGCAGTCAGGGTTGATCTCCTCTAGGACTGACTGGCTTGAACGTCTGGCAGTCCAAGGGACTCACAGGAGCCTTCTCCAGCACCATAGTTCAAAGGCCTCAATTCAATAATATATAAACAAGATTAAACTTTTAACACATAATTAATATGATAATGTAACTCAAAACACACACATGTAGATGTTAGGCTTATTTCCATGTTGGGGAACACATTGTGCCAATATATATATATATATATATATATATATATATATATATATATATATATATATATATATATATATGTGTGTGTGTGTGTGTGTGTGTGTGTGTGTGTGTGTGTGTGTGTGTGTGTGTGTGTTAGCTAGCTTCCTCCCATAATTGGGGCATACCAGGGGTTGTGACTTTATATTTTATATATAAAATATATTAGATACCTTTCACCTTGGCTTCACTGATAATGGATAAGAGCCTGTGGCCTAATGACTAAGATGTCTGCCTAGTATGTAATATAGCCCAGGTTCAAATCCCAGTAAGGGTGTGGCTAGCTGATGAGAGCTAAATAGCTTGGAATAGATCTATACTAGTCCCCCTTCAGTTATTTATCAGCAAAAATGCAACACAAAAATGGTTTTTTTGCCTGGAAAGCTTCTAGGGTGGAACTGAAAGGCAAAGGGGGTGCAGTGTGCTCCCTCCCATATTTGGGCATGCAAGAAAAAAGTAAAGACATGTCTATAGAGAAAAGCAGATCAGAAAGATAAGGGAAGATAGAAGAAAAGATGGAGAAAGAGGCACTCAATGGTCTTGCCTTTCTAAAACTGATATGTGATACCTATTATCTAAATTAGGATAAAGCAACCCACAGCTTGGTGACTATATGTTCCACACATAGGACCAACATTTTAATAAATTGGAGCATTTGGAAGAGGTTTAAAGGCCAAATTTGGTATTTTAAGCTCCATAAGCCCTGGTTTAACCTTTGATTTGGCATATTGTTTCTCATGTGGTGCATTGCAAGGAGCAAACTATGTCCTTGGAACCTTGCTAATCCCTGCAACATTAAGTAACATGATACCACTCCCCAAATCTCTATGTGGCCTTTATTTTTACTAGTTTTTTAAAGTGTTCCTTCTGGATGCAGGAAAGTCCCTCACTGTGGCCAAGGGGAATCTCACCCTGATCAGAAAACAATTGTCAGGCATTTGTATTCTTTGAATGTGAATGGAGAATTTTAAACAAGCAACAGACTTCTGATTTTGAAAGTGGAAAGAGCAGGAGGAGAGGGTGAGGCTGAGGATGACCTGTATCTCTATAAGCATGCAAAAGAGAGCCAACCATTTCTTCTTGGCTTGCATTCTTGAGCAAAATCTCTTCTCCTGAATAGTTTTTTCCATTGGGAGAGAAACCTTCTGACTTTTTTTTAAAAAAATCCATTTTTAAATTCTGAAGAAAGCAAGGGACTCAGGGCATCAGAAGTCAATCTTTTGCTTTTGGAAATCTGATTCAGGCTGTTTCCCCCCCCCCCCCCCCCCTCGAGATGTCAGAGGACAGTGTCTCCTGCCAGTGCAATCTTTCAGCTCTCCTTTCCAACATCTGGCTCTTAGTATTAATAAACATTTATTCTTCCCCTGTAAACTATCAGCAGATTTGCTATTGACTTTTTCTACCATCAACACTAGAGAACTGTTTGTATTTGTCCTTTCTGCTGGGTTCCAACCAGACAACCCAATGTGACTCAAACGTGGCATCAGAGGAAGGAAATGGTTTAATACATCACAGAAATCATTTTTAAAATTTTTTTGCGTAATCATGAAAAATAAAAAGGTGCATATTTATTTAAGGAAGATTTTCTATTACTGTCAGTGAAAATATCAAAAATGAATATGTTTCGTATTGTTTTTGTATGGGAAATATAGTGAAGGTGCTAAAATTGCAATATATATAACTAGTCATTTGCTTTTTATTGTTACGATGAGTGTTTTGCTGCTGTAGCTTTTAGATTTAAGAGTCATTTCACTAACGTTTTATTTGAAAAGAACTAATCAGGAAAAAATGCCACCATGGTTTTAAAGTGAGTATGTAAAATAGTTTGAAAGTTTTTGCTCAAGAATGGAATGGAATAGAATAGAATAGAATAGAATGGAATGGAATAAAACAGAGTAGAATGCCAAAGCTTTAAAACAGCATTGTGTCTGTGGAGATTATGTTGTTCTTCTGTTCATTTAAAAAAGGTGGATTTTCTGGAGGAAAAACAAATGGACGTAATAAGAAAGTGTACAAATATGTGTTCCTTCTGGAAAAGAACATCATTCTGACAAGAAGGATTGACTTATTAGTATTCTTATGCCATTTTCATTCCACTTAAACACTGATTATTTTATGTCATCCAGACACACATTTTTCTTGAGATGGGTGACCACATAAATATGATGAATGAAGGAATGAATGAGTGAATGAATGCATGAATGCATGAATGCATGGATGGATGGATGGATGGATGGATGGATTACTTGTAGGACTAGCTGTCCCTGAGAGCATCTGTCCATCCAACTAGGTTAGATAAGTGGGTGTGCTTCATGTCCCTTAAATGTTGCCACCTGATAGGACCTCAGAGATATGTCTGTTTGATGTCCACCCCAGCATTTTGGAACAGACTCTCACTTGAGGGATCCCTAGCCTTTTAGCCTTCCAGAGATCTGTGGAGATCTGGCATTGAGCTAGAATTGGGATTGTACTGAGAAGATATTTGGTCTTGTACCTGGAGGGAAAAGTGCTTTTGATTTTAATAGTTTTTATGGATTGTTTTATGAGATAAGTGACTGTTGTGACTCAGCAGCAGCTTGCTGTGAGTTGCGTCGGGATGCAGGAATAATGAACAGCTGTTGCTCGTTAGGGTCGTCTTCTGCAGATAAAAGACGGATGGTGCCACACTTTAGTGGCAGAAGTCAACGTTCGTGGTTCGTCATTCGTCATGTGTGGTTCATCGTTTTGAGATTCAAAGAGGCACTTGGATAAGTGATTTGCTTTCTGTAAACCTGGTTTGCTGTAAGAGCTTTTTGTTTTTGCTTTTGCTGTGTAACTTTTTGCCAGAGACTTTATCTACATTTATTTTTGGGCTCGCAGCCAGCTTGAGCCAGGACTGATAAAGATATTTCCTTTGAAGTTCTGTCTGACTGTCGTCTGTGAACAAGCATGGAGAGAGGTCAGAACAGGTGACCATATAAACAAAATTTAAAAAGATGTCCTACGCATTCATACGCCTTCAAATTGTCCCATCTTAGTCTTTAGTTACTACATCAGCCCACTTTTCTTAGTAGGAAAGCAGAAGTCTCTGTGTTATTATAGATGTGTCTTTCATGTAGAGGATTAAACCCCACACTCCCACGTAAAGAAGACCAGATGGAATGAGAGAAACTTAACAGTGATTTCAAGTTTGGCAAAGAAAAGCAAACAACTAGAGCTGTGTGAGGTTCATTTTCCTTATTACGATGGAATAAATTGGTCACAGATTATGCAACGAGCCAATGCAGTTGCTCTAAGATAGGGAATTGATGGGAACTCTGAATTGTTCTGGCAACATCTGGTATGGAATCACTGCATCATCTTTGAGCGTGTGTGAGAGCAAGGCACATGGTTTGTGTATGTGTCCTCATGCAGGAGCCAGGAAAAGATTAAGTTGGAAAAAAATCAAAATAATCTTTTTGCCATTTTTTTTTCCAGCCTCACAAACAGATGATTCTTGGGACAAAGGACTCCCCCCCGCCCCCCTGAAATTTGCTTCTGCTGTGGTTATTTTTTAGTGCAAGGACAAAACCTGTTCTTCAAGTTTATAAAAACCTTAGCAAAGAATGCTTGGTAATTATTTTTTGAAACGGAGAAACCTAAATCAGAAGTATTGTATCTTCCCTGCAATAAATTATTCTGGGCTCATTTTTGAAATTCCAAAGACCTTAACTTCCCGTGATTCAACCAGTACAATAAACATAGCTGAAGCCTTTTCACAACACCCAGCATTTTTTTTTACCTAGTTACCTTATAATCTGTTTTTGCCATTTTAAATACGTTTTCCCCAATTATGAAAAATAATAAAGCTTGCTATTCCTTAGCTCAGTAGTGTACGTGCCAATCAAAAATTCCAGCTCTTTGCATGCTATCAAATAATTTCTTTGTTTTCACATATAGTAAATACATTGTTTAGTAGCCAAGACTGAGGCAGGTGGAACAATCCTATTTGCATGACTTCAGACAGACCTGTGAATTAGATTTTCAACTCCTGCTATGCTAGCTGCAGCCAAGGAGGAAGTTTTTAGTATATTTATTCTGTGTAGTTTTATACCTCTACCCCACTACTACCACAAGAAATTCAAGGCAGTCTATGCGGTTTTCTCTCTTTCCCATTTTATCCTTAGTTCAACTCTGGGCACTATTATAAGGCTGAAAGAATGAGAGCTACTTTTGGGAGGATCACAGTGAGTTGAAGTGGTGAGTGGGAATTTTTCCCCCCATTCTTCCTCTAACACAAACATCATCCCATCATTCTGCCTCTCAGTGTTGTTTAGCCTCCTGAAAAATAGCTTTCTATGCATTTTGTAAATAAATATATGATTATTGGGTATGTGAATCAATATTCGCATATGCTTTCCCATCAAGAAAACTATATTATGTTTCCTCAACATGTGTATCAACCAAGAAAATAAATAAATGGATCATTGAATAAGTCAAAGCATAATTTCTTATTTAAAGTACAAATGACCAAACTTACAATATCTTACTCTGGGGGAAATTTGTGAGGATCCAGCTCTCTGGAGAAAGCTGTAATGTTGGGGAAAGTGAAAGGAAAGAGAAGACGTGAATGTGCAGCTGCAATGTGGAACCATTGCATTGGTGAGGGAGGAACTATTGGATGTTCCGAAAGACCAGGTTGTGGAGAGAAAATTGAGAAAATGTAAACTATGTGTTCTTTAAGAGTCAACAATAACTTGATGGAACATAATCACTCACTCACTCACTCACTTAAACAACCAACCAACCAACCAGCATATGACCCAGGGGTGGGATTCATTTTTTTTTACTACTGGTTCTGTGGGTGTGGCTTGGTGGGCTTGGCAGGGGAAGGATACTGCAAAATCTCTATTTCCTCCGATCAGCTGGGATTTGGGAGGCAGAGAATAGATGGGGGCTGGGCCTGTCAGAGGTGGTATTTACCGGTTCTTTGAACTACTCAAAATTTCTGCTACCGGTTCTCCAGAACTGGTCAGAACCTCCTGAATACCACTTCTGATATGACCCTAAAAGAATCATTTAATAGTAGAGATTTGAAAAGCTTATTTTTAGACAATTTGCATAGAGTGGGAATGGATGCTCAACATGTAAAAGCCTGTTCAGTAGGAGATGACCAGGATGAACCCAAGGGGCATTCAGATGTGTCAACACTCTTGAGTCCCTTCACTCCCACAAGAGATCTAAATCCAGCCCACCTTGAATTTTTTGACTCTTATCGACCACCAATTTGCTTAGACTGTTAGTAGTTCAGATTCTTATAGAGAGCTTAAGCTTGCAATAAACCCTTATATTAATTTGAACGGCCTGGGCTTCTGATTTCCTGAGCGTGACACCTGTTCTGATATATACCAAGGCAGCATTCAGTGTTATTGCCAAAATGATGTGTACTCTTACTAGATGTGCTTTTCAACCAGAATTTGTTTGGGGTCAAACACCTCTTTCTCTTGTTCAGCCTATGATCTGTTGCAAGATATCAACTTCCTCATAAATATGAACTTATAACAACTTCCCTAACAAGTTGCTTTCAAAGTGTACTGAAGTTCAACATCAGGAGAACATTGTGAAAGAACAAATGATAAAATGGGCACATGGGCTGTAATATTGAATTGGATAAATGGGAAAAAGTTTGGGGAACAAACTTAAAAATGACACTATCAGTTGCATACAAGGAAAATCAGTACAAAATGTTTTAGAGATGGCACCTGGCACCAACAATGTTAGCTAAAATCTCAACAAATACCTCCCCCAAATCCTGGAAATGTGAATCAATACATGGAACATACTACCACTTATGGTGGACCTGTGAGAAGGCTAAATTTTTTTGGAAAAGGATCAAAAAGTGGCTAGAGGTAATAACAGGTGTTAAAATAGAATGGAAATCTAAAGTTTTTTTTTATTAGGAATAATGGCTGTGAAATATAAAAAAGAAATTCAGTATTTAATATTACATATAATTATGGTGGCAAGGATTGCCTTTGCCCAGAAATGGAAAAAACAAATGAATTCCAAGTGAAGATGAAATAATAAGAAAGGTTATGGATTGTGCTGAAATGGACAAATTAACAAAAGAAATCCAGGGAAAAGAAGAACCAGAATATTACCAGATATGGGATAAATGGTGTAGGTGGATGGAGGAAAGAAACAAGGATCAGTGAAGGAAGACAACAAAGCCCAAAAATAGTAGTTAAGGAGAATTCACACACCACACACACCCAAGTGATTTAAACTTTCTAGAGGTAATCAGCCAATATAGCAGACAGAGGAGTAAGAATGGTGAAATGCAAATGAAATATAATAGAAGGGGAAACAATATAAGGTGAGCGATATCGTATTGTATTGTGTAAATGTGGTGTACGTCTAAGTTTTGCGTATGTGTATTTTACATGTTTGTAAAAATTTTAAAAAACAAACCCTAAATTAACTAAAAAGTGTGGGACTTGAAAACCAACACAGTCTCTGCATTGGGGAAAGTTGATTTATAGGAAAAGCTCACAGATTAGACTAAGAATACCACTTTATTAATTGAAAGACAAATGTATGATATCCTATTATACTATAACAAGAGCTTGTCTCATTCAACTATGTCATAGCATGAGAGATGAGCTAGGCAGAAAAACACTGCTTTTTTCATTCATTGTGATGGAAGCACATTTGCTTTAGAAATTATTTCAAAGAAGTTTACCAAAGCTCTCATGAATAACTATTGTATTCTTATCTAGTTATTGAGTTATGAGATGGCCAAGGGGTCTGTGTGAGGAACCTGTGCTTAATTGTGCAATCATTGTAGGGACTAGTGATAGATCTGCAGCTGCTCTGACTTTCCACTCTTCAATTAAACCACTTTAATTAATTAAACCAAGTAAGGAGAGATATTATGAGTGAACTGGACATATTTTAATAGCAGTGGTTTTGTAACTCCAAAGAGGTATGCTATCCATTGAAAAATTATTGAAATCCTCAATTTCCTGGAGACTTTAGGAGAAAAAACTCGCCCCATTCTTCTACCTAAAAATTTGTAGAATTTGGGGAAAGCCATCTCAACCTACCACCTTATACATCAATCCAAAACCTTAGTTATCATTATTCACCGCAGTTAGAGTCAGATTTCAAATTTGACTGTTTGCCACTTGGACAAGTACTTAGCATTTCACTTAGAGAGAAAGCAGTGGTCAGCAGTAGCCCTTCAGCAGCTGCAGATTAAACAAAAAAATTCATAATTATGAAGACAGATAGCAAAAAGCCAAATGCAATCATTGTCAGGATGCCCAGAACATAGCCATAAAATGCCTTTGTTTCTTCTTTTATTTTCACACTCTCTTTTCTAATATTAATAATAAGCAAGGGAATTTATCAAAACATTTTGACTATTTTAACATAGTATTTGGACTGGCTTTCAAGTTCTTTAGTGCTTCTTAGATATTCTACAGATGGTTGTGGTCCTTCAGAATTCATCACTGAATTATAAATACTCTTTCTGTCAAGCGTCACTTTGATGGAAATGGATAGTGCAAACACAACAGTTTATAGGCACAGTGTACAATGTATATCCGGGGGAAATGAAAAGGGCATAAGGAAATATTTATTTGTTATTATATTCTACCTTTTGTTCATGAACTTGAAAGTGGTCTGTTTCCCTGTTCTTCCACCCAACAAGAAGGCTGTGGATAAGTTGAACTAAGAGAATATGACTTAATCATATGATTAAGTGACCTTCTGTGGCTGAAAGGGAACTGTGGTCTATGTTTCACTGTGGTGCCAATTCAATGCCTTAACTATACTGCACCATTTAACAATGTGCTCTAAACAGAGGCATCTTGTAAACAACATGGGACTTGCTAATGGAGTTATGCCGTATAACTAATTTGGTTTATTAAGATTAAAATCCATGATATCGATTGACCATACCAATGTAGAAGAAGACAAGGCAGAGCCTGGGGGGGGGGCAGAGTCAAGAGAGGAATCTGCCTGGAGTCATTACATTTTCACAAGTGACCCAAGTCCAACCTCTTTTCAATTCTGTTAACTGTTACCTAATGCTAATTTAATGCTGACCATTGACTAAATTTTTGTGTATAGGCATGATAAATCACCTTAACTGGAACTTAACATGCAATCCGATTCTTCATGCTTGATGTCCAGTTTAGATTCCATTAATTCTTCAACCTGGTAACAAGGCATGTTGGTTTTATTATAGCAATAGCAATAGCAATAGCAGTTAGACTTATATACCGCTTCATAGGGCTTTCAGCCCTCTCTAAGTGGTTTACAGAATCAGCATATCGCCCCCACAGTCTGGGTCCTCATTTCACCCACCTCGGAAGGATGGAAGGCTGAGTCAACCTTGAGCCAGTGAGATTAGAACCGCTGAACTGCAGATAACAGTCAGCTGAAGTGGCCTGCAGTACTGCACCCTAACCACTGCGCCACCTCGGCTCATTGAAACACAATCCCCTCTCCCCCCACCTCCTATTTTCATGCATCTAAGAGATCTCATTGGAGGAGAGGTCCATAATTCCAATAGAATGGCTTCCATATAGGTAATACTACATACCCTGTTTCTCTGAAAATAAGATCTCCCTGGATAATAATCCCTTCCCTGAAAATAAGCCCTCCTCCAAAATATTGCAACACAACAGCAGCCACGAGGTGACCTCACTTGCCGCCTCTTGCACCTCAAAAATAAGACCTCCCCGAAAATAAGGCCAAGTGCTTATTTCAGGGGTCAGAACAAAATAAGACCCTGTCTTATTTTTGGGGAAACACAGTATTATACTACAAAGCAAATATGAACATTTGGAGTGTGGTTTCTTACGGTAATATAAATTGGTTGGAATTCAAAGAAGGGGCAAATCAGAAATAAAACTTTTACCCATATTTTTTTAAAAAAAACAATTTTATAAATAATTTTAAAGACAATTTTATTAATTTCTTAATATAAATAATTTTCTTTATAAAGAAAAAACAACAAATTGGAAAAGAAACCATTTGAACTGAACTTGTGGTTTATGCCTCCTTGTACTAATGAGGCTTATATTAGCATGGCAGCATCATTAATATTTCTATGTCAGGATTTTTAAGAGAGAAAAATGATATTACACACGTGGAATGAATAAGATGCAAGCAAAGTAAAAGAAAAGTAAAATATTGCAAATATCAGAAATGGCTTAGTTAGTCTGTTGGGATTATTTAGATGTCTGATCTGTAAAAAAAATGAAATATACAGCTGAATAGCATAAGACGTTTGAACATAAGTGAAAACACTACAGTTCCTTCTCATTTTTCCTTCTTTCTCTTCCACCCCCAAATAACTCAGAGAAAATTACATATTTTTTAAAGTTGAACCTGGTGATTCCAGTGAAGACATTAGAAGTGAAACATAGGTTTCACCTGAATATGTTAAAAATATAAATAAAGCACCAGCTAAGCTCACAAAAGTTGATTCATAATTACTGTAAACATTGTTTCAACAATTTAATTTATTAGGGGATAATATATTTTGTTTCTGCAATTGTTAATCAACTGGGACTAGGAAACTGACTTTCCACTAAATTGCATGCCAATGGGAGTGTCAGTTCAAAGATGATTTCTCAAAACTTTGATTTTATTGACCTTCTGAATCAAATTGGAAAGTGGATTCAAATTATCAGACTGAATTAGAATCCTTTCAATTAATTCAAAAGATTTGGTTGCTTTTTATATAGCGGAGGTTTTTCTGAATAAATTTGGAAACCAGAATGGATTCAAACTCATTCGATCCTCAATTTCAACACTCAATATTCAGAGTGAATTAGAACAGTGTTCCAAATTAATTCCAATTTTTGAATCAACTCAGGTCACTTTTCTGAACTAAATTGATAACTTGACTGGATTATGACTGAGTCATAGAGGAGAGGTGGCATGTGGATCCTAATTTCCACATCCTCATCTAGAATAGCAATAGTCCTTACAGCATTTAGACTTATATACTGTGACCAACAATCTAGACCCTCATTTTACTGATGGAAGCCTGAGTCAACCTTGAGCCGGTCATGATCGAACTCCTGGCAGTGGGAATGTTATCCTGCAATACTTCATTCTAACCAGGGGTGGGTTCTAGCCGGCATTGCTGCCGGTTTGCTTGTGTGTGCGCTTTGTGTGCACGCACTGGATGCACGCCGCGTGCACATGCACAGTTAAATAGAAATAGTTCTGCACATGTGCAGCCCTCCAAAACAAGATGGCGGCAGCGACTGCAGTGACCAGAGAACCAGTTCAGGGACATGGCCAGCCTGGGTTGCTGCCGGTTATGCAACCCAGGCTGACAAACCTCTACCAGTTTGGCTAAACCGGGCCGAACTGGTAGGAACCCGCCATTGATTCTAATCACTGTGCCATCATTGGCTCAGTACTTTTATTTGGTAGGGCTACAGTTGCATTAAAGTGGGTTGCCAATGGGCAGGCAAAAGATAAAGAGGAGAGAGATGATGATGATGATGATGATGATGATGATGATGATGATGATGATGATGGTGGTGGTGGTGGTAAAGAGAAAAGGAAAATTTCTTCCAAAGAACTCAAAACTGGTTTATGCTATGGTCTAAAATGGGTGTCAAACTGGCTCCCCATGGGCCAGATGCGTCACGTGCAGACCACACCCACCCCAGCTCCACAAATGGGGAAAATGTCACAAAATGTCTTGTGATGGCAACACCCGTGGTCTAAAAAATAATTTGGTTCATTTAGTCGGGATTAATACCTGAAAACCTCATGTGTAAGAAGTATAATATATTGTGGTGGCCCGGCAGAAGTCAACTTTCATTCATGGTTCGTCGTGTGTGGTTCATTGTTTTGAGGTTCAAAGAGGCACTTGGATAAGTGATTTGCTTTCTGTTAACCTGGTTTGCTGTAAAAGCTTTTTGTTTTTTGCATTATAACTTTTTGCCAGAGACTTTATCTACGTTTAATTTTGGGCTCGCAGCCAGCTTGAGCCAGGACTGATAAATATATTTCCTTTGAAGTTCTGTCTGACTGTCATCTGTGAACGAGCAGAGAGGGGGGTCAGAACAATATACTATATATGGATTTAGCTATGATTTATTAATATAGCTTAGTCCATTTTAATGCTTATGAATTGGATTTATATTCATGGAGTACCAAGTCTATATTTATAGCTAAAAATTGAAATAGTTTAGGAGTATAACAGATAGCAAAATGGAAAGGTTTGTGAATCTCTTTGCCAATCTGATTAAAACTTTGATTTATTTACCATACAGGTTCTTATGTTAACAATCCCTAACAATGTGGCATGCACTCTGGTGATATGGAGTGTCAAATCATCTGCTTTAATAATATGTATTATTATTAGCAGAATGCAGTATTGCTAAATGTTTTGGGGATTTGTTTTTGTCTTTCCTTATTGAAGAATGCAAATCTATATCTTGTTTTATGGAAATAATTAGTTGTATGTCTTTTCAAATGGGGGACAGGTCTAATTTCTAAGTGGTCCTGTTAGTTGCCAATACTTAATAAATATAGTTGCATAGCAGCAGTAGGGCTGAAGATGACATTTCGTAGGGAAATAACATGCCCATTTATCAAAGTAGCAAGAAAAATAAATTAGGAGAAAATAACTTTCCCCATCTTAGTGGTTTCTAGTGATTTTTGAGGAGGCTGAAAATTTAAGGAGCATAACTTTAAAAAAGCCTAGAAAATCCATGGTATTAAGAGGCTTAAACCACACCTTTCTCCTTTGTTGCTTCCAAGCACAGAAGGGGGAAAAAAAAACTTGGTTGAAATTTAGGTCACTGTTTTTCAACCTCAGAAGAGTATTACGGTTGGGCAATGTTGGGAGTTTAAGTCCGTACATTTTAAAGTCGCCTGTTTAGGATATGTCTCGGTGTCTCAGTGTTGAGAATTACACAAACATATTATGAGAGACTTTTTAAAAATAAAATCTCTATTTCAACCTGTTATAGCCCAGCAACAGCCTGTGCTGCGTTCTAATTGGTCGGGCGAAGCACAGCCTGTGATTGGTGGTTGTAATGACAGTTAAATGACAGTTGGTACCTGAGAGTATAAATACTGTGACAGTTGTAACACATTCTGAATCGCTTGTCACCTACTAATAAACATCTTACTCTCTGATTCCATGGCTCTTGCTTCGTTCCCTCACCACACACAATATTTAACACAACCCAAAGTAGCTCAATGAGAAATCAGTTTTAGTACACAAGATCTTTCTGCACTGACCAAGGTTTAGGCCTATCTCCTGGCGAACTGGGAATTTGACACCTGGAATGTACCACTCATGGAGCAAATGAGGATTTACATGTGATGAAATAGGATATAAACACACATCACATATTTACATGCGATGAAATAGGATACAAGCACAGCAATTTCCATACTTTCTAGGCACTCTCCTCCCCCACTCGCCCATCTATGAAAGGAATGCTTTGTCAAAGATTAGAATCTAATCTGATATATTAGTCATGGTGTTCCCACACTCTGAAATAGTGAACCCTGAACCCTAATTGTGTTGCTCCACAAAGCTTTAAAGATTTCCATCCTGCATCTCCAAGAACAGGTGAACAGAAGTGGTCTTCTCCCAATCTTCGTTCTCAATTGTTCGCTAGAACAACAGGATACCTCTTACTTTGTATGACAATTGAAAATTGCAGAGAATGATCCCTTCCCTTCTTTCAGATTACCTGACAGGACTGTCACCCTATGACAGTGGTTCCCAAACTTGGCAACTTTAAGACTTGTGGACTTCAACGCCCAGAATTCTCCAGCCAGCTCTGCTGGCTGGAGAATTCTGGCAGTTGAAGTCCACAAGTCTTAAAGTTGCCAAGTTTGGGAACCACTGTCCTATGATGACAAGGCATCCAGCTGATTTTTAATCAAGTGCTAAAGTCAGGTAAGCTTTGCTGATAACTGCTCACAGGACCATGAAAGCATCTGGCAAGTACTTACCTTAAGAGCAAAACTTTGACGTGACTTAGCTAGGACTTAATTAAAAGTCAGCTGGATACCTATCGTCAGCTTAAATCCCCAATTGCATCCCAGCAATTGTGCCTTCTTACAATCCATTCTACCATCCTCGGGGCAGTGGTGGGTGCCGATCTCATCCCAACCGGTACGCTGCGCATGGGGCCGGGCATCCGAGTTGGGCACACACGCTGTGAGCACATGCACACGCCACCACCCTGCGACACCATTGCTCGGCAGAGGTTGCGCCGCCGATGCACGGTGCGCGTGTGTGTGCAATTGGCCTATTTGCTTCAAAAACTGGTAAGTAATATGGGCGGGTGGGTGGGCCAAACGAGCCACCATACTGGTACTGTGGCCGCTGTTCCCAGCTACTACTGGTATGGCTTTACCAGGATGTACCCCCCAGAACCCACCACCACCTCAGGGTATTATTCATATTTTAAATTTTGTGATGTTCACGGATGATTCTGCAGCCAGTGTTTTCTTGACATTTCATAGAAAATGGAACTACGGTGCTTTACCCTGGGTTTGCCATTATATATTGTCACGGGAAATAGCTCAATCTTTTTGCTTCAGCTGGCTGTTGGTCAAACAAACCACTGGAGCAGTAAAACCACCTTCTAGTGGCTTTCTGATTTTACCCATCACACTGAGATAAATCACTGAGTGGTTGTTGAGCTCAGCCTATGCAATCCACTCCCCCCACCCCCCCCCTCCAGCCCCAGAGAAATGAAGAGAGGTTGTTCTTAATAAAATAAAAATAATTTATTGAAACATCCGCTTCTCAAAACAGAAGATGACTTCACTGAAGCCTCTCCTTAAAGTCAGCACGTTGAACATTGACAGGAGTGTACAACAAGCTCTCTATATATAAACACAAACACATACACAGCATTCATTTGAATTCCAGACCAGGGTTTTTCTCCATATGGTGCATGCCCAGACTGAATTTGTCCCCAGCCAATTAGCAGATCATCATGATGATCTGCACGTTAAATCAATTAGGTAATTGCTCTTATCTCGATGAAATCATACCACAATATTGGTATTTGCTGTAACAGTCACGGGGCAATCTGCTCCCTCTGTACAAAGCTGCATGATCTTCAGGGAACAACCTGCATAGGGAAGCTGATACATCGAGGGTTACATACTGCTGGCTATTTAGAAACAATTTTTCCAAGCATTTGTCAGGTCTCACAAAAGGTCAGCCTGCTGGAAGAGTCCTAGAGCTTGTTTATTGTTTAAATATACACAAGAGGGCAGGGGTTTTTTCTTATGAGCATCAGCATTATCCAGGTTCACGAACAAAGCTGGGCGACCCACAGCAGTCCAATGCTGCACGAGACATTACAGAAACGTACATGGGGAGGAAAATCAGCTTTCCTTAGTAACTGGCCAGCAGTTTGTGTGGTTACCTTTAAACATTAACAGGGCAACTTGCCAGTCTGCCCAAGTCAACCATAGTTCCGTCCAGGTGAGTAACTGTAACTGTAAATTGCCATTTGGGCAGGAGATCCTCTGCATTCAGTTCATCGGACGCACTGAGCCAGCAAAGACACAAACATGGTCCTCTTTCCTTCATTTGGCAAGTTTATTCTTTGGATATTTCTTCCCCTTCCTGCGTTGTGAGTTCATGTCTCCTGAGAGTCTCTGCTGATCGGTGACTTTCTGCACAGTCCCTGGTAGAACTCAGATTCTAGGAAGCGAGGGTAGGAATTGTTCTCCATCAAACTATAAACTCTCTTCTGGGCTGCACTGAAGCAGGTGTGTGTGGCTTCTCCGATGCTCTGAGCAATGCTGCTTTTGGTCTGAAAGTCTATGTTGATCTGTAAGACAAGAAGAAATTCGTAAGGATACTGTTTCACATATGGCTGGATATTGGATCCTCAAGCTAGGCTCATTCCCCCATCATCAAATAATCAGAGGCCAATTGCTCTACATTCTCTGTTGGCCAAAGCAAATCTATAGGGAAGAACAGTTGTTTTTTAAGCAGTCTTCTCCATTCTGGTATCCACCTACATGATACTCTCCAAAATCCATAGCATTCTGAGAACTGAGGTCCAACTCCTCAGGGAGCTCAACCAATCTCATTGTACGTATGTTGTGCACTGGCATTAAAGTATTATTATTATCAAGAAGGCTGCTTTAAAGCAATTTAAAGTAGACAAGAGCCACACTGTGAGTGATAATTTCCTTGCCTCTTGCCAAATCCTCCTGCTGCAGTAATCATGATCCTCAGCTTTTAAAAATGTGCATCGTGGTTCTATTTGTAAAACTATTGGATTTATGCAATGTTTTAATTTTGATCCAGAAAAGGTGCTTCAAAAATTGAACAAGCAACTCGTTAAAACAAATACAACTGTTAATTGTTGTACTACAGTAACTGTGCCAATACTTTGAGAAAGTTTTTGCATTGTCCACAGAACTCTGGAAATACATACGTGCTAGTATTCACACTTCTGCATATTCTGAAGCACTGTTTCCAAATCCTAAAGCATTGCACAACTCTAATAGTCACTACTGAAAAAAAATTGTACATATGTCTTTGCGAATTCAATATTTTCTTAAGTCTTTTATTATATAGAAGAATTGTTATTCCTTTCCAAATTCCTGCCATTCATCCTAAACCTATAGCACTGTATTGACATAGAAAGTTATAGAATGCCATGCCAACTTCAGAAGTAGTAAAAGGTGAGAGAATCTTGGTAGCTTTTGAGTGGCATTTTCAAGCATAGACATTTTCTCAAAATTCAAAATTATTCCTACAGGCAATTCTACATATATAATGGAACAGAAATCTAAAAAGGAATCTTGTTACTAGAATTATAGCTACAGTTTAAAATTTATTAACCATTTTCTGTTAAGAGAATTCCTCTTTGGAATAATTCTCAGCTCTTTATTAGTGAAACCAAAAGCCTGAGAACATTTCTTTGGTTTAATTGAAGTAATGAAAAAGAGCAATTTAAGTCAGTTTACTTGCCTCCTTAGGCGCTTCTTTTTCAATGAAGTCACTGTAAATCTTCTTAGCTTTAGCTGTCAGTTTATGTGGGGACTTGATTTTCTTGTAATCCTCACAGGCCAGCCAGAAGTCAATGTTTTCTTCACAAAACTCGGATTTCAGGAAAGCTCTGAAAGCTGCCAGACCATCTACAAAGAAATGTGAAAAAAAGATCAATCCATGCAAAGCATCCCAGGAATGTTGTAGATGCAACACACATTTTTTTCCTTAGATTTTTCTGTCTATCCCTCTTCTAAATTGTTTAAGAAAGATGTACCAGAACAAGTCAGAAAGAACATGAGTAAGCTGAAGTAGCTGGCCAATTTTTACAAGTTAAAATTTAAACAATTGTGTTCCTTTGTTCGCATTTCTCTTTTGGACTTTGATAGCATGTGTTAACCTTTGAAGTGGAGAACATGTTTATGGAAGAGCTATAAACTCTTGGAAGACAGCCACAATGGAAAGAGTGACCCAAGGCCACTAGGCAGCAAATAGGATGCAATTAAAAAGTTTAACAGACTTCTTTTGCGTAGCTGACAAGCTAAACAGAGCTTCTGTCTCTTTAATCAAAGCGTGCATCACGGTTGTTTAAAAAGAACTGCTGTGCAATGTGTTTTTATTTAAAATAACTGTTGAAAAAAAAAATCAGCCCTGGAATCTGATGCAGTATCAAGTAGCTAGGATCCATTTAAAGAGAAGAATGAGACCTTAAGGATTCTGAGACTTAAAATTTCACCTAAAGTTGGGACCCTTTCATTTCCAACTCTATAACTACTGATGGGAGTTTTTAAACCTATGTATGTTAACTGCAAGGCCAACTAAAAATGCAGAACACAATTGCAGAAATACAAAACATAGGCGGCTACTTCACAGAAAGCATCTGGGAATTTTGCCAAAGGAAAGGGGGGGGGCTTTTTCTTGCAATCTGGGGCCCGGAGAATTAAAGACTAAACTAGGAATAAGTATTATTACCCAATGCAAACATACATGAGAATTCTCACTAACTACGATTCTGGTTCATTCCCTGCTGGATCGCTTTTCCTGAAAACTAGCTTTCTAAAAGTGGCAAACATGTTTGTCTGTTAATTTTTTTAGGGCAACTTACATCTGCTAGCTAGAAGTTCATCAAATGTTTCTGACCACAGCTGAGCTTCTTCAGGAGAAGGTCTGTGAAAAAAGACAAAATTGTTTTAAGGTTTGTGAATGGGCAAGGATTCTATAAATAATTTTACTACATAAAAATTCATCAATGTGAAATATGAAGTACATACCTAAAACATGTCTTCTGTTGTCCTTTCTTGTTCGCCTTTGCACTGGTAGAATTGGAGGAATTCTGCAGAAAGTAATTCAATCTTGCTTTCCAATCTTTTAGGCTAAAATTAAGGGGGAAAATATAAATAAGTTCAAATGTCCTTTTACCAAAAATGCCATATAGTTTAAATATGTAGCCAATAACTGTAGATGGAATTCAGCTTGCATTAACATTAGCAGAGCTTGGTTATAGCATTGGTTTCCCAGATCGATTTGGAAATTTACTAACTACAGCTAGTAATAACTAATGCACATGCACATCTTCATCCCCCCAGACATGAATTATGTGAAGTTATTAACCATATTTAAGAAATATTATACAGCAATGCTATGAGTTTCTTGATGCTTACTAGCCCCATTCATTTGCAAGAGAATTCTTACACATTATTTGTGGCAGTGAACCAACAATAACTGTTCCAGAATAGAGATTCAGTACTCAATAGTATGTTCTAAGGTTTATTGCAATATATTTAGAGCCGAAATTTTGCTATAAACTATTAGAAAGGCAACATATGAAATCCCATTCATTTTCGTTGTTCTATATTCTGAACCTTATCCTTAACTTCCAAAGTAAAAGTTTTTGCATGCTGCAGGCTGCCTAATATAGGATTAGTTTTAGATCAGTCATAATTATCACATTCTGCAGAAACAAATTATTTTTTCTCTGCTCCTTTGCAGACAATTTTAACTCTTTGCAGAGATTAGTAGTGAATCAAAATCACTCATCTGCAGGACTTTAATAGTTCATATAATCAGCAAAAACCAAGGAAGAGTTCATCACACAAGCAGCTCTCACCACCTTCCAGGCTTAATGGAAAAAATCTACCTTATTTACTTAAGAGCTGGGCTAGTGGCCAAACCATATGACTCAATGCAATTTTAAAAAGAGGAAATTTAAAAAGCAACATTGCCTCCAAAGAATTGTAGCCCTTTAAGCGAATTAGAATACTGGCAGAGCAGAAATTAGAGGGAGGACTTCCTTCATTTCATTCTTTTTAAATGCTTCCAAAGCAACTGGATGCACCTTCGTGCACTCTTATTTTCCTTCTGTTCCACAGCATGGAAGCACAAGAGGAAACGCTTGTCAGCCTCCGTTGTTTTAATGCATCATGCAGGCAACACCTATGCATACAAACTTGAGATGCGGAAGGTGTCGACAGCCAAAAATTAATTCATTGAGATTAGTCATTTGGGGTACATCAGGCACATTTCCTGCACTTGAAATATCGATGCAATAAATCAGCTGCTTGACTGATGGTTCCACCTATTGCGCAAAGGCGAAGAGCCCGGGATCCCATAATGCAAGCAAGCCATAAAGAAACTAAGGTTGACATTCTCTTGCTGGACGAGGATTCATAGGCGGTCTCAGCATTGTCTCCCTCTCCCTTTACTCCCCGGCAACTTTAGAAATGCGCTCATTCCAGCACTGCAGCGCCGGGGAAAGCTCTCGAACCAGCAAAAGCCCTTCATTTAAAACCTGCTTCCAAATTGGCCGGAAGGGGGAAAAACAAAGTTTATCTCCCCGAGGCTTTTCCCAAACCAACGAAGCAATTCCTGTTTAACTCTGGCAAAGACTGTTCGTTTCAACTCTACTCTATCCAAGCCAATGGGCTCTGGTGGGACTGCAATAAACTGCACTGAGTTGAGTAAAAGATGCTGATTGCAGCCTTGGAGCCCTCCTTTCCCCCCCTCCTTTCCCCCCCCTTTTGCTTTCGGTTGAAAGACTCACATGGTCTTCTTCATCTTGCCCTTCTTCTCCTCTTTGCCCTGGCAGCGGCTGGCGCTTCTCTCCATTCGGCTGCGGTCGTGCTGGAGCGCCAGGAACAGGACACTCTGCATGCTCTCCCGCTACGGAGCAGCCGTCTCCACCCGACCGGAGGCTTTCGGCTTCCCTCGCCGCCGCGGGTCCCTCTTATAGGCGGCAGGCGGGGCTCGGAGCGGCCCCCTTTCGCCCGCTGATTCGCTTCTCCCGAGGCCCGTCGAGCGGCGCCTCCCATATCAGGCCTTTGCCCAGGAGACGCGCGGCGAAGGGCTGCTCTGACGCCAAGAGCCTCTTCTCTCCCCCTCGGGCTCTGGAAGCGCCGCTTGGGCCAAGGTTCCCTTTCCCCCCCTTCCTTCCCTTCGTCTAAAACGGCGTTTTCCTTTCATTTTTTTTTAAATTTTAAAAATAGAGCTTTTGAAATAGTTACAACTTTGGCTGTCGGAGTAAAAATAGGCGTCCGGAAAAACCCTCTGCAAATTGGGAGATGCAAAATCCATTTTTGCTTGTTTCTTTTTTTGGGGGGAAGGCTATTATTTTTTGGGGGGTGTTTTGTTTTGCAGGCAGGTGACTTGCCCAAAGTCTATTCAAAGAGAAAATTGAATTGAATTTATTGCACTTATATGCCGCCCTTTTCCCCAAAGGGGACTCCGATGTGAACCAGTTTCACTTGCGCGTTTTTAGTGCACGAGGATTAATCCTCGAACAAACCAAGGTTGCTGGTTTCATAGGTTTGCCATTAGCAAAGAAACATTTGCTAGGATCACTACAAGGATCTCCTCAGCCAATGTGGGTTTTGCAGGCTGAGGCTGTTGGGCTCCTGGCAATAATAAGCCCCAGCCGATTCATCTTTGAGTTCTTTAGAGAGATTTTAAGAGAAGGAGGAGAGGGAGCGAGGGAGAGGGAGAGATTGAGATTCGTGACAAAATCCAGAGGTTACGGGAATGAGCGTTTTGATCTTGGTCTAGAACACGTTGTTATGTGTCGATTATTTTACACAGCCCTCGCTTCCCCTTCTGGTGTTTCCCAAATGCCTGCCAAAAAGGACAGAAGTGATAGATGTGGGAAAGTACTTGGCTCTGGGTGTTGATTTTGGAAGTAAACCACTCCCGCCCCTGCCCACCCACCCACCCACTCCCACATCAAACTTAAATCTAGAGGCTGCTGCTTTATTTGATTGGAACAAGATTAAGGAACAAATGTTCAGCCATGTGGCACAAAATATTCCCATGCCTGGATCGGAAGGGAAACAGTTGCATTTCTTTAAATAGTCCCCCCCCCTTTCATGGTCAAAATACACACTTCTCTGAGTGTTGCTGTTGTAGGAGGAGGAGAATTGGATAGGCTTCCTCAAACACGTGGAGTGGCTAGACTGATAAGAGGATAGAATCCCTTGATGTGAGCTTTAGGTTATAAAAGCCTATGCTTTTTAATAAAATGGGCTGGGTTTTTTTTTAAAGTTGCTATTGGGTTCCCTTTGATTTTATACTAATATTCAAGCTCATAGTTAAATTGAGATTTGCACTTGAATGCTTCCAAGGTCGTACATCCAACACTGTTTACCTCAATATATAAATAGATATGTTCTTAGAGAAGCAGATGAAGTATGTGATGACAAACAAGTAGGTGGAAATTTTAATGTTTGTAAAATTCATTTCTTAGTCTGCTGATTTGGCCTATCCACACTTAGGATAATTACTAGCACAAATAAACTAAAAATCAGTTTCAATTGAATGATTACAACCCTCCTCCCCCCCATATTATCAACTATACAAACCTTTCTTTTTCCAACATATATTTATGATTCCATACTAGTGGTATAGCATGTCCTTCTGTGCTAAATCCTCAGGGATTCCCTTTCAACTTTTGCAAATGCTAAGTTTCCCCCAAGCCTGGTGATATTTTCCTCACATAGATGATGATATTCTTTTAGTTATGTAAGACTTGTAAGTGATACTCAAGCATGAGGTTACTAAACAGGTGTACATATTTTACCCAGAGTATTATCTAATCTTCTTCCTGTTTTCCGTTTGCTTTTAGGTAGATCCTGCTAATTATATCTTCTAGATTATTTCATTTAAAATAGTCTAAAAAAAATAGTCCTAAAGAAGACGTGCATATCATAAATCTCTTCTGTCTCCTTCCTACTCTTCCTCTTCCTACTGATTCTCTGCTCATATATTTGAGATAAGTTTCTGCCATGAAGGTTTCTGGCCAGCAGGGTCTGATGTGGTGCTTCCACATTACTATTCTATGTTACATCCTATATTCCTTTCCACAGCTAGAATACTTGTTTGTCTTGAGGATTTTCAGAGAGTTAAAAGAAAGGGAAATACATAGAAATGTTTGTTGAATTCGCTAAAACCAGATTCCTGCTGAAGCACACACATCTACTGAAACACAAACACAATCGTCTACATTATATCCTTTTTTAGCAGATGTCATCAAACTGTACATCAGACGTATCTCCCATTTGAGAGAAAAAAAAACTTTGCTTGACATTTAATCCACGGGACAAGAGAGAGGCAAAGAGATGATGGAAATAATTGGGTTTCCACATTGTGTTAAATGTTTTGTTTGAATTAGATGCTGTGTTTAGATGCTGTATGAATACAACGGAATTTGGAAGGCATGATTTATTACTTAATACGGTAGTTCAGGGGTGTCAAACTCATGTGATGTATCACAACTCCCCCCCCCCCTTTGCTAAGCTGGAGGTGGGTATGGTCAGTGTAATGCAATAGTAGTCAACCTGGTGCCTACCACCCACTAGTGGGCATTCCAGCTTTCATGGTGGGCGGTGGGGGTTTCCTGTAACTCTGCTTTGTAAATGTAATAAAGTAAAGTTACTTTAAAGTCCCTACTTTATAAATCACCATTTACTGTGGAACTGGTGGGCGGTCAGAAAATTTTACTACTAACAGAGAGACAAGAGTGGGTGGTAGGTATAAAAAGGTTGACTACCCCTGGTGTAATAGATAAAGCCAAAATATCAGCACCATAAGGCTTTCTTATTTTCTTTCACCAACACGACACCCTTTCCCCAGGAGTCGTAAACACAGTCTGAACTGGACTTGATGTAAGAGGATAAGAATAACACTGTGACTCTCCTCCCCCCCCCACAAAAAACCCCCCCTGCATTAACATTGCCAAGGAAGACAGAAAGACCCTGCTTGCAAATGGATTCAGTGTAGTTTACGGAAATCAGTTGTATACAAACTTTGGGTTACATCCAGAACAAATGTCTTTGGGGTGAGCAAAGGGCAACATCTTTGTGTGTCCTGGAAAGAGTGTTGATTGTAATCTTCCCACAGGAGTTGAGCAACTGCAAAAACTTGTCCAGATGGCATGTAACAAAACCTGGAAGTGAGAACAGCCGCCCGCTTATTAGGAGCAGACAAACCAGTTGGGCTTTAAAATAGGAAGAACCTGAAACGTAGCTCTAAGCCTTACTCAAAATAAAACCAGCAAGTCATGTAACAAACATAAACAGAGTAACTTCTCATTCCAGCTTCCTCTTATCCCAGTATGACTTTTCTCCGGCTACAGTGCACAATGGTTTTATTGTTCATTAGGAGTTTCCTCACTTTCTAGGTGCCTGATTTGATTTCACTGAAAAATACCTTCTAATTTATTGATTTATGGAGAATGGATTTTTACTTTAAAGCAGGAATGGGCAACCTTGACTATTTTGAACTGTTGAATGACTATCATGAAATCACATTCATTTCCTTATTAGATTTATATTTTAGTTGTCTACTGGAAGCTTAACATAATATTTCCTCTTTTATTTCCCCCCCCCCAAAATGGGCTAGGGAATTGGCTTCAGAATCTACCCATGTTTGAATTTCAATGGGCAAAGGTACTGTTTGATGTTGATGTTTATTGGTCTTGTATGCCGCCCACTCCCGAAGGACTCCGGGCGGCTTACAATAAATAAGGGAAGGGGATAAATAAACAAAACAATACTTTAAAATACACAACATTCACAATTACCGTGGGGCTGGATCTTTCGAGAGCCCCCCGGCCTGCTGGAGCAGCCAGGACTTGATGGCTTCGCGGAAGGCCGGGAGGGTAGTAAGGGTCCGGATCTCCACGGGGAGGTCGTTCCAAAGGGCTGGAGTTGCAACAGAGAAGGCTCTCCCCCGGGGGGTCGCCAGCCGACCTTGGCTGGGAGATGGAAATCCGGAGAAGACCTAACCTGTGAGATCTAATCGGTCTATGGGAGTCCAGAGATAGTTGTGTAACCTCTGGCTAAAGACTTATAAGGAACAGCGTTGGGTAAGTTGTCTCTGCTGCTGAACTTGGGTTAGGAAAATTTTCTAATCTTCAGTCGGGATCTGCCTAAACTACAGTACTGAGAAGCGTATAGCAAGAGGTTCATAGGTAAAGAACAGAAGTATAATTCTATAATATAGGGACAGGATGGCGAACTTACGGCACAAGGGTCACAGGTGCCCCCTCTGCGGGCATGTGAGCCATCACCCCAGCTCAGCTCTACTCCGCATGCATGGCTCCCACCCCCCGTGCCCCATTTTTGGTCCTAGGAGGCTTTAGGGAGGGAGGGCTTTAGGGAGGCCTACTAGGCCCAAAACAGGGTGTGTCATGTGCACATGCATGGGGGGAGGAGGGAATGTGGGGGGGTCGCATGCACGTGTGTGTGGAGGGCCGGGCAGCAAGGGGAGTTGCACACATGTGCAGTGGGTGGGGCATGCAGGGGGTGTCGCACGGACATTGCATTATGGCTGTGGGCATGTGAGGACAGAAAGGTTAGCCATCACTGATACAGGGAGAGCAATATTGAGAGGCTATTTCTATTCCTGCAAAAATAACCTAAAATAAAAATAAATTCTTGCTGGGGACAAAGGTGGAAATTATTTTTTTTCTCTTTTTTTGCACTTATTTTTTCTTTGTACCGTTTTATTTTCTTTCATTAGTTTATACAATGAAATTTCTAATAAAATTATTGTTCCTAAAAAAGAGAGGCTATTGTTGTTCCTAAGAATGTCTCGATGCAAGTTGCAAATATCGAGGTAACCTGTTGTAATAATTGTCTGGGTTCTATTTATCTTTGCCCTGTCCTCTTTTCCAGCCCTTTGAGCAGAGCTGGGTGGCAGAATCTGCCCCTAGCTTTAATTTTCTTCAGTTCGCTGAGCTGCATCACATAAAGATCTTAAGGGACATAAAACATCAGTAAGTTTCTTTATTTTTTTTAATGACCAACTTAAAAGGACAAAAATGGTAAAGCATGGAGCAGGCAGTTGAAGAATCAATACAAAGCAGAAAATATAAGATCCATTAAAAAGATGACTTCATTCCATTGCTTGAAATGCTGCAAAGAGATAAACAGATTCCAGAGGTGAGAGCAATACACTCTATACCTGACTTTTCTAGTTTACCTTCTAGGTACATCAAACTTCAGTTTCTAACTAAGGCAAAAGTAGAGATAGTATTTGAGTATTTGAAAATTTATTTATAGGCCGCCCTTTTCCCTGGGGGGACTCAGGGCGGCTTACAACTCAAAGGGAGGGGGATACAAACAATAACACATAAGGACAATACATAATTAAAAATAGAACACAACATTCATACCATTCGGATAGACCACAACCCTTCTTTATATACAAGGTGAAGTTCATGAGATAGCATTTCTTTCCTTACAGGGGGGATAGTACTGTGTTACCTTAGTGACACACAATATACCATAAACCATGGTAACAAAATAATGATTTTTTTTTAAATGGTGTAAACAAGAAAAATAAATAACGATAATAAAGATGTTCCCATTTGGAACATTTGCAAAAACGTTCATCCATTTTTTGAAGCATTTCATTGCAAAGAGGGTTTATCACTGCAGAAGAAGACTTCAGAAGTTGACAAATGGAGATAAATTTGGAATTCATGAAGGTTCCCTTTGAGACTCCTCACATGATAACGATGAATGGAAAATTAGGACGTTTCCTCTCTCTGCTTGGCACTCCTTGGTGGGTGGAAACTCTCATAATGTTTCCCTTATCTTTTTTTTTTTATTATTGCAAGCGTTTTTATTGCTTTATTTCAATTAACCATAATATTGGCAGTGCTATGAAAAGAAACTCTTTGCCATCTTTTTATAGCCACAAGAGGAAGGAAAAAGAAAATACATGTTCAAGACTGCCCTAAAAATAATATAAATTCTTGCTATGGGACTGCCTGAACTCCTGTAAAACTAGTCGATTATAAAACATGAACTAGATACTTTTCTCCCCATGTGTGTATTTTTGAACTAAATTGATATTGCAATAGCACAGCCTTAGTTGTAATAAATAAATAACTGTAGCTTGTTTTGGATTATGAGCATCCCCATGTTATTGGGATGGGTTGCTGCACTTAGATATGGTTTTAAAGGGGTGGGTGGGGGAAGATTACAGTTTAAGAAAACAAGGCACTTGCATTTTAAAAACAGCACAACAACAGTACAATCTTTTCACGCCAAGATGTCATCTCCAGGTGTATAAAAAATGATATAATTTAACTGAATTACATTCTGCGGATATCTAAGGTCATATTCTCATATCCCAACGACTTCATCTTAAAGATGCATCACTAACATTTTTTTAAGGACATGCACAATCCAGATTTCTTCTCATTTCCAGCGCAAACCTCTGGTTAACTCTGGATCTTTCTCATCCAACGTGGAAGGGTATCATATCTTCTGACACAAGTTTTGCTATGTGGGTGATTTGAGTGGCATTGGAGGTGACTAACACATAGATTGGAATCTTCTGAGCTACTACTAGTTAATTTCAGTTACTGTGGACATAACCCGCTTCTTTTATGGCTACTGGCTCCTCTTGTATGTTTAGATTTGGGCTAGTATGTACCAGCAGGAAAAGCACCAGTACTATCTTTTGAAAAAGATATCTTTAAGATGTATAAATTTCAATTCATAGTGCTGGCTGGAGAATTCCGGGTGTTGAAGTCTAGACATCTTAAATTTGCAAAGTTGGGCCCATTAGGGAGACATTCTGTATATAAAGTGGCAGAGCAGAGTGACTCTAAATGAGCATTTCTTGCACTAGTGTTAAACTGGCAGCCTGTGGGCCGGATATGTCACCCGCAGGCCACACCCACCCCAGCTCCGCCAACAGGAAAGACATCGCAAAATGTCAACGTGATGTGGCACATTTCACACCTGTGTCTTTTTTTTTTTTTTCTTTATATATTTTATTATGTTTTCATTCTATACAATCACATATTCACTGTGCTTAATCAGGGCATATAACAATGAATAATAAACACGGCCCTCACTTATATAGAAAATGCCCTCTACAATACAAACCCAGTATACCACCTTGACCTGCCATACACCCTCTTTCAACCCCCTCCAACTTTCATTCTTCCTTCTCACACACCCCTCTACGCCTACTTCCCCTCCCCTTCTTTCTAACCTTAACCCTATCACTCCCTCTCCATTCCCTCCCTCCCTTCTCCTCTCTCTCACCCTCTCCACCCTCCTTCTTCTTTCACTCGACTCTTTCCTTCGGTATCTATTACCTTCCAGTATATTCGGTTTGTTCTATTTTCGCACTAACATTGAAAAGCCACAGTATACAAATACAATCATGGAATTTATTTCCCCCCTCCCCCCTCCCCCTAAATCCCCACCTCCCTTCCCTCCCCCCGACTTCCCAAAGACCATACGTGGTATAACTTTTGAACAATCACAGTCTAAAATATCTCTACATTGAACTCAGCTTCTTACTGTTACCCAAATTTTAAACAATTTAAATTATTACTGATACTAAGCATAAGCTATCTGGAGTTTCTTAGTCCCATATTTACTTTTTATGTAATCAATCCATTTTTTCCAGTCTCGCTTATATCTCTCGTTTGAATGTTCTTTGAGATATGCTGAGATTTTGGCCATTTCGGCTAAGTTCATAACTTTCAAAGTCCATTCTTGAATTGTAGGTAGATCTTTCTTCACACCTGTGTCTTAAAGAATCAGTTGGAAGCTTTTTCCCGAATACAAGTCTAACAAGCACAGTACGTCCTTCCCCATCTAGCCTAAGTTTTAGCAATGGTTTGGTGCAGTGGTGGGTTTCAAAAATTTTTGGAACCTCTTCTGCAGGTGTGGCCTGCTTTCCGGGTCCACTGGTGGAACCTCTTCTAACCGGTTCGACGAACTGGTTCTACCGAATAGGTGCGAACTGGTAGGAACCCAGCTCTGGTTTGGTGGATGTTTATCCAACTAGCAAGAAAACCCACCAATCATTGTACCACAAATTACCCTGCTATAAAACGTAAGGACTGTGGCAGAGTAAAGTCTAGTCTAGTCTAAGTGACTAAAGTCTCTGGACTGTGAATTGTGCTAGAGTGTTTTTTTGCTGCCTCACAAACTGAAGGAGAGCAGAACTCTCTGGATACGCGCCAAGAAAAATCCTGTTGAACTTTGTGCAGGTTTTATTGCCTGTGTAAAATTGCCCTTTGAGACTTTCATCCTGTAGGCATTTATTGGGAGTCCACCCTATTGATTTTAGTCTTTAAATAGGCACCGATAACAAACTTCTATTAATAGTTCAGCATGTCTGAAATTATTAGCCCTGTATTATTTGTGGAGCCCTTTCTGAGGAGTGAAATGTGTGTTTAATTCAAAGTTTCATGTTCAGTGGTGATTACTCCCAAGTAAATGTTTAGAAATAGCAGGCAAGGGGTCATATTTCTTAAGGTAATACATAAGAAAGAGCATGCCCTTTTTTTCACCGAGTGCTTCACCATCTAAAAGCCTGCATTTTCGTTTGTAGTATTTTGATCAGTTTGGTCAATTTGTACAGAAATGTGACTTATTATTTTAATAATTTACCTTTTTTAATACCCGCTTTGATAGTTTTCTTTCACAGAAAGGGAAGCACACAGCTACATATTAGTGGTGTGTTTAAAAATAAAGTAAACCACACACACCCTAAACTTACCTCAGATCACCCTCTGCTGGTTGCACTTGCAAAAATGCATATGTATCAAAACTCTATCATACACATATAAGCTATTCCAGTGGTTCCCAAAGTGGGCGGTACCGCCCCCTGGGTGGGTGGGATGACTTAGGGGGTGCTAAGAGGCAAGGGGGGTAGCAGGGAAGCGCTAAGAGGCAAGGAGGCAGCAGGGGGGCGCTAAGAGGCAAGGGGGGTGGCAGAGGAGTGCTGGAGGTGTTCTGCGGTACTGTACTCCCGACTCGCCTAGCTTAGTGCTCAGGCGTGGAAGGGAATGCGATGGGACTGAAAGCGAGAGTCCTTCCCCGCGCAGCTTGTGTGGAGGTGGCGGCTCAGTCCCGCCTCACCAGGAACCAGTGACGCTGCGCCTTTGGGAAGGCTTGGATCTTGCGTGGGCCTTCAACAGGTGGAAGGGCTGGGTTCTTCTTTGTCGTGGGAGACTGGCAGTTAAAACTGCTCCTCCAGCTGTGGGTGCGGCGGCGGTGAACCCCTAAACGAGTTGTCTTCCCTGCTTCTCACTGGCTTTGCCACCTTCCTTCTCCACAGCCCACTGTTACTTAACGAATGGGCGTGTGGGTGAACAGCTTCACAAGAGCCGAAGGTCCTGTCTCACCCAACATGAGCGCACGGAGACCCTCGACCGGTCTGTCAGGCTGTGTAGAAACTGAGCTGCTGCCTCTGTAAAAAATTGCAAGGGAAGCTGAAATTTTGGAATGTGATTCTAAGATGAAGAGTGTCTACTCCTCTTGAGCTACTTTCTTATGTTAATAAGGATTGAACAGAGTACAAAAGAGGTTGTGGATTTTAATCCTGTTGGGGCAGGGCGTGATTTTGCAGCTACTTCATAGATGCACATTTTTTTTCTATAGTATTAGTATTGTTAATAGGATTCTTTTAAAAATCATCTGGATTAATAAACAATCTTAATCTTGCCCACCGCTGGAAATACTCCAGAAAATGAGTTTTAAATTAGTAATAATTTTTATAGCATTAGCTGGCTGGCTGATCTGCTGAAAGAGGGAGGCAGGTTTTGTTCAGAATAGTTTGTGGAATTGAGTCAAGTGGTTCTTCAAGCATTGACACACCTATCAAAAGTAGCTTACAGTGCAGTTTAACATCATGGCCTGACTACATCCTTGTGTTTCCCCCCAAAATGAATTGTCATTGCCCTGATCTCATTCCCAGTAATGAGTGAAATATCTTTAATCGTTAGTTGTACTAGCTATAAATTGGCATCTTTCCTCCTTTCCTATTGACTTTTGCTTGTCAGAAGGTCACAAAAGTGATCAGCGTGACTCCCGGGACACTGCAACCATCATAAATATGAGTAAGTTGCCAAGTGTCTGAATTTTCATCACATGGGCATGGGGATGGTGCAACGGTTATAAGTGTGAAAAAACAGTCATAACTCAATTCTTTCAGTGCCATTGTAACTTCATACTGTCACTAAACTAATAGTTGTAAGATAAGGACCACCTGTATTTCACAAATTGCTCTCTTCCTGCCTACATTCCAAACTCTGCTATCTCTTTGCTCTCTGAAAAGCCTTTTTCCTCCTGCTGCAGACTACAGGTAGTCCTCAGATTATGACTATAACTGAGCCCAAAATTTCTTTTGTTAAGTGAATTTTGCCCTGTTTTATTATTTTTCTTGCCTCTTGTTAAATGAATCACTCCACTTATTATTAACGTTGTTAAGTGGATCTGGCTTCTCCCTTGACTTTGCCTTGTCAGAAGGTTGCAAAAGATGACCTCGGGACACTGCGACCATCGTAAACACAGTATGAGTCAGTTGCCAAGCATCCAAATTTTGATCTTACGACCACGGGGGATGCTACAATGGTCATAACTGTCAAAAATGGTCATAAGTCACTTTTTTCAATACCTTTTCAATGATGAAGATTTTGATCGTTTGCTGCTTCTTACAGAAGTTCGTTGGCTATCAAAAGGCAATTGTGTGAGATGCTTTTACAATCTTTTTGACACTGTTGTGGAGTTTTCTGAAGACAAGAATGTCTTGCTCAGTGGTGAACTCAAAGAGATCAGGCAGGACATTGCTTATTTATCAGAACTATTTGCAAAGTTCAATGAAGTCAATTTGGAGTTGCAAGGAAATTAGGTCAATTCTTATTAAGGCCAAATCTGTCATCTCTACGTTTATTTCAAAGTTAACTCTATTCAAGCGCAATATAGGCCGTCGTGAGCTATACCAATTTCCGAGCTTCTCTGAGCTAGAAGAGAAAGGTGGGATACAAGATGATGATCTTCAAGTTTTTTGTGACCATTTGGACATGCTGCATAAAGATATGTCTGAACGATATCAGGATCTTCTTTTGATGGAAATTCCAGATTGGGTGATAAATCCATTTTCAGATACCGAGGAAGATGGGGTAGTGGAGGAAACAACTCATAAAGTTGCACAATGACATTGAGCTGAAGCCAAAGTTTAAGAAATCGTACCAAGAGTTTTGGTTACAGAAAGAAATTTCTGATCGCTATCCTGCACTATGGACAGTGGTTAAAAAGTTCCTTGTTGCATTTCCAACACCATATTTGGTGGAACGTGGCTTCAGTGTGGTCATCCAACTTCTCTCCAAGCAAAGAAATCGACTCCAGATTACTGAACGTGGTGATTTAAGACTCCTGCTAAGAGACTTAAAACCAGACGTTGGGAAACTGGTATCACTTCATTAAACCCATCCATCACATTAAGAATTTACTGAACAGTGAAGTAGTTACTAAATTTTACTGAGTTTACTAAGTTACTAAGTCACTGAGGTTCTTGATAAATGACTATGAGACTTTGAAAACCTGGCATCACTGGATCATGTTCAACAATTTTGTTGAATTAAGGTTTTTAAATTGGATTTTGAATAAATGTGCAATTAATTGTTACAGTTTTGAATTTTACTGTTACTATCTTCCTTCCATTGTGTAAACAGCCCAGTCACGTGACTCCCCCCCAACCACGCCCACCAAGCCACGCCCACAGAAGCGGTAGAAAAAAAATTGAATTCCCCCACTGGGTGGAGGGCACTGAAGATCAGTTTGTAGCACCAAGGGGGTGGTGGACTGGAAAAGTTTGGGAACCACTGATCTATTCCTTAATTTTTTTTTAAAACTGGTCCAATGGTTGTTTCTTTTTCACTGTGGACAATTTACCTGTTGTGTTAAGCACATCAACAGATCTATCTCAGAGTTTTTTCTTGGAATTGGGGATTGCAATAAGGTAATATGTATAAAATAGATAAAGGCTTTATGTAAAGTTCAACACATGCCTGGATCTGATAAGCAGATAAGGAACTGTTTGGGCATATTAAGCCATTTGTTTTATCTAGATCAGTGTTGCTTTTGTATACTACGCAAACATGGAGCTCTCCAGATACATTGGAGTGCAACTGTAGAACCCAGCTTGAATTGTTTATGCTGGTGGGAGTTTTTGGAATAGGCTCAATTCAGAGCTCTGGGTTCGAGAAGACTGAGCTGTACTAACGGAAAAGATCTCCAGGATTTCAAATTATGGCTAATCCCAGGACTCTTGGGAGAAGCTATCCCTTGAATTTATATTGCTTGTATGAGCTCAATGGCAGTATCAGTTCAGTAGCACAATTAGAGCTTCCGCCAAACATTTTTTCCATGGCTTGGAACATGTTCATAGCAGATAAATAAACCATCAGTAGAAGCGCAGAGTCTCAAAGTTAAATTACCTTGATAATGCTTTTGTTGACCCAGTTGAGATGATAGAAGTGAACCTCAGGATCCTGTGAGACTTTAACCCATTTCTTCTAGATTTTCCAGCCCTCATCATCTGGGGTACAGACTAACATATAACTGCCAGAAAATGCCTTGATTCTTTTCTTTCAATCAACTAAAAATATAGATTTTGCCTGCCACGATTTTGGATCCACCCAGGGACAGCTCAAAGCGTATTGTTATCTGGAATGAAATACATTCCAGGAGTGTGATCTAGCCAACATAACTGCTGGTTTGTTCGTGGGCATGCTTTGAATGTGCGCGCATGCACAGTTTAATAAAGATTGCTCTGCACATGCACAGAACTCAATAGCTATGGTGGCGACCGGGGGGAAGCGGTTCGGAGGTATGGCCAGCCTGGGTTCCTACCGGTTCTGCGACCCAGGTCAGTATGCCACTACTGGTTTGGCTGAACTGGGCCGAACCGGTAGGAACCCACCACTGATGAAGACATGAAGATGGCCACCATCATCTGAATTCCATTGGACTAGAATCTATTCTTCTACACTGGGAACAGGAGTAGGCTTTCTCCTTGTGACTGACTAGCATATGCTGCAGATCAGCCGATGAAACAAAAACCTGAGGGATAATTGACTCTAGCATGTGACCCCATCACACAGGTAGATGAGTGGTCAAGCAGAAGAAAGACTTTATTAAATTGTCCTGTTGGAAATGGATCATAGACACTCTAGGTCAGGCGTGTCCAATCTGCAGCCCTTGGATCGCATATGCCCATTATCTAATAATGCGATTCCACAAGATAATAAAACATAAAAGTTTATTTATATATATTAACTATGTTGTGTATTTTATATGCAGCCCAAGACAATTCCTCTTAATTCAATGTGACCTAGACCAGTGTTTTTCAACCTTGGCAACTTGAAGATGTCCGGACTTCAACTCCCAGAATTCCCCAGCCAGCGAATGCTGGCTGGGGAATTCTGGGAGTTGAAGTCCGGACATCTTCAAGTTGCTAAGGTTGAAAAACACTGACCTAGACCAGTGGTCCCCAACCTTTTTATCGCCGCGGACCAGTCAGACGAGCCTCCCTCGGCCTTCCGGACCGGCGGGTGGGAAGGCGGCCATACTGGGCGCGCGTTCCGCAGGGCGGGGGGGGGGGGCATCCTTCAGGCCAAGGCCGACAGCCCGCGAGGCCGCCCCGCCTCCTCCTCCTCGGCTGCCGGGGGAAGGGAGGGGGAACCGACCCCGCGATCCGCTCGCTCGGGCAGCCCTTTTTCCTCGCTGCAGTTCGGCGGGGGAAAAAGATGGCGCCATGTCCTACTTCGGGCGGGCGGGCGGCTGGCGCGGCGGAGGCCGGCTGCTTCCGAGGGGGTGGGCCTCCGCGCCGCGCTCCATGAAGGGAAGAGGGGGAGAAGGCGGGCTGCGGCCGAAGGGCCCCTGAGAGCGGCAGGGGGGAGGGGCGGGAGGCAGGTGACACTCCAGGAGGGGGGGCAGAGCTGTGCCGCGAGTCTTACGTAAAGCCCCCCCTCCCCGCCTCGGCGGAGGAAAACATCTCCCACCTGGGTGGGGCTGCGCGCGAAGCGCCTCTCGGAACGGCGAAGCTCCCCAAGTTCCCCCGAAACGGCCACGCTGCGCCCCTCCCCCCCGCAACCTTAGTTTCTCCTTGGGAGGAAAATGCAGCGCCGCCGCCCCCTCCTGCCCCCCCCTCATCATTCCATGGGGCAGGCGGGCCGGGCGAGTCCGCGGACAAAGTTTCGCCTCCCAGGCAGCCTCCGCCAGCAGCATCCCAAGTTCGGGCCGAGGCCGCCGCCGCCACCCCCTCCCTCCCTGGGCAAGCAGAGCAAGAGGGCGGGGGGGGAGATCGGGCCTCCCCTCGCCCCCCCAGCCCCGCACATCTGGGGTGGCCGGGGGGGGCAGAGAAAGGGCGCGTTCATGAGGACTACAAAGTTGCAAATATGGCCCCCGGCCGCTGCAGCGATCATGGCCCCCGGCCGCTGCGCGGCCCGGTGCCAGGTGCTCCACGGCCCGGCACCGGTCCGCGGACCGGGGGTTGGGGACCACTGACCTAGACAATCCAAAAGCAAATTCAGAACCATGCTCTAAGTGGTTATGGATTTGCTGTAAAGATTATTATTTTCCACTAGTGGAAGCACCATTGACGTAAAAAGTAGCTGAATTACTAATGGATTCTGCCTTTGAGATCCAGGCTGGAGATTATGAAATCCTTCTGTTGATTAAGTAAGACCTCAAAATGATCTGATTCCAGCTTTTAAAGAATAGCTGATGCTGTTTTCTGAACTCGCTCTTGTTTGCTTCTGTTCCTAATACCATGAAATAACTTGGGCAGAGAAAGCGAGAAATAGAAAGGGTGGGATTTAATGTGGAAGTTGATACTGCAACTGATGCTTTTCTTGAGGCTATGAAGTCTAGGCTCATTCTTTGTTTCATAGATTTTATTGATACAGAACCAGTTTATTTTTCCCCCTGGGGAAGAATTGATACGAAAGACATAGAGATAGGAGTGTTAAACTGGAAAATATCTGAAGAATTTGAGACTGGACAGTGAGTAATTGACAGGTGCTCAGCACTTCCTCTCCCTGTCTTCAAAAGCCCTTTCCTACTTCATCATCTTAACTCTGCAGCTGATCAGAATAGCAAGTTATATACCGTATTTTTCAGAACATAAGACATACCGGAGTATAAGACGCAGCAAAGTTGTGAAGAGGAAAATTTTTAAAACGTTTTTGCACTCTGCAAACCTCCCAAAAATGACCCATTTTTCACAAAAACTGGCTCATTTTTTTTTCCAAAACAAGGGCATGAGTAGTCCATAGGAGGTTTTTAGGTTTGGGGGAGCCAAAAATGAGCAAAAAATGGCCCGTTTTTTGTCACAAAAAGGGCATGGATAGCCTTTAGGAAGCTTATAGAGTGCTGCTTGGGGGCTGGGTGGGGCAAAAAAGGGCCATTTTTCACTCATTTCTGCCCTCCCCAGCCCCCAGGAGCTGCCTGAAAGCCTTCTAAAAGCTATGCGCATTTTGGTGAAGAGAGCGGAGTTTCACAAGGCAAAAAATGCTGTATTCAGTATATAAGACGCACCTAGATTTTCTGCCTCTTTTCTGAGAAAAAATGGTGCGTCTTATACTCCAAAATACAGGTATATACAAATTATATTTGTAATAATGAGTAACATGTAAGCTTTTTATCCCAATTACTTTCTAGCAGCAGTAGTCTCAGAACAGTACCATGAAACTGAGTTATCTCATTTCAGTGGATTATTATTATTTAAATAGAGTTGGAAGGTTTCTAAGAATCGAACCCCTTTCACACTTTAGGATTCATTATAGCATCCCTGATATAAAAATCCTCCATTGTAGGGAGGAACTCACTCCATGCAATAATCTGTTTCATTGGTTGGCACCTCTTATTGTCAGGAATTTCTTCCTAATGTCAAATCTGTACCTACATCCTTGAAGTTTCATCCTACCCTATTTCTCTGAAAATAAGACTCCCTGGATAATAAGCCCAATTGGACTTTTCAGCGCATGCGCTAAAATAAGCCCTCCTCTGAAAATAAGCCCTCCCCAAAATATTGCACACAGCAGCAGCCATGAAGAGACCACGTTTGCTGCCTCCAATGCCTCAAAAATAATGAGACCTCCCTGAAAATAGGGCCGAGTGCTTATTTCAAGGGTCAAAAGAAATTAAGACACTGTCTTATTTTCGGGGAAACACGGTATTAGTTCTAGTCTTAACCTAGTGAGACTAGTGAGAATAAATCCAAATCCTCTTCCTATACGACAACCCTTCAGATATTTGAAAATAGCTATCATGTCCCCTCTCAACCTTTTCTTCTGTGCTACTGTGATTCAAAAAGGAAAAAAAAATGTTTCTCTATTATAGCCTTTTAACACAACTAAAAATGTGTTTTTCCACCTTTACCTGTAGTTGAAAATGAAAGAAGCAAAATACCATATATCATTAGTGGTTATTCAGCACTGCTTCTCCCATGACTAAGATTGTTCTGTAGAAACGCTTCTCACAAATTCTCTTCAACAATTTGATTTGTTTTGTTATCCCCTCATGCTAATTAAATGCCTGCTGTTCCAGTCACACTTTGTTGATCAAGGCTGAGATGTTTGTAATGAATAACTGGTCACCAAGGTAATCCTTTAGGGGGGAAAAAAACCTCTTATCAGTCTTCTGATAAGAATGGATATTCTTTATCTCAAGGAAATTTTGTTTTGGGCAATAAAATTTCATGGTAAATAAAGTCAGTTGGGTTAAAGAGAATTTTGGATTGCAATCCAGGAGAGCTTTGGGAGATGTTAAATTATGCTAAGTCTTTTCTATCCAAATATACTCAGTAAATTGAATTTCTCATTAATTTAGCTGAGCTGTGAGCCAAAACAATTAAATGTGCATTGGTATGTGTGTGTATCCTTGATTCTCATTTAGAGACAATAGCAATAGCAATAGCAAGTTAGACTTATATACCGCTTCATAGGGCTTTCAGCCCTCTCTAAGTGGTTTACAGAGTCAGCATATTTGCCCCCAACAACAATCCAGGTCCTCATTTCACCCACCTCGGAAGGATGGAAGGCTGAGTCAACCCTGAGCCGGTGAGATTTGAACAGCCGAACTGCAGAACTGCAGTCAGCTGACGTAGCCTGCAGTGCTGCATTTAACCACTGCGCCACCTCGGCTTTGAAATGTATATGATATATGGTATATGATAAAAGAGAGAACTTCATTGCTCTTTGATATCAAAGTTATTTATTTGTAAAGTATATATAACGTTTTGACTCCTATTTTATGTTTTGAGTTCTCTCATTGTGTTCAATACCATTACCTGTGTAGATATATTAGAGCTCCAAAAATAACTTTAAGATACCTCAAAAAACTAGATAGTATCTTTCTGTGTCCGTATAAACAAGTTAAGGTTTGTTTGTTCTAGAGAAGTGTTAAATAACGGGTATTCATGAAACGGTTGATAGATTGGTTTGTTTCCACACTGTCCCTTGATTCTACTGTCTTGTGACATTCAGCCTGCTTTGTTTTAATTTTTTGCAGACAATTTTTTTAAAAATAAAATTAAGGGTGCATAAGAGAACAGCCTGTTTCCTAAGCATGCTGGGTACTGTTCAGGATTGTTATGTAATGGTCGGCTTTGTTCCTTCTCTTCTGCCTCCGAAAGGGGAATTGAAACAAGGTCCATGAAAGCATTTTGTTTTTTAAAAGGACAGGACATTCTCTTCTGATTTGCACCTTTGGTCAGTACAGGAAACAAATCAGCTCATTGGGAACAAGTGTATTTTTAACCAGTGAGTTTTCTTAACAAATATACAGAGTAGAGTAAATATCATCTGGGAAGGCTATGAGAAGGCCCTTCTCTTGTTGAAAGCTGAATTAGAGTGTGCAGGGGAGACCACAGTGATTCAGGTTAAACTGGTTTTGTTTTAGAGCAGTTAAGAATCTGCTTTATGTTAGAAGTTATGACTTCCAACAATGGACAGAATTGCTTGCATTTTACCAGATTTTCTCAATTCCTCCAGAAAGCAACTCCAAGTACAAGGAAAGCTAGGGAACATCATCAGCTGATATACTAGGAAAGAAGAATTAACACATGCGGTTGAAATTCGGTTGATAAAAAAGAATTTGCACCGTGCTTCCTTGTGATTAGTTCAATTCGTATCTATCATGCCACTGAAGATATACGGAGGCCTTAATGCAAACGTTGGAAGACTGGATAGCTGGTGGGCTGACATTCCACATTGCAAATCTCACTTGTCCAATCTAGTAGCTGGTTTCTGGTTTCTTATGTAATTTTGTCATCTCTCCTCTGTCTGTGTCTATCTCTGTCTCCTTTCCAGTGATTTCTTGGGTCTGCCTTCATCTATAGTCAATGGACTGGAAAACCTAAATTTAGAGAATCTTCCACATAGATGGCATACGGTGCTACCAGTCGGAAGCCTTACATGCTTGAACACTATTGATCCATGTAAACATTGATTGGATTTTGCCACCAGTAGAGTGGAAGGTCTAAAGTCACTGTTCATTTATAGTGAAAAAAAAAAGATTTTCATCAAGAGCCATTCATATTCTCCTCTGGAATAACTGCCTTTTAAGAAGCCTTTGTCTTACGTGCCAGAATTTCTGAGACAGCTTCCTTCAAGCAGTAGGTTGAGCTTGTTCCTCAAGAAATAAAGGTTGCATCTCCCCCCCCCCCACTGCAGTATAGGGTCATATTTTTAGAGGTCCTTTACTAAATAGCACTTCCACGTGGTTACTCCAGGTAACCGAGAAAGACGACTGTTCTCAAAACATGTTGCTGAATATCAGAAAGTTCTCTGTCCCTAGATGTTGAAGTCATCTGTGAACTTCCTATGCCATTCTGGGAACCCACAGATTCAGAAGATTTCTAGAACAATTTGTTCTAAAAATCCAAGAGGGATGTGAATACTGCTGGAATCAACTCCGGCAGCATCTCCAAAAGTATGCATTGTTTTTCTTCTCCTATTTGCATTTTCCACGAACACTTCATTCCACCTTTTATTGTTTGGCAACCTGGACTGACCCTCCCCCCACCCCCACCCCAAAACAGAAGAATTTTGGCATTTGCAAATGTCAAGCGAGGTGGCATCAGTGATGTAATAGTGAGCAGAATGGAAATCTTGGTTTCTGCACCCTGTAGTGTCATATAGTTATCTCATTTTCTTAAATGTTTGTAAGTAAGTAATATTGTTTCAGGGCAGCTGCATTCTGGATAATTAGGTATTACAGGATGCCCATCACTCAACTTTTGAGACTAATAAACTTTAGAATAATGTATTAGCCTTTTATCAATCTATTATAACAATCTATATAATCTATTAATCTCTTCTCAGTCATCTTGCTTGAAGTTTCTAACATACCGTACTTCTAACTAACTCATAACTGAGAATGGGAAAATTAGTGGTGTTTTATCCCCTGAATTCAGTGAGTCATTGAAATTACACTTTAGATCTTACTAACTAAAGGCTATTAGTAGCAGAGATAGAAGGAGAAGATGAACTGCATTTATTTCAATGATGGTCTCAGATAAGAAAACCTCATCATTTACCTACAGAGGAATACATTTCATCTTTGCCAACGCATTTGGGAAGGGTAGGAAATCTCCAGCAGTAGTTGACATGTACAGAAAATTCCTGGGATAAATTCAGCTGTATTTCTCAATCTGCGTTTTGATTTGGTGCCACTCGATCAGAGGTTAAGGGCCCCAGGCTGGAAACTGGGAGTCCATGGTTTCTACTGCCACCTTAGGCAGAAACTCAACCGGAAGGCTTTGGACAAGTCACTCTCTCTCTCTCTCTCTCTCAGTCCTGGAAAGGAGGCAAGGGAAAGATTTTAAAATTTTTGCCAGAAAAACTGCAGGGATCAGCTCAGGCAATTCCTAGGACTCAACCCTGGCTCAAAAGGCACACACACATGAACAAAGGGTTTGGGGAACATTAAGGACAAAATGAAGAGCTTAAAATTTAGCAGATTTTAAAAAAATGTTTTCTTGCGGGGTCTTTAGTGGTCTCTGAGCTTGTTTTTTTTTTCTTGCAGATGTTTCATTACCCAAACTAGGTTCTATAATCAGTGCTAGTCCTGATGTCATAGACCAGCTCTAATGATAAAGCTAGTTTGGGTAATGAAACATCTGCAAAAATACAACCAAACTCAAGGACGTCTCATTTCAAACCCTGAGCTACAAATATTCTCCTTTATAGATATGTTTGGTTTTTTTTTTAGCTTAGGGAAGTTTTCATAAAGCAAAACAAATACGATAATGCCATTTTGCCCGTTGAAAAAACTCCAACTTTCCCAAAACGAAAAAGCAAACATTTTAGTCTTGCCCTCTCTACACTACGGATATGCAATAAGAACATTATCAATCAGATCCCCAAGAAAATAGCTGATCCCATACAGTTTTCAAAATAAAAGGTTGCTCATCCTGCTTGATTTTTTTTTAAAAAAATGGTGGAATACAATCCAGGAAAGTATTGTGCTGAAAGAAATGGATGGTGATGAAAGATGAACTTTCATAATGTTGCATAATATAAAGTTATATAATGGAAGTACAAGCCACAGAGCAAGGGTGACATGGCAGCTAGTGGCTGCCTCAACAGTATAGTGACTTGGTTTTCACTGATTTGTCATTTCATGTTATTTGTCAACATCCACAAATGTATACAGCTTTCTC
The DNA here is from genome assembly GCF_009769535.1 of Thamnophis elegans. Taxonomy (NCBI): domain Eukaryota; kingdom Metazoa; phylum Chordata; class Lepidosauria; order Squamata; family Natricidae; genus Thamnophis; species Thamnophis elegans. The sequence continues at coordinate 1,440,627 of NC_045551.1, forward strand.
TGCTTTCTCTCCTTGTCTTGACCTCTGCCTTTTGGGAAAAGTCTTGGGCAGAAATTTTAATGAGATCTTATATGAGTGTATTCACAGTGGATTTCACTTTCTTTTTCCACAGACAATAGTTCATATCCTAATAGCCCTCAGAGCCTCTGGAGAACCTGACCCTGAACATTTAAGAAAGGAAAATGTAGCTGCGTATGGTCACCTTACTAACTCAGCCCAAATGATCCTTCGTCCATTAATTTTACCAGGGAAGACAAGACCTAACTTTGGAAGAGCCTAGAGAAGTCTTCCAATGTCACGTTCTGGAAACACCTGAAGAGACAGGAGGAGAACATAAGGACTTTCAAGCTGCTGAGAGACTGAAGAATATTAACATAATTACGTTCCAACATAAATCATCCTTCAGAGAGATCAATACATTCTGTATTTTCTGTCCTTGTTCTAAACAGAGAGAGAGAAAAGATCTAGGCAATCTGTTTCATCTAAGATGGCTGATCTTATCTTTTGCCTGAAATGGTATAAGACAGGGGTGTCAAACTCACATCATCATGGCAGTATCACGTGACATATCGGGACTCCCCCCCCTTTTCGCTAAACCAGGTGTGGGTGTGGCTAGCATGTGTGATAGGCCTGGTATAGGGTTTCCTGCTTCAGCAGGGGGGTTGCATTAGAAGACCTCCAGGGTCCTTTCCAACTCTGTTATTCTGTTACGCTGCCTTGCAAGATCAGTTTCAGTTTGCTCCAGAAATCTCAAGAAGAAAGCCTAAAACTTTCTGCATGAAAAGACTTATAATTTTTTTTGCACCAGGACTTACCTAAATTTTATAAATAAAGATCTAGTTTATGGGACAAATGTAAAATTCTATAAGATGCAGATCCATATTATGTATTTTAAGTACAAGGTTTTTATATATCGTGATTGAATAAGCAAGCAAAAAAGTGAAACCCTGTTTAATTCAGGTGATTGTCTTGACAGTTACCAGAATTAAACAGGATTTATGTGTAGACATATACACATACACACAGTCTTGAACTCCCACTTCAAAGGAGCAAAGGGGAAATAAGGACACATTCTGGGGAGAGTTGTAATCATTTACAATCTTAAAAGGCAACAATGAGAACAAAGCTTCTCTTGAGAATTACTCCCTCCACTAGCACATTGATGCTTGAATAGATTAGCAACTGTATTCAGATAAATTATGTTCATGAATAAGAATGTAATTATTGAGTTTTCATATGATCCCGTCTGCTAGTCTTAGAGGGACACTCTTTTGATTCCCCCATTGAACTTAGCATGTACCTCTGATTTACCTTGCAAATTCTTCCCTTTTTTTGAAAAGGAATGGAGAATATTAGATAGCAAGAATGTTTAAAGACGTGCAATCATTAACATTTCCATTAAACTTTTTACATTTTTTTAATTGAACTAGATAAATGTAAGGAATCCTTGCCCTATGTGTGAAACCCACACTCCACAAAATGGGAAGCACCAGGAAAAACTAAATTGCCTTGGAATATATTTCAATTGGCATAGCAAGAATTATCCAATGATGTGCAGTTAGATCATCTTCTATGAACTGTTACATGGGCCAATTTCTCACTGCTGTCAATCAAGGTCAGCGTTACTGTTGTTTTGTTTCAAGCTAATAGGCATTTTTGAAATTGTGAGAATATGAACTTTTACAATAAGGTTGGTGTGGTAGTAATGCCAGTAATACAATATCAATGCAACAGAAGGAAGCCAGGCTCATACCCTAAGGCAGGGGTTGGCAAACTTAAACACTCAAAGAGCCATTTGGACCCATTTCCCACAGAAAAGAAAACACCGGGAGTCACAAAGGTCCTAACTGGAAGCTCCGTGTTCAATTCTGGAGTGACCGGAAGTTCAGAGTCTCCTCCTAGCACGGCATACTTTTTCCTCTACCTGTCATAACCAAAATCCCTATAAATTGTGGAGACAACTGGAAAACCCTCCCCTTGCCATAGAGTCTTCTCCTGGCGCACTGTGCTTCTCTCCCCCCCACCGGAAGCTCCTCTCAAAATTGTAGCGCCGACCGGTGGTGGAGCTGCAGCAGAGGGGGGAAAGAGCCACATGCGGCTCCAGAGCCGCAGTTTGCTGACCCCTGCCCTAAGGCACCTTGGCACACCCACTCAGTGTCACAGAATACTTTTTGTCTTTCGCAAGTGGCCAGTTTCCAAGCATTGGGCTGCAGCTAGCCATTCTTTTCATTTTATAAAAATATATTCTGAGGCCCAGAAAAATTCTTGTCAATAGAGAGAGCACTTCAATTTTTTTAGAATTAAAATGTTGTTTTTAATGCTGATGGAGGTACTCTAAGAACACATATTAATGAACGATCCTCATGTTCTAGGCAGAAAACAGAAATTTTGGATTATGGATTATGGAATTTTATGGGCCAGTGATGGCTAACTGTTTTGTCCTCATGTGCCAAAAGTTGACAGCACACACACACACACATGCCCATACCAGTGGTTGGTTCCGGATTACATTCCAACCAGTATGGTTGGAACTAGCTTGGTGGCGTCCACATGGATGTGCGCAGCATACATGCACATGTGCACAGCACACACATGCATCTTAGTGACTCCTCGAGCCTCATGACACTCCTGCTGCTCTGATGAGCAGCAGGAGCATCATTCAGGTGCTGTACGCACCGTGCACAGAAGCGCTGAAGATTTAAAAGTATCCGGTGCTCCGGGCAGGCTCCAGTACGCCCGTACCGGGGTGTACCACCTGCAACCCACCACTGGCCCATACCCATAATGCAATGTGGGTGTGACATCCCCCTTGTGCCCCGCTCCCTGCACATTTTCATGCAATACTCCTGCGCTCCCCTCACGGATGTGCGCATGACAACTTCCCTCCCCTGCACACGTGTGCATATCTCCCGCATGCACAGCAGAGACCCGAAAATCAGCTGGACGGTGGGAGGCGTGCATGTATGTGTGGTGGAACTGAGCTGGCCCACAGAAAGGGTTCCACGTGCCACGTATGGCACGCGTGCCATAGGTTCGCCATCACGGCTGTAGGTTTAGTTAGAATCCCCGAAAGCCTAAAGTAGAAAATTTGATTAGCATTAGCATGATTGCTAATGCTAAATACCACCAGTGAGCAACACAATAGTCAGACACAACTAAACCATAGGGATTCATCTTCCAAATTATGAGCAATATCTCCAACTGCAGGATGATTGGAATCAAGCATGAAATGTGGTCTTAGGGGTCGAAAATAGTTTTCTTAGCAACAATATGAAAGTAGTTTTCCTTTGCTTTCTTCTGGAAAATATATATTTTAAAGAAAACTTTGAATTCTTCAAAATATTTCACTACTAACCCAGTTTGACCATGGTGTCACTCATACCCTCTCATTTTATACTCTTATTGTGCTACCAAAACTGAACCTACACTATATTTCTTGGACAACTCTAGAGCATGGGGATATTTGATGAGCATTCCCGCAGGGGTCCAGCTGTTGCTTAAATCAAACCCGGGTTCCTCAGCCAGCTGTTATTTCAGAAAAGCCACCCACATTGTAGCTAATACCATGAATGGTGTTTTGCTTAGATTGGCTTTAGTTTCATTTTAAAATGGACTAAATTCACCTCATCAAATGAAGTTGACTGCAAATCTAAACTACGTATCAGGATGAATCTGTAAAATGTTAAGACTTCATGTACTTTTAGCTTTTGCTGCAACAGGCACATAACTATCTCTCTTGGAAATAATTCATTTAGAAATAACAACACTGTCTAAAAGTGTGGCAAGAGAAAATAAACCCCTCCTCTTAGTTATTTTGGATTTGATCATCCATCATCTTCAGGCAGTATAAAAATTGACAAGGATAATGGCATCTGAGAGCAAATAATCTAGAATATAGCAATAATAACAATAACAGTAGACTTATATACCGCTTCATAGGCCTTTCAGGCCTCTCTAAGCGGTTTACAGAGAGTCAGCATATTGCCCCCAACAATCTGGGTCCTCATTTTACCTACCTCGGAAGGATGGAAGGCTGAGTCAACCCTGAGCCGATGAGATTTGAACCGCTGAACTGCTGATCTAGCAGTAGCCTGCAGTGCTGCATTTAACCACTGCGCCACCTTGGCTCTAGAAGGCAGAATGATTACTCGGTGTATGCTAATAAATGCTGATTTGACTTTTCCATTTGTTTGTTTATTTATTTATTTGCCTACAACTTGATAAACTTTCTTTAATGCCTATCAAGGATTTATTGAAGAAACTGCAATGGATTAAAATGGATTTGAATAGCAACCTTTTTCAGATTTGAACATTGGCTCATATGCATAGTTAATAAATACTATTATTACATAAGAACAGGTTTTATTTGTTATTGTTTTAAAAGAATAACGAATTAAATTTTAGCCTTGAGAAAATCCATAGTTTCTTGGGAAAATCCATAATGTATTGCAAGGGAGAAATTTAGGGCAATATGCTTAAATTAGGAAAAAATAATTTTGGGACTATAAAGGTAATTTAGGTATAAAGTTAATAATTTATTTTTCTAGGTCCCAAGTACTCCTTAATAGTTAAGAAAGATAGCTAACCAAAGTAGGGAATCTTAAAAACACACGTGATTTGTTATAAACAGCTGAATGGAAGTTTATGTTGGATAGCAATCATCTGCATTTAGAACCGCACTCACATATTGCACTAAACCAGGATTTTTAAACTATTCTTTGTTAAAATTTGCTATAGGGAACATCTATAAGAAAAGCCACATAGGTCAGCAAGCAAAGCACATTATGGTTCAGCCATGATGTGTGAGGTAGATCTGTGTGATTGTGTCAAATTGAAGTTTAAATTGGGTTAATTCTGAAACTACTTGAAGTTATTCTGTTTCTGATGTTGGCAACTACAATGATCGTAATGCGTTAAACACGGCCAAAGGGCAAATTTAATCTGTCTGGGATGAAATACTTCCAGTTTGTGATTTCATGGTTTTACCTTAGTAATGCAGATGTAAACAATTGCTAGACCCAAGGATAATCTTTTTTTCCTGTAACTGCCAAGTACTGTACAATGTTTTGCATCTATTACAAGTGAGATTTAATTCTTATTTGGGGGTGAACCCAATTTGATTACATAGTGATTTCACAGATCTACATCTGTGTCATGGTTTACAATATCATATTTAAAGATAGATGTATGTAAACAATGCTTTGAAAGTTGTGCTTGCTTGAGCCCCATGTGATATTTCCCAGGCTAGATGTTCTATCAGATGGGTTGGAACAGGTTGCGGTTCTGGGAATAACAGTTCAATAATTATAGTTGCATCGTCTTGAGCAAGGCTCTTCCAGTGTGGAATCAGGGTAGTCAAGGATAATTGATACTATCAGAAGAATCAGGTGATATCATTTTTTCTTTTGTTCAATTAGGTCTGATTTTGATAGGTCCCTGCAGTTTTCTTGGCGAGGTGGCGCAGTGGTTAGGGTGCAGTACTGCAGGCCACTTCAGCTGGCTGCTATCTGCAGTTCAGCGGTTCAAATCTCACCGGCTCAAGGTTGACTCAGCCTTCCATCCTTCCGAGGTGGGTGAAATGAGGACCCAGACTGTTGTTGGGGGCGATATGCTGACTCTGTAAACCGCTTAGAGAGGGCTAAAAGCCCTATGAAGCTGTATATAAGTCTAACCGCTATTGCTATTGCTATTGGCGAGGTTTTTCAGAGATAGTTTGCCTCCTTCGTAGTGTCACTAGCGCAAGATCACCCAGTTAACTTTGGGCCTAAGGTGCAGTGGTGGGTTCCTACTGGTTCGGATTGGTTCAGCTGAACCGGTAGTGGTTTGGCAGCCTGGGGCGCTGGAACTGGAAGCGACACAGGCCTGCCACGCTCCCAAACCAGGTCCCCGGTGAGGGCGGCGCCATAGGCAGTGCCGTCTTGTTTTCCAATTCTGCACATGCACAGAACAATTTTAATTGCACTGCACATGCGCGTGCAGCACACACACGAGCGAATGGGCAGTAGTGCTTCCGTAACCCACCCCTGCTAAGGTGGGACTACAACCCACAGTTTCTAGCCAAATGCTTTAAATCACTACAACCAAACAATTTATACAATCGGAAGAATCTAGAAACAGACCACAAAGAAATCAGTTCAGGTTCTCAGGGATAATTCAAATAAATAATTCCCCACCAATAGTCTGAAATGGGAGAGTTTCCTGCTAAAGCTTTTTTACCGGAACCTGCAGGTTTTATCTTCTGTGATGTGAATTTCACATGTTGTATAATCACTTCACACAGATTTCTAACACCTCTAGATTCCCCCTCTATCTACCCCTGACAGTCACGATCCTCTCAAAAATTTACCCATCCCATCATTAAGCACAACCGTATGTCCCACGACCTAACTCTCCTAGCACAATGCCCTGATTACCTGGAACAATAAACTCATAATAGCAATAGCAGTAGACTTATATACCGCTTCATAGGGCTTTCAGCCCTCTCTAAGCGGTTTACAGAGTCAGCATATCGCCCCCAACAACAATCCGGGTCCTCATTTTACCCACCTCGGAAGGATGGAAGGCTGAGTCAACCCTGAGCCGGTGAGATTTGAACCGCTGACCTGCTGATCTAGCAGTAGCCTGCAGTGCTGCATTTAACCACTGCGCCACCTTGGCTCATAAATTGACAACATACTACAGATTCCTAAGCCATTTGGATGACATCTGCCACAGCACTTTTAATCATAAGCTCCCCTGGAGTTATTTAAATTGTTACCTTATGACATTTAGACAATTCTTTACACCATCTGTTTTTCCACGTGAACATTCATGGTTATACATATCTGGAATTGTGAGAAGAATATCTAATTTGTCGCTCTTCTCTGCACTTTTCTCAATTTCTAAGCATTCTTGTATTGTGGCAACCAAAATTGGTCACAGTATTTTTGTGTAATTTGACTATTGCAGTGCAGAGTAGAACTACAACTTCCTGTGAGGTCTCTGTGGATGCAGCCCAAGATTACATTGGCTCTTATATTTAACTGAATAGGCACTACTACATGTAGACTGTGTTTGCACATTCCAAAGACTTTAGAACTCTTCAATGGTCTTTCTTTGAATGCATCGTCCCAAGACCTCTTTGATTTGATATATTGGAGAACGTAAGTTTTCATTCTATTTCTGCAGAATGAAACATACAAGGGCCATTCAATGAAAAGCACCCCATGCCATAAACAGTCTATTTTCTGCATTCAAGACCAAAATTTGAGGGTAGGTCTACTTTACTACCAATAACTATATAGATTTACAACTAGATTTGCATAGACAGAAAAATAACTTTACACAACTGTAACTATTGAACTCAATGGATGGAATCTCCAAATCCAGAAGCTTGCCCAGCCGCCCTCTCACGCAACTTTACACTTTCCTTAAAAGGGGAAATTCATTTACACAGTCCAACTCTTCCTTTGGCAAACGACATTCAATTGCTTTGCAAAAAAAGTCTCACTTCTGGAGACTTGAACTCTCTTGGATCTCCTTTTACTGGCTTTTCTAGATCCGGTCACTTTCTGTCAATTCTTTGGTTCTTTCTGCCAGCCGTAACACAGTAAGTGCTTCTCACTTGTCATCAGTCTTCTTTCCCATTGATATATTGGATTGATTCCCTGCAAATCCACCTGTATTAACCCAAGTTGCAGGAAAGTGGAAAAAGGTGGGAAAAAAATAGAGAGCTTTTTCCAGTTACCTCTTACTCATCAGTAATACTTATTTCCTTGTTTGTTACTCTGATATACGGCCACAATGCTAGAGGATTCCTAGCAGTTCACAAAGATAAAATATGAAAGTCACATAAAAATAATACACAATATCCCAAATACCAAACAATGCAAATAAACATAAAGTACAAGTTATGTAAGCAACCAATTAGTAACCCCAAACAATATGACATCACAACCTCAACACACTCTGATCTCCTTCCAGAAAGCGGTCGAAGTGGGAGGCGTCCCAAAGGACCCGCTTTCTCCCCTTCCGCCCTCAAGGGGCGCCTTCTCTCAGCTAGATTGAATTGCCTGAGACAAAAAGCAGTAGAAGAGCACATATAGGCAGGGCCGGATTTCCCTATAGGCTAACTAGGCTTCAGCCTAGGGCCTCAAGATCAAGAGGGGCCTACATTCAAGTGGTTAGCAAAATTAAAATTACACTATTCTAAAAACAGTGAACACTAAAACACTGGACTGAAAATGAGAAATTCTACACATATGACTAATAAACAAACATAAAAATGTATTGGTTAAGATCGTTCCAGCACCGCGGCAGTTGGGGAGCCCGCCCACGTTCCCGGCACCGGCGGTCAGGCGAGAGGCGTGGCTGCTCCCAGTAGCCGCCCCGTTGACGCGGAGCCCACCAGCGGCCAGGCAGGTGAGGGCGAGGGGGCCGAGCCGGGCAGCTGAGCGCAGCATGGGAGGCGGCTGGCCTCGCTGTCTTTGCCGCAGAGCAGAGCCGCCCTCCGTCGGGAGGCCAGCTATATATATTGATATATATTGATATATATCACAGTAATGATGTATTTTATTGTCTCTCATGTAATTTACAAACTTAAAAATCCGGCACTGCATACAGGGCTTTATAGATCAGCACCAACACTTTAAATTGTACCTAAACGCTCATAAATACCCACGGCACTGAATAAACCCTAATTAGCATATGTACTGCTAGGTTCTGAACCAACGGAGGCTTCCAAATGCAATTCCTAGTAAGGGCAGTTCCTGCGTAGCATTGCAAAAGTCTAAGCAGTGATGAGGGTATGAGTCATTTTGACTACATCCTCCTACTTAAAGTAGGGTTGCACACCAGCTAACAATAGGCTTCCCAGACTGCTGCCTCCACCTGCTATTCCAGTAGGAACTATGAGTCCAGAAGGATCACCAAGTAATAAAGCTATTTCTTCAAGGGGAAATGACATACTAAGAAAAGAGACCCTTTGTGTTTGCAGACACAATGGACAAATGGTAACTACTTTTTTATTTTTACTACGATTCAATTTCATATTCTCTCCCATCCCGACTCTCAGAACCCACAGGCATTGGGACAGGACTTTAACAGCATCACTGCTCTGGCCGGGAATAATAATATAAACCTGAATACTCCCAGCACACTTATGATGCTGAAGCTGACACCTCATCAGGCCTCTTGCAATGGCTTCGTGTATGTGTTAACAAAGAGTGGGGAGAGGATTTACTCTTGCAGCAGCCTATAAGGGAGTAGCTATTGTGCTGTTCTCTACTTTTCAACCACCACTAACTGGAACCAACCATCACTAACTGGAACCAACCATTTAGGAAGGAGCTAAACCATTGCAACACGCATTAGCCCCAGTTTCCACAGGCAATCCAGACGGATAACACACTGTAATTAGAATACTGAAGGCTGCTGAAAAGTTTGAAATGACCAGGAAGGGTCCACTGATCCCAAGGAGACCTAAATTGTCATCTCCATCCTATACCCAGGTCTGAACTTTGACTGAAGAGAGTTCAGATAATCTCCTCCCTCTGATCCTATGTATTTGACTCCTTACCACCATCTCAATAACCTTCCATTTTTAGGGAAGGTTGGAGACCAGGCAATAACACCTCTGGATCCAAAGAGATCCTTTCTAGAAAACGGGAAAACCTAATCTTTGGCTACTTGCTTTCCTAACTAGAATATGACTTTGTCTCTTTCTCTCCTTTACTCTTATGATTTAATTTTGATTCCCTCTATCCTTTTAAGTTGTTTTCTATGTTACCCATTTCTTTTCCCCCCTTATTTCTTTTTTCAGATTTTGTCTTTCTGGATCAAGCCTATTTGCATCAGAGTCCCTGGGTCTATTTTTACCCCTTCCTCTGTATTTTTCTTGGCTCTCAGCCTACAGGTTGGCACTTACAACTCCATGCCTTTTATACTTATTCTAAACTCCTAGGCTTTGTTTCTCCCTTTCACTTCTCTAGGGTGAATTCTCCACTCCTTTTGGAGGTCCCCAATTCCAATCTCTTTGCAGGCTCCATTCCATCCCCTAAGAAGCCATACATCTTGTGATATTAATTATAATATCTTATTTCTGTACAGCTTTCCTTTGCAACTAAGGCCCCTTTCCTATGTCCTGCTAATTTAAGGATCCTGAATACTCAACTTTACAGATTACAGATTAACAGAGTTGGAAGGGATTTTGTAGGTCATCTAGTCCAATATCCCACCCAAGCAGACCCTCCATCATTTTTGACAGATGGCAGTCCAGCCTCTTGAAAGCTTCCAGTGATGAAGCTCCCACAACTTCCAAAGGCAAGATGTTCTATTGTTTGATTGCTCTCACTGTCAGAACATTTATCCTTATTTCCAGGTTGAATCTCTCCTTTTTCAGTTTCCATCCATTATTCCTTATCTGGCCTTCAGGTGCTTTGGAGAATAGCTTGACCCCCCTCCTCTCTGTGGCAGCCTCTCAAATATTGGGACACTGCTATCATGTCTCCCCTGGTCCTTCTCTTCACTAGACTATCCATGCCCAGTTCCTACAACTGTTTAGGGGACTGGAGGCTAAAACATACTATAATCATCTTGGTTGCTTATTCCCTACCTAAATTATTCTCTACCACCTTAGTTAATTCTTTGCTTCTCATGGCAAAGCCCTATCAGTTTGCACCAGTTTCATACATTTCCCCTACTTCACCAAGGCCTCCTGCATTGTAGAGAAATCACTACTTTAGCACCAAAATTGTTGGTTCCCTCAAATAGGTTGGAAGAGGCACAGAATCACGTGAAAATTGTAGTACAAAGAAGTTGCTGGGGTCTGCTTGTTACATTATTACCTAACAGCCTAATCAGATCTGGACCCGCTGAACTCTTGAAAAAAAAGACCCTTACTTTGTGTGTGAACAAGTAGGTCAGTTACAATTCAGTGTTTTGTGTAAACACAGAATTGATTCAGGAAGCAGGTATAGTAACGTTGTGCCAACTCAGCTGAAGAGTAAATAGACCATGCCTTTTCTATGTTTAGCAGTAGTCATAGAGCAAAAGTTTTATTTACCCATTTTATTTAATTTAGCTTATTTATTATAGCAATAGCACTAGCAGTTAGACTTATATACCGCTTCATAGGGCTTTCAGCCCTCTCTAAGCCGTTTACAGAGTCAGCATATCGCCCCCAACAACAATCCGGGTCCTCATTTTACCCACCTCAGAAGGATGGAAGGCTGAGTCAACCCTTGAGCCAGTGAGATTAGAACCGCCGAACTGCAGATAACAGTCAGCTGAAGTGGCCTGCACTACTGCACTCTAACCACTGCGCCACCTCGGCTCTTGTATTCTATTGGGGGGGCCAATAAATATCTTGCTGTAAATACTTCTAAGTATCTAGCATCAGCTATGCATTTTAATGAAAACCAATGTGTCTGAAACATTAAAAAAATAAATTAGCATTTCAGCATTTAGTCTTAGGGCACTGGGCTAGGAAGTCTCCCACTTTCTAGCCCAGTACTCTAAGAGTTCAAGTCCTGCTTTAGTGATGAAAGATGGACGGGTAACTTTGGGCCAATCACTCTCTCTCAGATCAACCCACCTCACAAGGTGGTGGTAGTTGTGGGAAAAACAGGAGGAGGAGGAGGATGTGTTGGACATGTTTGGGGCCTTGAGCTATTTGTAAAAATAGAAAAGGCGATGTGTATATGTATTTATGTATATTCATATGTATACAGTATATAAATTAATTTTCATAGATGCTTTGGTTTTATTCTCTTTTGTAATAATAATAAGATCATATTGACAATATACCGTGATAGCTTTTTATAATGTGTAACTGATGGCATGATCATTCTGCGCTCGTGACTGATCACACTCATCGTTTTTATTCTGTTCATTTAATCTAGTGATTTTGAGAGCTCCCAAAATCACGTCTTTTTAATACAGCTGTGGATTGAACTAGCGGCGTTGCTTCTGTTGCTTGAAGCAGTTGTGTTGGGTCCAGCAATGTGTCACTGGGATGAAAAACAGCACGCTAGATCCAAGTTGCCTCCCTGGATCCAGTGCAGCATGCATAAAATGGCAATTTCATGGCATTTGGAGAGGCAGGAAATTAAGCTTCCACATCTGACTGGTGACTTTCTCCCAGGACGCTGGTTGGCTGCTGTTAGAAGCAGACGGTTCGGCCAGATGGACTGCAGCCTGATCCAGCAAGGGGATTTTTTTTTATTTGTCAGTCTTTAAAAATGGGTTATATAAAACATGTTATTTTCAGATAAGCCAAGACTAGGATACACACATTAGTTAATTACCTAAATCACAACAAAGAAACGTTCAGCAACATTAAGTGGAAAGAATAAAAAGGAATGGAAAAGTCGCAGCAACATATTAACTTAAAGATAGTATATTTTACTCATGTCCAGACTGGGAATACCATGGCACAAGTGACTTGAAAGCAGCATACATGGCTGCAAGCTTCCAGACATGCAGAAAATGAAAAGTTGCACGAATGCATGAAGGTAACGGGGCATGTAAAAAGAAAAGGCATGGTTGGCAAAAAAAGAAAGAGAGAGGGAGAGAGAGAAGGGGCATTCCAGATTGCAACATTCTTTGACCTTGGAGGACTCATATCTAATGATCTAAGTGCCAGAGGCCACTGTAAGGACATTGCCAAAAAGGCATTAAGAACTGTTAACCTAATCTTGCGTAGCTACTTCTCTGGTAGAATTGTACTGCTAACCACAGCATACAAAACATTTGCTAGACCAATTCTCGAATACAGCTCATCTGTGTGGAGCCCGCACTGCACATTGGACATTAATACAATTGAGCGAGTCCAGAGATATATCACGAGAAGAGTCCTCCACTCCTCTGCTCGCAACAGAATACCTTATGCCATCAGACTGGAAATGTTGGGCTTAGACAACTTAGAACTATGCCACCTTTAGTCTGACCCAAGCATGGTACATACAATTATCTGCTACAACATCCTACATGTCAATGACTGCTTCAGCTTCAACCACAACAATACCCGAGCTCACAATGGATACACACTTAAGGTAAACCACTCCAAACTCGATTGCAGAAAATATGACTTCAGCAACAGAGTGGCCAATGGCTGGAATGCACTACCTGATTCCCCAACCCCCCAAAACTTTAACCTTAGACTGGCTACTATCGACCTCACCCCATTCCTAAGAGGTTTGTAAGGCACGTGCATAAGCACACCAATGTGCCTACACCAATGTTCCCTTTTATTCGTATCCATTTCATGTATTCAAAATCATGTTTATACTTATATATGTTACCTGATACATGCTTGATGAAATGAAACAAATAAAATACATCTGATGTCCTGCAAGCTTTCGCTTCCTGTATCACAGCTTCTCCTCAATCTCTCATCATCACTACCAATGTTTAATTTCACTTCAGTGTGATCAGAAAACTAAATCACAAGAGTGGTACAATGTGGGATCAGCTCCACCCCATGGTCCCACTATGCCACGAGGCTTTGAACAGGTTCCCCACACTGAGCCAATGGACTTCATTACCTCAGTTCATCTCCTGCAAGACAGGAAAAATACTGCATTGAAAGTTGCTTTGTGTTTTCTCTAGGAGCAGTGTGGGTTGTTCCCTACTAGTGTCTCAACCCTGACCTGAGGGATTCTCCTTCTATCTAAAGTAAACTTACGGTGGTGCTTTGCCATTGTTCCCTTATTGCTTTCTATTTTTTTTAAGGGAGGGGTTTCCTTTCTCCTGAAGTTGTGGGTGTGTGGTTGTTGGTTGTTTACTTTTTTAATCACTGTGCAAAGCAAACACAATGAGAGGAGTAGAAAAAAGAAGGCAGGAAACTGGTTACCCTGTCAGTGTTTACAATTGGTCATTTTGCAAATCGGCATTTATGCAACGAGTATTTATGCATATTTTTACATTAGTCATTTAAACATATTTATACAAAACTACGTAGAGAAAAGTAGGCTTGATTAATAATAGCTGCAATCATGGAAACCTCTCATTGATAAAGAGTAGCTTTGTCACTTACACCAACAATATTGGTTTTGTTGCATATAAACAAAAGGCTTCTAGTCAACCTTTTCAGGGAACATTAAATGTTCGCCTGGTGCACCTATTGCGTCCCTACCTGAACCGGGAGGCTCTCGCAACAGTCATTCACGCCCTTGTCACCTCAAGACTGGACAATTACAATGTGCTCTACATGGGGCAGCCCTTGAAGAGCATTCGGAGACTTCAGCTTGTCCAGAATGCAGTCGTGCGAGCGATTGTGGGTGCATCTCGGTACACCCACGTTACACCTATCCTCCGCAAGCTGCACTGACTGCCTATTGGTCTCCAGATACGCTTCAAGGTGCTAGTCGTCACTTATAAAGCCCTTCATGGTATTGGACCTGGGTACTTGAGAGACCGCCTGCTGCCAATTACCTCCCATTGACCCATCAGATCCCACAGATTAGGCCTCCTCCGGATTCCATCTACTGGCCAATGTTGATTGGTGACCACCCGGAGGAGGGCCTTCTCTGTGGCTGCTCCGGCCCTTTGGAACGAACTCCCCATGGAGATCCAGACCCTCACCTCCCTTCAGGCTTTCCGTAAAACCGTTAAAACCTGGCTGTTCCGGCAGGCCTGGGGTTGATGAGTTCCCTTCCCCACTCGAATTGTGTGACTGTTGATTGTTTTTAAATTTTCTCTGTATCCTGTTTTTGCCTTGTCTGTATTACCCCCCTCCCCTGGGTTTGTTAGCCGCCCTGAGTCCCTCCGGGAATAGGGCGGCATATAAATGAAATAAACCTATAAACTATAACCTAACCTTATAGTTCCATGCAAAGCTATCATGTTCTTTAGTGATTTGAAAGCTATTAGCAGAGACTAATGTGCATCTGTGCATAGAGTATTCTGCATCTTCTAAGCATCTTTCTATAAGCCCTCATAAAATGCTTGATAAACTGTTGAAAATACATTGATCATATTGGTGAAACTGTATGCAATCTACTTCTCTTAGGGCATGTTACTCATACTTAGTCACTATTGTAATTTAGAAACTGCACCTAAATATTGACCTGTTTTATACTTTCAGTTGATTTCCAGTTAAAGAATAAGGTTTCGGGAATTGAGGACAATTTCATCTAGGGAAAGTAATTCTGAACCCACATTACTTAATGTGCGTTCTTTCCCACATTACTTAATGTGCGTTTCATTACACTTAATGAAACAGTTGAATATGAAAAGTACACTTTTAATTCCATGAGTGTAAATGTCATGGAAATTATCATTTATCAACACTCCTGAAGATCCCAGGCTGGAAAACCTATTATCTGAGTTTTATAATGACCTTTAGGTTTAATTTCCACAGAGATTCCTGTTCTTCACTTAAATATTTTCTCTTCACTTGAAAATTTCCCTGTGGAATAAAGAATGGTTATTACTAGAGCTATGACTGTTTAATTGCTATATCAACCCATGGTTGTAGTATATGATACAGTTAGGGATTCTATAATCAGGAATAATAAAGTTAGGGATTCTACTAAATGAGATCATTCAACACCTCCCACCACAATTCCCGCCCTGCATATATTATCTTTTATTTTCTCCCAATGAATCTATCTGAAGAGTTTTGAAATAAATAGTATGGCATGGTATACCCTGTTTCCCTGAAAATAAGACCTCCCTGGATAATAAGCCCAATTGGGCTTTTGAGTGCACGCACTAAAATAAGCCCTCCCTGAAAATATTGCAACACAGCAGCAGCCATGAGGTGACCACGCTGACCTCCTCCTGCACCTCAAAAATAATAAGACCTCCCTGAAAATAAGGCCAAATGTTTATTTCAGGAGTCAAAAGAAAATAAGACCTTGTCTTATTTTTAGGGAAACATGGTACATTATTTTTGAATAACTATAAATAGCATCTGTGGCTTTTCTGTGTATGATGCATGTGTATGATCATGATAACTATACATGGTATCTGTTATAGGTTGGACTTAAAATGCTATCCAGTTCAAACAAGCTTTTATTTTTGCAATCTCAATAGAATGTGTACACGGATCTAGCCTATAATTTTATTTATTTTTTAATTTGTCCTACTTATGATCCATCAAGACATCCAAACTCTTTTCTAATGGTTAAGGTGTTTTCCATCTTCCTGGAACTGATGTCCTTGATTTTTCCTACTCAGATGAAGGACTTGTTACTGCTTAAATTTATCCTTTTTGATTCCACCCATTGTTCCAACCTGTCAAGTCCTGCTGAATCTTATAAAGTTCCCATATGTTATTTCCTATTTCTATTTTTATGTTGTCCATAAATTTGATAAACATTTTATAACTTTTTACAGGGCTTAAACTGGAGCTATGCAATGAGCTATTGAACATCTTCCAGACTGATGTGGAGAATGACATTAACCCACTGGGTATGTGACTTGGATCCTTGATTTTTTCCTCCAGTTTTCTTCCCCGCTTTTTAAAGATAGAAACAATATTTTCATTCCTCAATTCTTTTCTACTCTTGTAGAGAAATTCTGAGTGATTTCTCTAAGATCACAGAAGGGGGTTCCACCCACAAGCTCCTTGAAAACTTTCAACTCTTAACTGGCTGACATTTTGAAGCTGAAACTTGTTTGTGTTGGCTAGAGCTCCCTAATCATCTCTTCACCTACCTGGGGTTGACATTCCTTCTTTTTTCATTCTGGATACAATTCCCCATTTGGGAGAAGACTGAATCCAAACAGTAGTTGACAAGCTCTGCCTTTTCCCTGTAACTTGTGATCATCCTCTAAGACAGTGGTTCCCAAACTTGGCAACTTTAATACTTGTGGACTTCAACTCCCAGAATTCTCCTGCTAGCTCCTCTGGCTGGAGAACTCTGGGAGTTGAAGTCCACAAGTCTTAAAGTTGCCAAGTTTGGGAGCCACTGCTCTAAGAACTGGTATCCCTTTTTTCTTCTTACTGCTAACCCCACCCATCCCCAAATCCCCTTTCATTGTTATTAGCAGCTTTTGGGGGTTTAAGTTCAAGTTTGCTTACTTCATTCTTGACTTTCCCTTTTGCAAGTAGTACCCACTTGCTGATCTTTTTAGCCATTATACCTGCCTTCCATTGTCTATAAGCTAAACTTTTCTCTGCATCTTCTGTAATTTTTCTAAGCTCCATTTTTTCCTCCTGGGAGGGTGTTCATTTCCAATATTTCACTTTGGAGAAGTCCTCAACCCCCCCATGCTCCTTTTGGCTTGAAGGATTCTGTTTGTAAAATTCCACTTTGTCCTTCTCAAAGCTTATGCATATATTTTTTTCTGCTGAGATTTTTTCCCCTTACGATTCATTTGAATGAGACACAGATGCAACCCTTTTCAGCTTCACGAAGAAGAGGGATTCATGCATGAAGTGAATTATTATACAAACAGAATGTCCTGTTTTCATGTCCGTGAAAAGTTACTTCTTTCTCTAGGGCCTATGAAATGAACTCTTGAGGATAACTGACACATTTTGCCTAACACTACATAATATGCCTTGGAATTTTACTGACCTTTAAGCTGCATGCCAGAGTTCCATTTGGAAGAATAAGTGAAACCAGGACAAAATAAAATTAATAATAATAATAATAATAATAATAATAATAATAATAATAATAATAATTTAATTTGTATTTCAACGTAATAAAAAGTAATTATTTTTTCCTATGTAAAGTACCGTGTTGACCACCGAAATTAGGACTTGGCCTTATTTTTGGGGAGGTCTTATTATTTTTGCGGTGTAGGAGGCATCGAGCATGGTCACCTCATGGCTGCTGCTGTGTTGCAATATTTTGGGGGAGGGCTTATGTTCGTGCATGCGCTCAAAAGCCCGATTGGGCTCACTATCCAGGGAGGTCTTATTTTCAGGGAAACAGGGTAAAAGTAATTTTTTTACTATGATACTTCCTCAAATGTTTATTAATATTCTTTCCCATATTTGAAATTGCAATTGGAATGAAATATTTTGATGTATTCTGGAGGAAAGAAGAAAATAAATAAATAAATAAATAAACAAATAAACAAATAAATAAATAAATACATAAATAAATACATAAATAAATATTATTTTTAATTTTTCTTAACTTCATCTTTTTTTATGGATTGTGACTGTTCAACAGTTCAACTTTTTTTGAGGGTGGGTGGGAGGGCAACAATATTCATTTAAAACGTTCTTTCTTTCTGAATTGGCTACTAAGTATTCCATCTCAAATTCAACAATTTGTTCGTTGCTTATTTATTAAATTTATATAGCCAACCAATCCACACATAGGTGACTCTGGGTAGTTTATAACATTTAAAAATCCACTACATGGAAAACTCACAAACCCACCTCCCAATGGCAGCAAGAACAGAATCAAATCAATAATGTGATTTGGCCCATCTCCATTTCTGGTTCTCAAGTCCCCTGAGAAAACCACATTTTAGGACCTTTTGGAAAAGCAACAAATTGGGGGCCAACGGCACCTCCGGAGGAATGATGCGCCATAGAGAAGGGGCCATCACCAAGTAGACTTTTTTTGTGACCCCAGCAGATGTAGACCCTTAACCAATGGGATCTGTAATATACCCTGCCTTCCTGCCCTCATGGGCTGGGTGGATGCAATAGTGAAGAAGTGGTCCTTCAAATAGCCTGGCCCAAACCATTTGGGATTTAAAGATGATAACCAACACCTTGAATTGTATCTGGAATATGTACATATGTGTGAAGGATGAGAGAGAAAAAGCCTTCAGTCCTTTGGGGAATGATTAAAAGAGATTGTTATACCTGGCTTAGGACAAAACTCTAGAATGTCATGCCAAAGATGAATCAAACTTATTAACTGCTGTTGCTAAAGGCAGGGCTACCTCAAGAATAAGGAAACGGAGTCATAAAATATCTGGGAAAATATTTTTTTATGAAACAGATCATCTCCCTCATGGAAGATGTTTAAACATATCTGCTAGGCATACTATATTTGCATTCCATACTGACTAGGTGACTTCTGCATATTTGATTCTAAAAGCAAAATATAATGGCAGAGTAATATTTGTTGCATTGCATTCTCCTTGAGTGGAACTTTAGTCCGCTTTCCTGGAAGAATGTTTATTGACCGAAGGCAGGAAACTTGGGATGATAAGACATTCATGTACAGAATAATATGTCTGCCAGATATTTTGCAAAGTACTGAAATATCCTGTAGAAAGGGGATGTATGATATCTGATTCAGAATAGATCAATTAAAAAACGAATATGATCATTTTTTCAGCTGTAGCTATGTTTCTAGGCGTGGCACGACAAAACCGCGCTCGTCAAAATAGCGGTGATAAAACCGCGTCGCTAAAGCCGCGACGTCATCACCGCGCGTCATCACCGCCGCGACAACGGCGCGGCAACAGAAGGGCGCTTTAAAACAGCGTGGCGGCAGAAAGCCGATTTAAATTAAGGTAAGGGTTAGGATTAGGTTTAGGGGTTAGGTTTAGGGTTAGGTTTAGGGTTAGGGTTAGGGTTAGGTTTAGGGTGCTGAGTGCTTCAGAAGGCACGGATTTGCCCTCCGCGATTATGTCATTGCGGTAGGGTCGCATTTTTCCTTAGCGCTTCGAACGGCGCGGATTTGCCCTCCGCACTTATGTCGGCGCGGATAAGGGCTTCGCGGTTTTGTGGTGGAACCGTTTCTAGGTGTAGAATCCTGTGAAAGAACACTGAAGCAAGTTCTTACTTGGGTAATTCGCTGACAAAGTTTGCACGCACACAACCTCCCATAAAATAATTTATTTTTGCTAATCTCCCACTAATTCTGAAACCTGTGCATAAAAAGAAAAAAAACATTTCATCTGAGCTGTGTGTAAAGTTTGCCAATGTTTTATCAACTCAGGCAATAGATGTTAAAAAGCACATTCCTATATTTGATCATTTTTTTTAACCTGTCAGATGTTGAAATAATATTTTCATGGAGATCAAATAATTTTTTTTCTTCCTTTTCCAGTTTCATTCATTGTACTTGAGAGACCGCCTGCTGCCAATTACCTCCCAAAGACCCATTAGATCACACAGGGCTGGCCTCCTCCGGGTTCCGTCCACCAGCCAATGCCATCTGGCTACGACCCGGGGGAGGGCCTTCTCTGTTGCAGCTCCGGCCTCTGGAACGAACTCCCCGCAGGGATTCGGACCCTCACCTCTCTCCAGGCCTTCCGGAAAGCCGTCAAAACCTGGCTTTGCCGGCAGGCCTGGGGCTGATGAGTTCCCTCCCCTCTCGACTTGTATGGTTGCGTGATTCTTGCTTATTTTAATTATCTGTATTCTGTTTTATGTTCCCCCTTTTCCCTTTTTGAATTGTTCGCCGCCCTGAGTCCTTCCCGGAGAAGGGCGGCATACAAATAATAAAATTCAATTCAATTCAATTCAAAATTCAGTGTCTTATTTTCATCAGATGTAGTTTCTCACGCTCTACTGCAAAGTAAGAATTTTGTTTTATCAAAGCAATTACTCAAGGAAACTCCAGATATTCATATTCCAGCAAATGATGTCCGGATTAAAAAAATATAAACCCAAAGAGTTGACATCTTGCTCCCAAAATAGCCTTATTTCAAAATGAGATGAAGACTATTTTGGGGGGGGTGGGGGGTGGAATGGTAACTCAGATTGGGTTTTTTATAGCATTGAAATAATAATGAGAAATATATGAATTTTTTTTTTCGGGGGAAGACATTCTAAGGGATTTCTAAATCTGCAAGCACCACACACCCTCCCCAATAATTTGCTAATTGGAAACATGAGCAACAGCTTTCTAAAGATTTACCAGAAGGAACAACCGGTGACTCATTCTACTGCTTATACACGACAAGCTCCTGAGATGAGCTGTCTGGATGGGTGGGTGGCTAAGTTGCACGATTCATTTTTGGCATGCTGAAGGTTGAGGCATGCTTCTCCGTACTGTGGCTATATGCTTCACGCCACAGTATAATGGTTTCCCCCTCTAGTATGTTTGATCTCTAGAGAATGAGAGATAGTTATGAATAAATTAAAATATGCTTCTTCATATTAGGCCCTGACGAGGAACTGATATTGAGGTTTGGGTTTTTTGCATGCCTCTCAAACTTAATTTAAATTCTGAAACATGAGGCCAACATATGATCTTTAAAAAAGTACCTATTTCCAGATTAGGTCAGCTTTACAAATTAATTCATGCTCCTATGGAAATGTTTTTTTTTAAAAAAATGTATGCTGTGAATGGCTTATTCACATTTTTAAAAGGATACAAAACTTATTAGTGAAATGTTCAAAATAGACTCATTTTGTTGCTACCAGTAATTCACAGCAAGGGGTAAATGTCCCTCTTTTCTGGGGATGTCCCTCAAATGGCTGACCACCCATGCTGAAGATTTGTAGAGATCACCCAGCAGTAATTCTAGTTTGGACTTCTCAGGTTGTACAGTGTAAAGGTTACCTTTATAGGTTTCCCAGTCCCAACCCATGAAAGTCCATAAAATTGCCGCAATGGATAGAACGTTGGTCTTGGCAGAGAGAATAGATCAGATTCCTTGCTCAATTCAGCCAACGTTATTACGTCTGTCAACTAACCCATCTAATTTACCTTTCAGGAGTCTGTGTAGGTAAAACTATAAGTATACTGGAAAAGAACCGGATGATATAGCAGTAGACTTATATACCGCTTCATAGGCCTTTCAGGCCTCTCTAAGCGGTTTACAGAGAGTCAGCATATCGCCCCCAACAATCTGGGTCCTCATTTTACCCACCTCGGAAGGATGGAAGGCTGAGTCAACCCTGAGCCGGTGAGATTTGAACCGCTGACCTGCTGATCTAGCAGTAGCCTGCAGTGCTGCATTTAACCACTGCGCCACCTTGGCTCATGAAATGCCACCTGTTCAGTTGATGGGATGCCACCTGTTCAGGATGAAATGCCACCTGTTCAGTTGATGGCCTGCCTTCCTTCCTTCCTTCCTTCCTTCCTTCCTTCCTCCCTCCCTCCCTCCCTCCCTCCAACCCTCCATCCCTCCCTCTTTAAAATCTCAGAATCTTTCTAATGGAGATTTTGAGTATATCTTATACTATTTCTGAACTCACATGATTTTGCCTGAGAATGATATCATCTTGTTATAACAGCAAGCACCCTGCTGCTAATCTCCACAGCATAATTAAAGGGTAGCTTTAACATTTTATTCGGTTTTAACTCTTCAGGCTTATAAGTTGCTTCTCCTTGTATTTAAAACCCCGTATGTAATTGAACATGAAACCTATGCAACCATTCTGAATCTCCTCAATTGTGCCTAAAGGAGCAGCATAAACCTTTGTGTCTGGGCAAAATTGAGCAAAACTGTATAGTGTTCCAAAAGCATCTGCACATGACCCTTTGAGCATCATGATAAAGTAAAGTGGGGAAAACCTCTTCTATTTAGATTGTAAATATTGGCTGGGCAGTACTAAGAAGTCCTACCGCCCTGGAAAAGATGCTACATTGCTGTCATGGGACTTGAATGGTGCTGAAAGATAAATGGCAATTTCAGATAGATCAGATTATATTCCAACATGATAAATATCTAATGTAAACAGGTTCTCAGGAGGAAAACATCTGCCCTCATGGGTTTGAGTCATGTGATGTTAAGAGCTGATAGAAATGCTGTTATCAGCTGAATTGACTTACACAAACCAGAATGAACCAACCCAAACACTAAGGGATATGTTTATCTTACCTTTGGGGGTGGGGGAAGTGAATTAATTTGAGCAATGTGTGTTTTTTTTCCATTATAACTATCTGATATATAATTAGATGGCAATCTGTCAAAATAGGCAGTCACATTAGTGGCCCAGGGGTGATGGGTCTATTCCTACTGCATGTAGAGTTAATTTGCTTGTTGTATTTCACTGTTTGACCAAATGTCAGATTAGGCAGGACGCACGTCTTGTGACTATGCCGTACAAGATGTCAGGGCTCGCCTGTGAGAGAAAGCCCATACGTAAAGATAAACATTTAAAGGGATGCAGTTGTATCCCAGACTCTCAGTGGGAGGTTAATTGGTACGGTTGCGCAATGCTTTGGAAGAGGTGCTTTGGAACACACTACAGCGATCCCAGCAACCTCCTTCTGTGGATGATTAAACAGACATGCCTTTTCCCCACATGATCATGGGAAAAGCAGATGCTTTTATGACTTGCAGGGAGATGCGATGCTCATATCCCTACATCTTCTGAACTGTCTCTTCCAAAGCATTTCGGAAGCACTTTGCATCCTGAATAAATTCATCCCTGTGACTAATTTGGCAGAGGGGAAGAGGGAGACATATAGGCTGAAGATCATTAGTGACTATTATGGTTGATTGAGGATTTCATCCTTGCCTTACTTAGTCCTGATCTTTCATCTTAACAACTATGTTCTTATGAATCTTCTATTTATCTTCAAGAGTCCAAGGTGGGCAGATACTTACCTGACAGAGCATCCTGGGCACTCTAGCACCCCTAGAGGTGATGTGATTGCATAGCCCAAATTCTGAACAAATGTGGATACAAGATCAATTTTTTTTTTAAATGGCAATAAAACATTACGGAAATGATATATTTCTATGTCTTTTACTCTAATATGTTTTTGTTTGCTACTGTAGTGTTAAGAAGAAAAGCATTGTCTCATTTTCCCTCATTTCATTCATATCTATATTGGATTGTAGAAAAGAAAAGATTTATCTCCACATTTTCTTCCTGCTTATTGATTCTTAAATTTATCTCCCCGCTTTTCTATTCCGATGCATCGTCACCATTTTTGGATCTTCCCCCATCAATCATGAAATTAGGACTGTCATATGATGCTCAGCTAACATTAACTTTTACCTGACCACAAGTGTACTTGCTTCACTTCAGGACATCTGACCAGCAAGGAGGAGGGAGGAACCATAGAATAAAACAGTTAGCAATTAGATCCGCTCTCCTACTAGTTCTCCCTTTGAGGAACATTTTGGTTTTGCCCTGTTTTTCTCCATACAAAAACTCCAAACCCATCCCATTTTCAAGATTCACCTTCCTTTGGAGGTTACACCCACTTCCAATCTCAAAATTGGTGCTATTCTATTCAGGTTTTTTAAATTATCCTGCTGGTGTGAAGAAAGATGGACAGAATCCCGAGCCACTTTTCATGGAGTCATAGAGCTGGAAGGGACCATAAAAATTGTGTAATCCAACACCCTGCTCTGTGCAGGTTGCATCACACATATCTGATTGAAGGTCTGTAACAATGTGAAAACAAAGAAATGGCAACCTGCTTTTGCAAATCAGATTCAACAAGAAGAGGACATTTGAAAAGAACACACCATTTCTGGGAAGAACAACACCCAGAATAATGTTTAGATCAATGATTGATTATAATATGAAATAAAGTATTAGCAGAAGTAGAACTGGAATTTAGCCCAGTGGCCAAATTTAAAAGTGAAACGACTGCTCTATTTGCAATTTAAACCTATTTTATATAGAATAGTTAAAAAATGCTTCCCAATTCCAGTCTTCAGATTTTGAATTGTTCAGAGGTGTCTGCAGAAAAATGAGGTTATGTGAAATGATGACAGATGTCCAATGGCATGCAGTGCAAATCTGGAAGTTATGCTCTTTTCATTTGGCATGCGAGTTGCACTTTTGTGTCATGAGATATTATGTCTCCCACTGAATCCCTGGCCTCATTGCAGAGACCTGTGGATCATACAAACAGCTCCTTTCAACTGTAGAATGTTATCACCCAGCCTTCTCTCAGAAAAATGAAATATTCTAGGAAATATTGAAAGGGCAGAATATTACATTTCTCTGGATGTGAAAAGGGAGAAACATGTTTAAAGACGGAGTCGCTCCCTGAAGCTTCCTGCCCCCACCTCCTTTGTCAATGGGCCATTAAGATGCCCAAGCCAGTCTGTTTACATAATAAAGAGTTCTCCCCTTCAGCTTCAGGGTGATGGGATTAAGGCATGATTGGCCTTTACCCAATCACCACATGGCATCTGAGAACTCAACCAAACCTGGATTCAAAACACAGCCTAGAGAGTTGTCCCTGTGGCCCCATGGGAGTCTGACAAGCAATCAGAATACATTTCTTGCACAAGAATAGGAAGCAGAGAGGTGGGGCTGAACAGAATATAAAAGGCCCAGCAAGCTCCTCCTCGGACCTTCTCTTCTTCCTCACCCAACATTGAAGCATGTGATCACCTTTTCTGTTCAGGGCTGAAGCCATGTGGTCCTGTCCAACAATAAACCATCTTTCCAAGCAGCCTCCATGTCTCCAGTGTCTTTTCCCCCACTTGGAGCCGAACCCAGAAGGACGTTTCTTTCATCACAACCATACGCATATTTTCTGCACATAGACATGACATTCCAGAGAAAGATTGAGACTGGATCCTTCCTCCTCCTCCTCCTCCTCCTCCTCCTCCTCCTCCTCCTCCTCCTCCTCCTCCTCCTCCTCCTCCTCCTCCTTCTTCTTCTTCCTCCTCTTTCTCTCTATCCTCCTTCCCCCCATGCATGGATTTAAAAGTTTGATGCACCCCTTCCCTCCTTCCGGTCTCTGGCTGAAATGATAGTCTCCATTTCATTTTTGCATTTCAGTAAAAATAATAGATAAAATACATAGTTTAGATATTATGCTGAGGACATAATACCTTTTATACCTAGCTACATGCATATAAGCCATGGTGGCACCATGGTTAGAAAGCAGAACTGCAGGCTACTTCTGCTGCCTGCTGGCTGTCTGCAGTTTGGCAGTTCAAGTCTCAACTGACTTGGCCTTCCATCCTTGTGAGGTCACTAAAATTTTCCCAGATTGTTGGGGGGAAATATACTGACTCTGTAAATTGCTTAGGGAGAACTGTAAAGCCCTGGGAAGAGGTATATAAATTTATTGCTGTTGCTATAACAAATTAATCTCCATTAATTAATCTCCATACAATGAGTTAGTCTCCTGGCAATAGATCTAGATATATCCACATATTTGCTTAGTAACAATACTGAATTGATTTGCCACTGACTTCCTGGATTGTAGGGTATTCTTGTGGTGGCAATGGTCTTCCCATTTTGGCCTATAGTTTAACCAGATAGCTTTTGTTAAGACTGGGTTACAGGGCAGGTAGAATCAGGTAGATGCTGCCATCTGGCTGGGCATTTGGGAGGAGGTGAAGATAATGGATCTCATGCAATTATAATCCTCCACCTTTTTTTGACAGGATGGAAATATCATTGTGTGGGCATAAATAGTATGTGGAAGTCGTCCCTTGTGTTCTAGTACACAATGATGTGTTGCAAATATTGACAGTTTAGCTAGATAGGTTACATAAACCAGAGTATATGGATGACTCATGTACTTGGCCAACAATAAAGTACACTCTGAGTGCCACATCATAATATAAAGTTATTTGCTCCTTAAGCCACAGGTTTAATGAAGCTAAATAATTGGAGGTGAGACAGAATTATACATTGGGAACATTTAAAAAAAACACCCTTCATTAGCTATTAACCTAGCAAGAACATAGTTTGGTGTTCAAACCTGTTTGAATTTAACCCTTTCAGGAAACCAAATTATTGCGCTGGAAGATGCTACAGTTTTGTATATTTCATTGTTGTTGTTATCTTTAGGTTGTATTCCTTTGTTGGGGATTAAATGAAACTGTCATTTTTTTTTTAGAAATGGAGAGGATTAAAAGCCAGATTTCTGTAGAATCAAACTCCCTGGAAAAAAATAAACTATCCTTTTAGAAGATGCTGTTCTAAGCCTCTCTATTAATACGTCTAGACCAATGAATGGCGAACCAATGGCGTGCATTCCACAGGTGGCATACAGAGCCCTCTTAGTGAGCATCTGAGCCATCATCCCAGCTCAGCTCCACTGCACATGTGCCTACACCTCAGTGGTGGGTTTCAAAAATGTTTGGAACCTACTCTGTGGGTGTGGCCTCCTTTGTGGGAGTGGCTTGCCGGCCATGTGACCTGGTGGGAGTGGCTTTCCCGCCCATGTGTTTTCTCTCTCTCTTTTGTCTCTCTGTCCCTTTTTTCTTTTTTTCTTTCATCTCTCTCTCACTCTTTTTCTTTCTTTTTTCTTTATTTATTTCTTCCTTTCTTTCTCTTTCTCTCTCTCTCTGTGTCAGTCTGTCTGTCTCTCTCTCTCTGTGTGTGTGTGTATGTGTGTGTCTGTGTGTGTCAGTGGTGGGTTTCAAAAATTTTTGGAACCTCTTCTGTAGGTGTGGCCTGCTTTCCGGGTCCACTGGTGGAACCTCTTCTAACCGGTTTGGTAGATTTGACGAACCGGTTCTACCGAATAGGTGCGAACTGGTAGGAACCCACCTCTGCTACACCTCCTGCTGGCCAGCTGATTTTTGGGTCTGCCGTGCCTGTGGGAGATGCGTACGCATGTGCAGAGGGAGGGAAG
The DNA here is from genome assembly GCF_009769535.1 of Thamnophis elegans. Classification (NCBI taxonomy): domain Eukaryota; kingdom Metazoa; phylum Chordata; class Lepidosauria; order Squamata; family Natricidae; genus Thamnophis; species Thamnophis elegans. The sequence continues at coordinate 1,468,001 of NC_045551.1, forward strand.
GTCACACATGCATGTGTGTGTGTGGGAGAGCATGGGGGGACAGTGCATCCCCCACACACCATTTTTGGTCCCAGGAGCCTTTAGGGAGGTCTGCTAGGCCCAAAATGGGGTGCGGAGGTGCGGTGTTCTTCCCCACACAAAAGTGGGCACTTTCGGTCCCAGGAGACTTCAGTGAGACCTGCTATGCCCTTGGGGGGGAGGGTATGCACGCATTGCATTATGGGTGTGGGTATGCACGCACACACGCTTTCAGCACACGAAGACAAGAAGGTCTAGACATTATTTTTCCCGATCATCTTGCCAGATAAAGGTAAGAATGTTTTTAGGTTATCACGAAAGTTTTGAACAGTTCAAGTTAATTGCTTAAACTGTTGCCCGAAGGATGACAATATTTTGCAGGCCCTATGCTGGGTTGACAAGCTATGATAAACCCTAACCCAAGACTAATGATTAATACAATTACAGGTAGTCCTCGCCTTACAACAGTAAGACCATTTGAAGTGACTTTTCACTGCCACTGTAACGTCTGTGACATTTTTCACATTTTTGACCATTGCAACTTCCCTATGGTCCCACGATTTACATTTGGATGCTTGACAGCTGCTTCATATTATGACGGCTGCCAGGATCATGTGATCGCGTTTTGTGACCTTCTGACAAGCACAGTCAATGGAAAAGCCAAACTCCCTTAACAACGGGGTCACTAATTTAACAGCTGTAATGATTCACTTAACAAATGTGGCAAGAAAATGGGGCGAAACTCACTGAACAAATTTCTTACTTAGCAACATACATTTTGGGCTTAATCGTGGTCGTAAGTTGAGGACTATCTGTAATATGCTCTCACAGAACACAGAAAGGCCAAATCAACAGATTGTATATAATAGTTTACACATGACATACTCAGTGCAAACTGTTTTACCGTGATCCTTTGAAGATTCTAGGCAACGATGCTGTTCATTGAGTCATCATAGAAATTTCAGTGCAGCTGAACTTCCATTTTTACTGTTGCTTGCCATAAAATAGTAAGCCCGTTGGATGAAATTTCACACTGGACTGGACATACACCATTTCACACAGAGGCTTGTTGGTTTATTTACAGTTTTTGTTGCCAAGCTATTGGCTTTGTTTGAACTCACAGGGATCAGCACTTTCAAATCCACTATTGCGCTTGCTCGTTATGCTGCTTTGAATTGGTATCCGTCTTATTTCAATATCAATTTTCTATTAATAATAATAATTTCATATGCATTTTATAAACTTAATTCTACTGCTTAAAAGCAGAACATAAAAACATCAAAAGTGAAGTATTTATATCACTTTATAATACCTTGATAAGTCCATACTTGGAATACTACCTCCAATTTTGGTCACCACCACATAAAAACATATGTTGAAAGAATGCCGAGAAGAACAACAAAGATAATTTAGGGTACTGGAGGATAAAACACATGAAGAATGGTTTCATGAATTGGGTATGTCTAGTTTAATGAAAAGAAGGACTAGTGGTGACATGACAGCAGTGTTCCAATATCTAAGGGATTGCCATAAAGAAGAGGGAGTCAAGCTATTCTCCAAAGCACCTGAGGGCAGAACAAGAAGCAATGGATGGAAACTTATCAAGGACAGAAGCAACCTAGAACTAAAGAGAAATTTGATAGAATAACTAATCAGTGGAATGACTTGCCTCCAGAAGTTGTTTAAAGAAGAGATTGGACAGCTGCTTCTCTGATCTGGTACATGTTATTTCCCCTGAACAAGGGGTTGGACTAGAAGACTTCCAAGATTCCTTCCAACTCTATTATTCTATTAAAAAGTTTCTTCTGCCAGTTTATTTATTAACAAATGGGCAAGTAAGGGAGATAAAAAAAGTACCCAGTTTTACTATAGCTCTAAAGAAATATCAGCCTACTGCACATTTGTTACCATTTGTTATATTTCCAAGAATTTATTCTGGTCAATGATAAAAATGCACTCAGAATCACTGTGAGAGTAAGATGGATGGTATCTAAATTTAAATAAATAAAAATGAAATGAAATAATAAATAAATAATTTTTAAAATAAATAAAAATAAAATAAAATCCAGATTATTTTAATTCTGCGTCCGATCACATTCTAATAAGCTGTGGCAATGTCAAAATGATGATGTGTACAATAATTTATCTTGCAGATACTGCAATCGTATTCCTATGTCATGACAACTAGTGTATGTATTTAAATCAAGGCATTGCACATGGTAGATGTCGTTCTTTCTAGCGATATGTCCTAGCTACACACAAAAGCAGAAAAAGTTGAATAAAGTGATGAAACTTCTGCACAGGGCATTGAGAGTTAATAATTTGCCTTTTCAGGGGCTGTGGATCACTTGTATTTCTCCATCCCAATGGCACAGTGATATATCCCTATGGAAACCCAATTATATCATCCGACGAACCAGATAATGTTTATTTGCTTGTTTCCACTTTGCTCACCTCTTCTGAGGTAATACATGCTCAGTCTCCAGGTGACTTAGTTGCTGATAACTTTGATAAAGCTTAGTGACAATTCTTTGTGTTTGAATTGTTTTAGCTTAGTCTTCTATCTTTGCTGTTCTTGTTCAGCAAAATTAGTTCCTCATTAGTTCCTTATTTTATGCTTACGGCTAGTATATAAAATCATGACTTCTTGTGCTTGCTGGCTCCAGAATACAGCTTTTAGCAACAGAACATGGGGACTATAGGACACTTAAAATCTTAACTTCTGGGCTACACCTTTCAAAACGTTCTTTCTGAATATTTGGATTTAAGGATCTGTAAAAGTTTTGATTTTCATTGCTTGTGTAATTAACAGTCCACAGGAAAAGAGTTAAAGTGTCTGGTCCTTGAGCCAGGCCATGTTCTAGTGGTAAAAGCCGCACTATGAGGTCAGTTGCTTGAATATTCAACTTAGGTAGAATGAAAGTGGACTTCTCATTTTATGATAATGCCTATTAACTTGTTTTAGTCAATGAAAGGCAATGTTCTCATTTTGTTTATCTTAATTCATTGCTAACCACTTTTTAAAAAACTAACTTGCACTTCTACAACACGTCTGATATTTTATCTGTCTTCTTTTCACTCTACCCAGTTACCTAGGTAAGAAATATAACTTTCTGGGCTTTCCTTGGGTCAACATGTTCTTGCTCAGCTGGAAAGAGAAATTGATTTTTCCTGTGGCATCAGCTGTGGTATTAGCTTACTCATGGTCCTTTATTAAGCTGAAACTGATCATGCACATTAGCACACCTTTATCATGTGTAACAGAGGAGTTACAAATGAGAAACATTATGCATCACAGTATCAGATCTGGATTGATTTATTTTAAATTAATTAATTTGTTTGTTTGTTTGCTTGCTTTCATGTTTGTTTATGTGCCTTCACATCATGGTTGTCCCCTCCATACCCGCAGTTTTCTTGCCAAGGTCTTTCAGAAGTATGGTTTGACTCCTTCCTAAGGCTGAGAGAGAGTGACTGGCTCAAGGTCAGCCCGTGACACGACAAATGCGCGCAAGACAAAAGCGCACCGACAAAACCATGGCGCTAAAACCGCGACATCATCAACGCGACGTCATCAACAGCGCGCCGACAGAAGCACAATTTAAGGTAGGGGTTTAGGGTTAGGGTTAGAGTTAGGTTTAGGGTTACAGCGCGCTTCTGTCGGTGCGCTTCAGTGCTCATTCGTATCCGCGCTTTAGAACTCGGTTTAGTCGGGCGCGCTTTTGTCATTCGCCCTTTTGTTGGTGAACCGGTCAGCCAGCTGGCTTTGTATCTCATGCTGCTTTAACCACTACCCCAAACGAATTCTTTAATGGACCTATATGTGGAGGGAAAATATTTTATAAAGGTTATAAGCCCCCACTTTGAGATTTCCTCAAGAGCCAAGGTGGCGCAGTGGTTAAATGCAGCACTGCAGGCTACTGCTAGATCAGCAGGTCAGCGGTTCAAATCTCACCGGCTCAGGGTTGACTCAGCCTTCCATCCTTCCGAGGTGGGTAAAATGAGGACCCAGATTGTTGGGGGCAATATGCTGACTCTCTGTAAACCGCTTAGAGAGGCCTGAAAGGCCTATGAAGCGGTATATAAGTCTACTGCTATTGCTATTGCTATTCCTGAGGATTCTCCATTCCTGATCTGGCTATTTGACTGGAAGAGTTTTCCCAATCTTTTGCTACTGATGGTTTATAAGAATAAATCCTGCATAGATAAATAATATTTTATCTATTTTGATCAACATCCTTTTAATACAGTGATTTGTATTTTGGCAGTATGGTTACTTGTGCCTTGTTAAGCATATCAACATTCAGGAAATTTATAGAGCTGAAGCCATTATCTGAAACTATGGTCTGGATCAGGACAACAGTTACTGGTCTGTATTTTTGTAGTAGGGATTTTCCTACAGGAGGTGTCAAACTCACGTCATCATGGTGGCGTCATGTGACATATCAGGACTTTTTTCTCCTTCGCTAAACTAAACGTGGGCATGACCAGCGTGTGACGCATCTGGCCCGCAGCCCGGGAGTTTGACATCCCACAGTGTCTCTGACACAATATAGGGCCTTTGGCTTTAGGCTCATTACTTTCTGAGTATTTTTTAAGTTGACAGTTTTTTTTTAGATCACATTGGCAAAATGCCGAAGAAGAGTCTGCCTGTGGTGAGATTTTAATTCAAACGCGAGGGAGGTTTAGAAATTGAATGGCGATAGCATTATATAAGTTTAAACAATATGAAATGAAAATGAAATGTAATAACTATGAGTAATAATATTATGTTTACGTGTACTAAAATGTATGATACCCAGGTATCACACTGTTCACACGTTGATATGTATAAGCAATATAAAATAAAATAAAAACTTGACAATACATTTCCCTGGAACTTGAGTGCATCCCTCTGTTTAGACATTTACAGGTTTATATTACTGAAGACATGCCTGGATATCTCTCCATAATCGCCCTTTTCAGCTGTCACATTTAATAGCAGCTGTTCGATTGGAGGTGGTTGAACGTAATGGAAAAGGCAATTAGGCCTAATGTTCGAGTGCTTTTCCTGACAGTGGAAGGGGGCAGCGGCCCTGTTGCTACAGGCGTGACGAGCGTCTCTTAGGATGAACAATGTGATCTGAACGAGGTGGTTCCATTTATTTTCTAATAAGCAAAGGAGAGCCCATTCAGCAAGAAAAAGGCCTTCATATTTCCATCGCAAATGTCATAACTGTATAATCTGGAGTAGGCAACAGCATTCTTAACTCTTTAGCCATCTTCTGAGAACCGAATCTGGAAGACTCAACAAGCTGCAAAGAGAGCTTGCGGTTAGCAGAATGCAAAAGGGTTGCCAGGTGCTCCATTTCTAAACAGACTTGCTTGGAAGTGAACCCCACTTAACCCAGGAGAACTTACTTCCCAGTAAGCATGCTTAGGACTGGGTTGGATCAAATAAGTTAAACAAAGTACGATTGTTATGATTTACACTCAGACATAATGGTGGTGTTTCCTGTAATGATCTTATGTCCACTCTTCGTAGCCAAAGCAACCGTACGTTGATGTTATCAATGCTGAAGAATTTACAGAGTCATCTAAGTGCTGGACACCAATGTTATTGTTAGTACTCCTATGTGAACAATGACTCCTGCTCAATATCCTGAAGAACTTCAGCCTGAGAATTACTCTGGGAAATTCAACAAAAGCGATAGGCAATTTGTTGTGGTGCTTGGTGGGATGAGATAGGGAATTCAGGGCTTGTGTCTGCCCAATTTTCTGGCCACAGGTAAAATGGCTTCCAAACTGTTCAGTCAACACTTCAGTCCCAGACTGCAAGAAATAATCAATTGGGATGTTAACTTCTTTTTAGAATAGCATACTCCAGTTATAGACAAGCAATTCTACCTATCATCTCTTCTCTCTCCCATCTAATAGGTCTTTCCAGATTTGGAAAAAAGGAATTACTGTATATACTCGAGTATAAGCCTAGTTTTTCAGCCCACTTTTTGGGCTGAAAAAAGCCGCCTCGGCTTATACTCGAGTCAGTGAAAAATTTGCCCGAAATGGAGGAGAAAAAGGGGCGGGGCCATGCCGCTGGGTGACACTCGTGAATGGCCCAGTGCCCCTGTGAGTTTCCCCTCCCTCTGTGTCAGTTTGCCGCGCAGCGCGCACCGCACCATCCCCCCTCCTCACGTTCTAATGTAATGCAGGGCTGTCTTACGATTCCCCTTCCTCCCCCTCCTGCCGCTCTGCAACGATGTCCCACCTCCTCCTTGTTATGGCAAGCAGCCACATAGCGATGTCCCACCTCCTCTGGTACAGTGATCCAATGATAGGAATCACTGTGCCGTGTGTCATAGGAGGCGGGACATCGCTCCCGCGGCTGCACGGGACATCATCATCACAGCGGGACATCAGCATCATGAGGTGAGTGAAGTATTTCATTGAATACACCGCTAGTTTACTGTTTTTCTTTGAAATAAATATTCAAAAACATTATTGGTATCTATTTTTATTTTTGAAATTTACCGGTAGCTGCTGCATTTCCCACCCTAGGCTTATACTCGAGTCAATAACTTTTCCAGTTTTTTGTGGTAAAATTAGGTGCCTCGGCTTATATTCGGGTCGGCCTATACTCGAGTATATACGGTACTTATTCTTGCCTTCAAACAGTGTTATATGCATCACATTTTAACTGGAAATGTGCGGAGACAGACACAATCCCAAAACTACTTCTCAGATTTCATCCTCACTTTGGGGGCTTTTAGTAAATTAGTTTTGCAGCACTACAATTACTGCCCGCAATTTTATATTAGACTGGGTGCCCAGTGATATATTAGGTCCATATGTTCTTATGCAACTGATGTATTGATTGGATATTCATACATCCTTTACATCTGTAACATTCTGATTTTGTCAATATATTCCCAAATGATTGGATACGGGCTACAATATGCTGCCTTGCAAGGTGATTTTCATAACAGTACTAGGATACAAGAATGTTGAAAACTTCTTAATACTGGACCGATTTTGGTAGAATCCATAGTAGTTCATGGGAAAATGTATATGGGGGGGGGGAGAGAGAGAGAGATTGATTAAAAAATAGAGAGCAGAGTGACTACAGAAGAGATTAGCAATACCAGTTAGACTTATATACCGCTTCATAGGGCTTTCAGCCCTCTCTAAGCGGTTTACAGAGTCAGCATATCGCCCCCACAGTCTGGGTCCTCATTTCACCCACCTCGGAAGGATGGAAGGCTGAGTCAACCTTGAGCCGGTGAGATTTGAACAGCTGAACTGCAGAACTGCAGTCAGCTGAAGTAGCCTGCAGCGCTGCATTTAACCACTGTGCCATCTCAGCTCTTATTGTATGGGTCCTGTATGAAAAAGATTGTATGGGTCCTGTATGAAAAAGTATCAATTAAGTGTATGGAAAATGAACATAAAGAAGTGTAAGCTGTTTGCAACAAACTGAAATAACTATGTGCCACAGGGGATATAAAATATTACTGAGATATATAGACAGGATTACTTGATGGAATGATGGAGCATAAGAATGTGTGGAACAGAAAAAAAAATGTACATAGGAGAGTGATTGCTATATTGGCAATAGGTGCTCTGTTGCGAAGTATGAATGTCTCTTGAGAGAACCAAAAATATCTGTGTTTTAAAGTGTGCGTCCGCCCACAATATTATGTGTAAGTGAGAACTGGGTATGTCAGCATAAATGTTTTAACACAGTGGGAATGAGGCACTGAAACTGTGGAATAAAAGAAGTGAGAGGATTAAGAATGAATCTTTGCTAAATCAATGTAGACTGAATGCAAAATAAAGTAACTAGGAGAAAGGAGTTACAGCAGTTACGCAGCCACTCAATTCCAGTAATCTGACTCTGGGCAGCATAAAAAAATTGTTAGACAAAATAGAAAAGAGGAACAGCACAGACAACTAAAGCAAAACAAAAAAAATAAATATATAATGTGCATAAGATATGTTGGGTAGATGCTACCTGAGAAATAATTGCTCTATGGGGAGTATAGAGAAACAGAATATATGCTTCTACAATGCATCAAAGGCCAGCCAGATGATTTGTAAGCCTGATTGCCCAGGTGCAGTTCTGATTTTCTTTTCTTAATAATTCTTCATCTGAATTTGAACAGAAAAAACCTCCTTTTAAAGGACTCTATAAGTCTTCTGGGCTTTCCTGATGTGTGGGTTTGTATACGCTTTATAAAATATATTCCACTGAGTAGGATTTTAGATACTATTTATCCTAATTGTGAAAATGTTCCATCTCTGAATTAGCTGAGTGCACTGTGTTCCTTCCTGCTGCCCTTTCCCTGTTCTGCAAATGAAAAGCAATTATATAATTTCATTGCCACCAATCCTATGTGTACACATATACACAAGAATAAATATTAATCACATACTTGTATAGCTGTAAAAGAGAGGGGAAAAAAACGGAGTTTAATTCAACCAAATAACATTTAATTGGAAGGAGAAAAGTCCTTTCTTATCAAACTGAGCAATGAATTTGGTGGGCAGGTAGCCCAGGCTTAGTAGGAGGATTTCCACACTTCTAATAAACCTCAGGCAGAAAGCAAACAGACCTCTGACTGAATTAATTTAGTTGCACATTCTTCTCCACATGACCGGATAACCAGATATATGAGACAATTGCTGTCATGACTTATTAAACAAACCAGGGTCCAACTTCTAACTAAGATTTATTGAACTGTTTTTATCCTGGATTCTTAGCTGAAATGTGAAATTCTGTGTATAAATGAATCCTATTAACTTCAACCCATATATGCAAAGGCAAAAAGTCGACCTACTTATTTAACCACATGGATGTGATGGTTTATGATTGGATTTAATAGAGGACTGCATTGTATTGGCTGGAACTCTTAGGCTGAATTTGATAAAATTATGTTAAATAATAACAAAGAAATGGATGAAGCCAGGGCACAAAGTAAAATAAAAAAAAATGTATTTTGATTTATACCATCCAGAGCACCTCTTTGAGGGAGATACATGTTCAGAAATGTGATAGATAGAAAGATAGATAGGTAGGTAGGTAGGTAGGTAGGTAGGTAGGTAGGTAGGTAGGTAGATAGATAGATAGATAGATAGATAGATAGATAGATAGATAGATAGATAGATAGATGAGATAAATGAGATAGAGATAGATAGATAGATGATAGATAGATGAGATAAATGAGATAGAGATAGATAGATAGATAGATAGATAGATAGATAGATAGATAGATAGATAGATAGGTAGGTAGGTAGGTAGGTAGGTAGGTAGGTAGGTAGGTAGGTAGGTAGATAGATAGATAGATAGATAGATAGATAGATAGATAGATAGATAGATAGATAGATAGATAGATAGATAGATAGATGAGATAAATGAGATAGAGATAGATAGATAGATAGATAGATAGATAGATAGATAGATAGATAGGTAGGTAGGTAGGTAGGTAGGTAGGTAGGTAGGTAGGTAGGTAGGTAGGTAGGTAGGTAGGTAAGTAGATAGATAGATAGATAGATAGATAGATAGATAGATAGATAGATAGATAGATAGATAGATAGATAGATAGATAGATGATAGATATGTAGAGAGTAGATAGATAGATAGATAGATAGATAGATAGATAGATAGATAGATAGATAGATATGTAGAGAGTAGATAGATGATAGACAAACAGACAGATGGTAAATGGAGACACAGACAGACAGACAGATGTCATGGAAGCTTTTAAAATCATACACAAGATATACCTCTATACATTTTCCTAACTTCAACTTGAAGATTTCTGGTAACCATTGTTGGATAGCTACTTCTGTATGTTGTAGCCATTTTTCTCGTCTTTCAGGGCCAGCTGACATTGAAATATTCTGATTCAATGTCTTCACAAGTCTCACTATATGCACACTTTGTCCTGCTTTCATATCTGCTGATCATCTCTTGGGCGTTTTTGGCTGCTGTGTACATACCTCTCCAAACATCTCCACTTTGTTTCCATGGTTACTTTGAATTGCCGTGTTGGACTACCTGAACACCAGGTGAGGGCAGCAGCATCAATGTTGCTAGAGAACATGAGAGATTAGGGCCTCTCAGCATTCTTAGAGAAGGCAAATGATCTACCACTTTCTCCAGCTGTCTATAGAGGTGCTGGTCTGCTGCTGTGGCATTAGCAACACAGAGATTTCTAGAACAATGATGGTTAACCTTCTTGGGGGCCGAGCACCCAAACCGTGTGTGCGCACACAATCCCCAAATACAATGTGAGTCTCCCCCTACACAGGTGCCCTGCCCCCCTGGGCAGGCACACACATTCCCCGCGCATGTGTCCTGCCCCCCCCACCCATTTTTGGCTTCCAGGTTGTGCAGAAGGCTTTCCAAAATGGCGTCCATCCATCATTGACCTCGGCACCAGGCTCAGACCCGAAACTGGGGACAACACCTGTGCCCCATTTTGGCTTGCAGGTTTGTGCAGGGGGCCTGCTAGTTTCAAAATGGAGTGCGGTGGGACCTGCACCAACCTGGAAGTCAAAATGGGGCATAGGGGCGCCACGGAAGGACCCAAAAATGCAATGCGAGTCCCCCCTTGCATGCACCCTTCCCCTACAAACATGTGCATGTACATCCCCTGCATGGCCCCTACCACCCCGTGCATGTGCGGCAGAGACCCAAGGAGGTGCACATGCATGCACTGTGGACCTGGGCTGGGGCAATGACACGCATGCCATAGGTTCACCATAATGGTTCTAGAGAAATTTCCCAAAAAAGTCCTCCCATCCATCACTGACATAAGTACTGTGACTGTCAACTATTCTAGATAATGTATCAGTGTAACATCTGATCATTTCATTCTATCATGTTGGAGATCAGGACTGCACATTATTTCTTTGAGTCCTGTCAAGTTTTGATCCTAGAAGTGGGCGTGGCCAGATTGAAAAATGGACGAAGAAAAGTAGGCAGAATTCGTTAATTTCATTGTACAATTGTTTAGTCACTCTGCAGCCTGTACAGTCCTTCAGAACTGTATTTAATAACTGCTGGTCTGAGTTTTTATAAGCTCCTGCTTGAGTTAGAATAGATAGAATATAAGCCACCTTGCCTTCTGTCAACCTTCCCAATCAAATTTGTTTGTTTATACAGTTTACAGGGTTGCCCATCTCAGAATCTTGACATTGGGCAGATAACAGCAGTGGAAAACACCATAAAATAATAGCAACAATAGGTCACTAATAGCTGAGATAAAAACAAGAAACAACCGCAAGAAATCAGCATTACCATTGCACAGGCTCTGCCAAACATCTGGATCCTTAAGCTTAGGGACGAAACTCTGCCTTTAAGGCATTGTGAAAAGCCAGCAAGGTCAGATCCAGTATAATGATTGAAGATACGATGTTGTTCTAAAGGGTGGCCCCCATGGCAGAGGAGGCTTTCCCTAATAATGTAGAAAAATCTAGAACATACATCTCCTACCAAACGTAATGAGGAGGCATAATTGAGAAGAAATGGTCACTCAAATAAGATAATAAATAAAATAATGTTATTGTTAATAAAATGTATTATTAATGTGTTAATACCATCCAACTTTTATTTAATTATTCATTTGCATTTTATTAAATATAAATATTGTAAGAAAAAAATAATTTAAGTATCTTTCAAATGACCTCCCCTTTCACTTAAATTCACACGTTACTTATGTTCACTTACTCACTTATATTCATATTAAACTCACTGATAACTTTCAGTGTTTGCGTTCAATATCTGCTTGTTTCATTTGAAAAAAAAATAGGTTTGAATTACAACTACCTTTCCATTTCTATTAAGTTTTGAAACACTTTACTTTGATATCCCTGTATTTCTAAACCACACAATAACTACAATTCTCTTGTGTGAACAAAGCTTCTAAAAATATACTATTTAAAATAAAAGTAAAATTTTAAAGGTAATGATACCAGCATTATATAGATTTTTAATATAATATTATAAATATAGCTTGTCCTTAATATATTGTTGCAAATGTACCTATACAGTACTGTGTCTTGTTTGCTGTGTCTTTTACATAGTGTAGGGTGAAAGCCAGCAGCAGCTGTTGTCTTCCTTGAATTGTTTAGAAGAGGCTTAATAGCTTAATGCCTGGGTGACTGGCCGAATGTTGATAGAGTTTCTGGTTATTGATGCTGCAGCTTGCATAAGGCAGGAAGTGCCACAGAGGAGTTTTAGATCAAGACGTCGCTAAGACGTAGAAATACTGATTTGAGTAAGAGTACTTGGTTAACTCAACTCCATCAGCCTCTGACACTGCATTATTCAGACAATACTAAAGGTTTGGTTGATACCTTTGAATTTTACAGTTCCATTTTATATAAACGTTCCCATGCCAACTTAACACAAGAAAATAATAGTCCTATCAAAATATTTATATTTTCTAAGTGCGTTCTTCTGTAAACTGAGGGACATGGTTTTGAATGCAACTCAGCGGGCATTAAATCAGGAAAGATGTCGCTGGCTGGGAATGATGGGAATTGCAGTGTAATATATTATGAAAGTGCTTTTATCGGTTTTTGAAACTCAAAATAAAGCTCTCACTTTTCCTCTTTGAGACAGTGTGTTGATTGTTGCTGGGCTGAAAGGGTGACGATAAGACTTTGGTAGATTTCTGAGCTAAGAAACCTGGGATATGAGTCTCTTTCCATATGCAGGTAAACAATTTTCTGAGCCTCATCGAAACAACACTGAGTGGGTTCCTGAATCTTCAAGGTAATCCCTTCTCTCACTGGACTGTCAATATTAATCTGAAAGCAAACAAACAAACAAGGAAATTCATTTTTATTTTACTTTTTGAAGAATAGTCAGAAGCCCAGAGACTAGACAGAGTAAGATGCTGAATAATGTACAAAAAAGTGGCATCAAGAAAGATGGAAATCCTGACAAGGTGACAAAATTTATTTACCTGGATATAGCTACCCAACTTGCAAATAACCTGGGTAATTTGTGTATGGTTAAAAGCATAAAAATGGAGCAACCAATAGAAAAAACACAAAACACCACAATGCAGAAGAACTGAAGCCAAATCAAATCTATTTCAATAAAAAATCATATCAGGAGGGACTTAGAAATAAAGGTCAGGCCTATTGCTTTAGCAAAGACCAACAAATATTGGATCTAGAAGCTATGATGCTGGCTAAAGGGCCACAAATAGCTATCATAGAAGATTACTGGGTGACTTAAAGCCAGTTATTCACAGCCCAAATTCTCTCACAAGTTTGTCATGGTATGAAAAATAAATAAATTCTTACCATGGATACTATTGTATTTGATGCACCATTAATTCATTATACTTTTACTTGTAATGTGTTTATTTATAAAGGTGGCCTTATATATCTCTTGTTAGCAGCCTAGTTGTGTAGCCTTATATTGAGATTTAATGAGATATTCCTCATCAGTAAAGAAATAAAATTCTTATTCATTATACAAGCTATGGGTAAGTCCCAAAGGTGCTTATTTTTTCAACAGGCAACTGGATCAGAAAGTCCAGTTGCCTCTTGAAAAAAAGCCCCTTTGGGACAACAATGATTTGGATGACTGGGAATCTCCATGGAGAAAAGTCATTGGTAAGATTTCAATCTGTAATATAAATTGCCCGCTTGGAGAAATTATTTAAATTATCTCAACTGAGAGCATTCACATAGTTCTTTGTAAAATGAGAAATTATATTGTATTCTTGCCCAAATTAAATTATTAATTTACCTCTTTTGGAGCCTGGGGTTGGATGAATTCCTTAAAAAGTTTCTGTGCTTCTGATACTCTTTTCCGCTCTGACAAAATCTTCTTATACTTTTCACAAGCCAACCAGAATTCCATGTTCTCATCACTATATTCAGTCTTCAGGTAGGACTTGTAGACAATTGGCCCATCTGAAAATAATATACAAAACATTGATTTGCAAACTATACTAAAAGTAATCATGATAACAGTTATGTTTTATTCTCTGTATAAAATATGTTATGAAGAATCATTTTCTCAGGCGCTGGGATTATAACAGGAAGTGAACATTACCTCAGCAGATAACTAGCTATTTTGTTTTCCCTTCCGTTTTACCATAATATATAGTTAAGGGAATATTCGGGGGAATATTTTTCATTTTTCTTAGTATTAGTATTAGTATAACATGGCCAGTTATATCTATAGATATATATCTATATGTTTATCTATATGTCTACCTACGTTAGGCTTCTTATATTAGTCTTAATATATCTTTATCATCTCAATCTCTCAGTCTCAATCTTGATCTCTATTTATCTCCATTTCTAATTATATGGTAACCGATGAATTGTTACTACAAAATAAAATGTTTATTTATTTACTTGTATCCTACCTTTGTTATCCTTACAATAAATGATGCCATCATGCCTTCCTCTTCCTATTTTCCCTGGGAGTTGAATTGGACTGAGAGACAGAGTGTTTCCCAAGCAGAGGTGATATTCAGTAGGTTCTGACCAGTTCTGGAGAACTGGTAGCAGAAATTTTCAGTCGTTCGGAGAACCGGTAAATACCATCTCTGATTGGCCCTCCCTCCCCCATCTATTCTCTGCCTCCCGAGTCCCAGATGATCAGGAGGGAATGGGGATTTTGCAGTAACCTTCCCCTGCCGCACCCACCAAGCCAGGCTCACAGGACTGGTAGTAAAAAATTTGAATCCCACTATTGGTCCCAAGATCAGCAAGCTGGTTTTCTTGGGTACAGCAGGACTAAAACTCAGAGTCTCTCATTTTCTCCCTCGGTACCTTAGATCCAGAGGTGAGTTCCTACCAGTTCGCACCGATTCGGTAGAACCGGTTCGTCAAATCTACTGAACTGGTTAGAAGAGGTTCCACCAGTGGACCCGGAAAGCAGGCCACACCTACAGAAGAGGTTCCAACAATTTTTTGAAACCCACCACTGACACACACACACATGCACACACACACACAGACAGACAGTCAGACAGACAGACAGACTCACAGAGAGAGAGAAAGAGAAAGAAAGGAAGAAATAAATAAAAAAGAAAGAAATAAATAAAAAGTGAGAGAGAGAGATGGAAGAAAAAAAGGAAAAAGGGACAGAGAGACAAAAGGAATTAAACAGAGAAAGAGAGAGAGAGAGAGAGAGAGAGAGAGAGAGAGAAAACACATGGCCGGCAAGCCACTCCCACCAGGTCACATGGCCGGCAAGTCACTTCCAGAAAGGAGGCCACACCCACAGAGTAGTTTCGAAAAATTTTTGAAACCCACCACTGCTTAGATCCTATTTGCAAGCTTCCCCCCCCCCCCACACCTTCTGATTAGCAGTAGCATCCCCCATATGTATTTTGACTTCAGCAGAGGAATTAAAAAAAAAACTTTTGTATTTGATAAAATGCCAGTCTGGAAAATCCAAAGGACGTAAGCAAGTGAGCCAACGTGCTCTGAAGCATGGCCAAGTAGCCTCTTATCCAGGGTAAAAAATAGAAAAATAAGCAAAAGGTTGTGAATGTTATTTCTAAATATAGATCGTATTCTTGAAACATAGCAGCTGCTGAGCTTCTCTGTTATTGCTTCTTAAGTTCCTTCAATAAATATTGAAGGAGTTCTTGGATGCCTTGGGAGCTTGGCTGAGTGGTTTGGTCCTGTCTGTGAGATGAAGTCTGACACTGCCAGTGCCTGTCAAGGGGCCTCCCCAGCCTCTGTTTTTAGGTGGCGAATGAGTTAGAGAGCAGGAAAGAGTGGGGAAGTGAGGGAAGAGATAAATGCAGAGTGAACGGGTGATAAAGTAGGTGATGGAGCATGGGGGAAACTGCTTAGCACAGAGCAGGGGGGGATTCTGGCTTCGGTTACTGCCGGTTCATTCAGGGACATGCTTCACACATGCTTGATGCACGTGCTTGATGCATGTTATGAGCTCTTGATGCACTCTTGATGCACATTTGATGTGCATTTGATGCGCACTATGCATGCCTGCGCAACAGTAAAAAAATTGTTTCTGCGTATGTGCAGAAGCAAAAAACAAGATGAATGGGTTGGGGGGGGGGGGTGGCCAGCCAAGTTACTACCTACTCGTCCAAACCGGTTCGAACCAGTAGGAACCCAATTATGGCACAGAGTGAGCTAGAGTGAGATGGAGCGTGACAGAAGAACAGGTAAAAGAGAAATAAGTGAGAGAGCATGCAAGTGATGAAGTAAAAGAGGGAGAATGTAAGAGAGTTAATTCATCGATAATCTGTGGGGTGGGTGGACCATCCAGGGCTCGATCCTTGTGATCAGTGAATGTGTGGGGTTGTCTCAGGGAAGCAGAAAAGGCAGAATAGCAATAGCAATAGCAGTTAGACTTATATACCGCTTCATAGGGCTTTCAGCCCTCTCTAAGCGGTTTACAGAGTCAGCATATTGCCCCCAACAACAATCCGGGTCCTCATTTCACCCACCTCGGAAGGATGGAAGGCTGAGTCAACCTTGAGCCGGTGAGATTAGAACCGCTGAACTGCAGATAACAGTCAGCTGAAGTGGCCTGCAGTCCTGCACCCTAATCACTGCGCCACGAATGCTGGCTAGGGAATTCTGGGAGTTGAAGTCCGGACATCTTCAAGTTGCCAAGGTTGAGAAACACTGCTTTAGTTATTCCCATTGCATCTTACTGTTCTGATTAATAATCATGTATTTACTCACATTTCGTAGCCATAAGCTTTTCAAACGACTGAGACCACTGAAGTACTTCTTCCAGATGTATTCTTTGAGAAGCAAGGGCAGGGAGAGGAAAGACAAAGTTAGAGCAGCCAATAACCACATTTCCACAACTAGCTTTAATAAAATCTGAGACTAGAGATATTGAAGATCTATCCTTGTGCTTTGCTGAGCAAATCCCCAAACACTGCCTGAATTTGTTTCCTGGTACTTTCAAGCTAAGGGGAGAGAAAGAAAGCAATGTTACCTTCAATGAATATTTCCCATGGCAGAGAATACATCTGTATTCTTAGACAATTTAAATAATCACTTAAAATAATTACAATAGCTGTAATATTACTGCACTTTGAAGAAAAGATAAGGCAGCACATCTGAATTTCAGAAATCTGGATAAAATCTAGATGGCAACAAGCAAGTATAGAACATTTAATCTATTTGCTCCTCAGAGTTGAACCCATAAGGAAGCAGTTTGTGTGACTGGGTGCTTACATGATAGAATACCGAGGCAGAAAATTATTTGCATTTTGCCTTGAAAATCTTTTTATTCTTAAGGTGTGATTAAATGAATAAATGACATCATCAGTAAAAGTGGACATACTTAATAGAAAATAAGTGCCACTGAAGTTACTGAAATATTAGGACCTATTTTACTTAAGTCTCCTTTGTTCAGAATTTGAAGTATTCATGTTTCAAATTCTCCGACGTGATTACAATATTTCTTTGTAGTGAAAATCGTACTTGCTTTTGAACTGTATTTAGTCATTCTTACTCAATGGGGGCACTTGGAAATAGGCCAATTGGTATATACTGTATCAAATATACCAATAGGCAACCTAATCAACATTTAAAAATAGACCTGCAGAGTTGATCAGCAATTAGGATTGCAGACATTATATTAGAAATTATATTAGAAAGAAAGGAAGAGTAGTACAAAAATAGCAAAATGCAGCAATTTTAATTAGAATGTTACATTATGTTGCAAAGTACTATGAAGTAATCTATTTTTGTAATTATTGAAATGGATAGATCCCACTGTTCATAATTGGGAAGTGAAGTAACTGATTTTCTGGAAGAGTTTAGCTCTTAGTCTGCCATGTGCCGGGATACAAAACAGAAGCATTTGTTTTCATCGTCTCCTCTGGCCTCCCATCACCTCCCAAACACTGACAAAAACAACTTCATTGTTTTGAACTTTAGTAGTAATCCATTCTTGATTAAAAGTAAAATTGGTTTCCATGTGTTGAGGCAAAAGATTCATAAACCAGCTTGGCTGTTTGTAGGGTTTTGTAGGCTTGCTAATTTATAATCTCTTTCACTATTTATATTGGACAACAACATGAATAGATATGTATGCACATATATCTATGTATTACGCTAGGAGCAGTCCTGGGCTTATAATCATCTATTAACAATCAAATGAGGCAACCTTTGGTGACAATGTAATCTGGGTTATGTTTGTTTAACACCCAGACATCCTATTTAGGACCATCAACATGGCAAGCTATTTAATTGTCCAGAATTCATTAGGCAAAACATTAACCAAAAAGAAAAAAAGAGGGAGAATAAAGTGTAAACTGTTAGGTCAACTGGTTCAAGTAATGTGGTTTATAGTACAAAGTCCCAGGGATTCCCATATTTATCATATGACAAAAAAAACTCATCTCCCCACACAAAGCAACATATGGCCTTTGTGGTTTACAGCTGGTAGGGGAATGATTATTTTCATTACCCTTAAATTCTCTATCTAGATTATAGTAATAAGAAAAACAAATGTCTGCATTTTTTAAATTCCACCTTAGACTATATTTTGAGCTACTGAGCAGTGTCAGCAGGGCAGATAAACTTTGTTTCCCCAAAAGTAGAGAAGGGAACAAGGGGATCAGCCATATTGGACTTAATTCTCACTAACAAAGAGGAAACGATATAAGAGGTTGAAGCCACAGGATCCTGGGGGCAAGTGACCATGCAATATTGGAATTATACATTATGCAAACACAAGTAGTAGAACAAAGTCAAACTAGAGTCTTGGACTTTAAGAGAGCTAATTTCAGTAAACTTAGAGAGCGCTTGGGAAGAATTCAATGGATGAGAATCCTCAAGGGAGAAACAACTCAAGAAGCTTGGGAAATTTTGAAAAATGAGATTACAAAAGCCCAGTCTAGCACAATACCAATGAAGAAGAAAAATAACAGCTCCCAAAGGAAACCAGCATGGCTGCATAAAGAACTCTCTGACAAATTGAAAGACAAAAAAGATAAGTATAAAAAGTGGAAAGAGGGGGGACACAACTAAGGCACAATATCAGCAAATAGCCCGAGCCTGTAAAGATGAAGTGAGGAAAGCTAAGGCTCACAATGAAGAAAGGCTTGCCACAAAAGTAAAAAATAACAAAAAAAAAGTTTTTTCCAACATGTTAAAAACAAGAAAAAGGTTAAGGAAACAATTGGTCCATTGCTGGGAGAAAGTGGCAAGAAGGTGGCAAGCAACAGGGAGAAAGCAGAACTATTTAACTCATTTTTTTGCATTTGTCTTTACACAAAGGGATAAAACAGTCCAACCTATCAAAAACAGCACCACAAAAATCAGATTAGGAACACAAATTGAAATAGGGAAGAAAATGCTAAGTGAGCACCTGTCTACCCTAGACGAGTTCAAATCACCAGGACCGGATGGATTACACCCCAGGGTTCTGAAGGAACTGGCAGACGAGATCTCAGAACCACTGAACTATATCTTTCAGAGATCCTGGAGCATCGGAGAACTGCCAGAGGACTGGAAAAGAGCTGATGTGGTTCCCATCTTCAAAAAAGGGAAAAAACAGATCCAGGAAACTACAGACCTATCAGCCTGACCTCAATACCAGGAAAGATTCTGGAAAAGATAATCAAGCAACGAATCTGCGAACACCTAGAAGTAAACAAAGTAATAGCCAAAAGCCAACATGGGTTTGTCAAAAACAGATCATGCCAGACTAATCTTATTGCATTCTTTGACAAAGTGACAAAATCAGTGGACCAGAGGAATGCCATCGATATAGTTTACTTGGACTTCAGTAAGGCATTTGATAACCTACTACTAGATAAAGTAGAAGAATGTGGGTTAGACAGCATCACTACCAGATGGGATTCATAACTGGCTGACCAACCACACTCAACATGTAGTCCTCAATGGAACTGCATCTTCATGGAGGGAAGTATGCAGTGGAGTACCCCAAGGGTCTGTTTTAGGCCCAGTACTCTTCAACATCTTCAACAATGATTTGGATGAGGGGATAAATGGGGAATTCATCAAATTTGCAGATGACACCAAGCTGGCAGGAATAGCCAACACTCCAGAAGACAGGCTTAAGATACAGAAGGATCTTGACAAACATGAACATTGGGCACTATCTAATAAAATGAAATTCAATGGTGAAAAGAGTAAGGTTCTACATTTAGGCAAGGAAAACGAAATGCACAGGTACAGTATAGGTGGTACCTTGCTCAATAGCAGTAACTGTGAGAGGGATCTTCTTGGAGTCCTAGTGGGCAACCATTTAAATAGGAGCCAGCCGTGGGCAGCAGCTGCCAAAAAGCCAACACAGTTGTAGGCTACATAAACAGAGGGATGGAATCAAGATCACGTGAAGGGTTAATACAACTTTATAATGCCTTGGTAAGACCACATTTGGAATACTGCATTCAGTTTTAGTCGCCACAATGTGAAAAAAGATGTGGAGACTCTAGAAAGAGTGCAGAGAAGAGCAACTAAGATGATTAGGGTCTGGAGACTAAAACATATGAAGAACGGTTGCAGGAACTGAGTATGTCTAGTTTTTAATGAAAAGAAGGACTAGGGGAGACAGGATAGCAGTCTTCCAATATCTCAGGGACTGCCACAAAGAAGAGGGAGTCAAGCTATTCTCCAAGGCACCTGAGGGCAGAACAAGAAGCAATGGGTGGAAACTAATCAAAGAGAAAAAGCAACTTAGAACTGAGGAGAAATTTCCTGACAGTCAGAACAATGAATCAGTGGAACAGAAGTTGCCTCCAGAAGTTGTGAATGCCCCAACACTGGAAGTCTTTAAGAAGATGTTGGATAGCCATTTGTCTGAAACAGTATAGGGTTTCCTGCCTAGGCAGAGGGTTGGACTAGAAGACCTCCAAGGTCCCTTCCAACTCTGCTATTGTATTGTATTTTATTGTATTGTATTGTATTGCATTGCATTGCATTGCATTGCATTGCATTGCATTGCATTGCATTGCATTGCATTGCATTGCATTGTATTGTATTGTATTGTAAGATGCCATTCTATCAGTGGACATGCACAACTGGGTTCAACTTGAATATCAGCAGCCCTTTCATAACTGCTGAGTGTAAGCCACTGAATTATCTGACTGAGACAACAGATCCTCAGCTAACAAAGAACTCAGCCTAATTCAATCCACTGCTTTTTTACTTGGCATCTCTGGGATTACTCCAGAAGCTTGTAAAAAGAATATCCAAATACTGTAGCTCAATACCTAACTGACTGTATCCAGCCTTTGGTTTGGAGACAGAAAAGATATAAGCAATAAGTTAATAAGAACTATTAATCAGAGCTATGAGCTCAAAAATCTGATGGCCAAAATAGAGCCCTGAAAGATTTATTTGACCAGGAGACTGAAGATTACCCATAGTTCTCCATTTATGGGTTTTCTATTCCCAAAAGGATTAGGTTTTATTCATACTTATACATATCCATCCTTTTATATTCTCCAATGAAGATTGTTAGGCTGAGAAAATATTCAAAGTCAACAATAAGTTTCATGGCTAAAAGATTTGGTCCTAACTCTCTTTCGTTCTAAGTGTAATCACCACACCATCCTGGGAAGGAAAACTTTCTATTTTATCAATGACATTTATTTAAATTTTCTTTATTTGAAACAAAAAACAGCTACTTGCCTCTAAACCACACTGAATTTGACATCCACGTAGGATTTGACCCAAAGTTTCCTGTTATCGCTTCCAACATTGTATATAAATGGAGGTAAGATAAGTAACATCTGAAGGTCACTCTCAAAAAACCTGAAAACCCCTGGTTTGTTCCTTTGCCCTTTGTTCTGCAAATAAGACTTCTTGTAGATTGATTTGTACTTACTTGGAAACGACTCTGTTTGTGCCATCTCTGAACAAGCTGCAAAGCCAACAGATGCTGCGATTCATAATCCTGGATGAAGAAAACAAATATATTTAAGCATTCTGTTTGAGGGATATTGGTAAGATGCAGGAAAGGTCGTCATGCTTATGTATTGATGCAATTTTAGGTCATTTTCCAGACGAAACAAACCAGCTTTCATCTTGTCCAGGCTTACCTTGAGCTTGTTACATATGGGGTTGAGTCAATATCCTGATTATTAGCTATCTTTCAATTCTTGCAAGATTATACCCCTTTTCCTTTGTTGTCCCACATGCCTGGGACAGTTCCCCAGAACATCTGTATGATGAAAGCTTTCTAAATTCCTCATAACCTCTCTGTTCCTTGAAGCCTCAGCCTCAAATCTCAAACATCCACATGTAAACTGAAGATCTAGCATGTTTCTATCTAACATACATCAATTTCCCTTGTTTTCTTTTGTTTTTCTCAGTTGAATTTTCGATTGTAAATCCCCTGATGCCAGTTCACTTTTAGTGCATCTGCATCGTGGAGCACCATGCTATCATCATCATCATCATCATCATCATCATCATCATCATCATCATCATCATCCACAAAGTATCTTTTCTTATTGTGTTGCACTTCTGTGTCCATATTTCTGGTAATTAAGATGTGCTAAATATAATAGAACTTTTGGAAATACACCGAGGTGAAATGTTCTTTTTCTTTGTGGCGAAGCAATTCAAGGGGAAAGCAGAATCTTTGCTGCCCCTGTGTGGGCTCCTCTGACAATGCTTTCCTATGTCCTCTGATAATGTTTACTACAAACAGATACACTCAGAAGATCTACGCAGACTAAGCTGAGGTGAGAAGAACTAATACAGAGCAGTCAACTATCTGCCCTTTAGATGTGATTGGGTATCCATCTGTGGTATCCATCTGTGGTTTCTACATTGAATGTTGAATGTTTATTTTATTTATATGCTGCCCTTTTCCCCCGAAGGGGACTCAGGGCGGCTCACAACTCAAACCAGGGAAGGGGGATACAGACAAAAAATTAAAACGACACAAAACAATACATAATTTAAAACACACAACAGTCATACCCATTCAAGACGGGGGCAACAACTCTTTAGCCCCAGGCCTGTCGGAACAGCCAGGTTTTAAGGGCTTTGCGGAAGGCCTGGAGGGTGGTGAGGGTTCGAATCTCCACGGGGAGCTCGTTCCAGAGGGTCGGAGCAGCCACAGAGAAGGCTCTCCTCCGGGTAGTCGCCAGTCGACACTGGCCAGCGGATGGAATTCGGAGAAGGCCTAGTCTGTGGGATCTAATCGGTCTAGTGGAGGTAATTGTTGGAAATGTACTCCTTAAACCAAAACGTCTTATTTCCCAAACTAGTTTTATGATTAGTTAGAGTGGAATAGCTGCAACTATTCTGAAGTGTTCTGAAAGAGAGCAAATTTTCAATTATGTAACTCACTATTATACATTTATGAAGAAGGAGAAGAAAGTAATAGTGGCCCATATCTGTAACTCCGGTATAGGATGAAGGCTGGAGGTTGATTCTTCAAGCTTGTGGGTTTGGCTTCCGAATTTTTTTGTTACATCAATGTTTTGTTGTGTAATAGGCACATCAAGTGCCTTCAGATTTCAGGCAAGTGGTTAACTACTATGATCTTTCCTTTACTATCAGCAAATTCATAAACGAATGAAATAGACATAGACTATTTATCCTGAAAGTGCAGAGCCCTGGAATGCACTATTCAGGGCTTCTAACCATACTCAATAACCATGTTTGTATATTTGCTTGTTTGTTTTTATTTGACATACATGCATTAGCTTTCACTGAATCTAAGATGGCAAGTTTTTCAGCCTAACAGATATCTTCATCAACCCTCCTTCTCAGTTCCTCAAAAATGAGCCACAAGCTTTAGAAAGTTGTGAAGCAATCAGCCAGAGTCTGTTAAACAAAAGACTGCTTTATGCTTTTTGACAAGTATAAATTCTCTTAATAAAATCAACTGCTCTTTTTCAAATCATTTTTAAAAGGTTTACCTGCTTTTGCAAAATTCAACATTAAGTATGAATTCTCTAATTATAAGTCTTGGCCTCTGGGGAGGTCGTAAGCAAGTTAATGGGGAGTCACAACTCTCTATGCGACTTAAATTTTGATGACGCTTCTGCACACAAAGCAGAAGTACGATCAGATCTTCCTGTTTTCGCTGGACAAACCTTGCATACAAAATAAACGGTAAAATGTCAGCATTTGAATACTGAGTGCAAACCATCCATCACTCACAAGAGCAGTTGATTTCTCACGTGAGATTTCTAGTTTTCGAGGGTGTCCATTGAAGGGTGTGTACAGTTGTTAGTGAAGTTCTGTATTTTTACCCACTATCGTTCATTTCTAGACTTCGAAGGGAAGAAACATTTCTGTAACCTCGTAAGAAAAAAGCTAAAAATGATCTGTTTACTAATTTTGCTGAAAAAAATAAATTTAAGTCAAGAAAGTATAAATATGGTGTATATTTTAATAAGTAACATTCATATCTTGTATGTTCCTAGCATTAATAGAATCAATTTTATTTATGGGGGAGGGGTGTTATACAAATTCATTTATCATTGGATTGAGGGTTCAATCCATTGGATTTGAAAATCCCTGCATTAGATTAATTCAACTAAAGTTCAATCTGC
The DNA here is from genome assembly GCF_009769535.1 of Thamnophis elegans. NCBI lineage: Eukaryota > Metazoa > Chordata > Lepidosauria > Squamata > Natricidae > Thamnophis > Thamnophis elegans. The sequence continues at coordinate 1,492,522 of NC_045551.1, forward strand.
ATTGAGGATTTATCCTAAGTGTCAGTAGGGAGTATCAAAAAATCTATTATACTTGTACATAAGTGTTTCTTAAACTGAAACACTTTTCCCATGCATTTTGAATTCTTACATTCACTAAAAGATTTACTTTTAGAATGTATAAACTTGGAAATAAAAAAGCCCCACCCATTGAGAAACCTTTCTTTCTTTCTTTCTTTCTTTCTTTCTTTCTTTCTTTCTTTCTTTCTTTCTTTCTTTCTTCCTTCCTTCCTTCCTCCCTTCCTCCCTCCTTCCCTCCTTCCCTCCCCTGCTTCCTTGATAAAAGAGAAAAACTAATTCATGCAGAGATGCAGCAAAATGGATTTCATGAAAGAAGGTAATTGGTGCATCTTATTCCAAGCTCACTTAAGGAAAAAATGCAGCACTCTGTCCTACATTCATTTGGAAGAAGACTCACCCACAGCAATGCAGCGTGCCTTTATTTGTAAATTACTGTGGCTTATATACTGCACTGTTTACCACACCTCTGAATGGTTAATAAATAACAGCGTCATCACTGAAATGTGAAAATTCATTAACATGATCAAGGTTCTGATGTGCTATCTTTCAAGTGATTTGATCTGGTAAATGAGTTTTTCCATGAAGACAACATTGTTGAGTCATTCCACATTGTCAATGGCTCTTTCAATGATTGTGAAATGTTATTTGAGTTGTAATAAGTAGATATACTGCATAGTAGGTATGAATGAACATACCTGGTTCCTTTTTAGAAAATGTGAAAGCAAATGGATAAAGTTGTTATTAAATTTATTTTAAACTTGCTCTTTGTTCAAAAATGTTTCGGCCACAGGGCACTTCAGTTATAGGCACAAATAAGACTCATGTCTTTAATATATTTCTCTCTCCCATCTATCAAAAATATTAAACTTGGACGATCGTATATATTTCAGTTTCAGACATATAATATCTTAATATTGTAAGGCCTTAATTTTTCACCTTTACCAAGTTTGCATTATACAATTTACACAATAGCGGACTTATTTTAGTTGCAAGTATTCCATTGTAACTATATGTACTATCTTCACCACAGTTTCCTTCTAATCTGGGAAAGTGTATGATGAAACCATTTAGAACATGGCTCATATCCACTTAATAGCTATGAATTAAGAAAGGAAATGATAGACACTCATTAATTACCCTTAATGGTTGTTGAGCAGAAATGATTCCCCAAAAGTCTGAACTAATGGTATTCCCATCCTTTCTGCCTCTCATCAGCCCACTAATTCTTGTATAACAAGCTACAGAAATTCACCTCTTTGGCAGAATTAGGTTAATAGGTTTCTGGATGTTTTTATTAGAAGCACAAACACGTGATGCTGCATGAAACAATAAACTATTTCTAACTGAGGATATCCTATTAAAATGATGTTGTACTTACTTTTTTATCCCGAAATAGTACAGTAGCTGTTTTTAAAACTCCCTGGCAGTTAGGTATGGAGTAGTTGCTTACTTACCACAATATCCTCCACGTTTTTGAGGAGGGGTTTATTGTGATGGTTGAGGAAATTATTTGCTTCTGTTTAAAATCAGAAATATGCCAAAATCTGACCACGTTTAGTAGTTTTTGACTTGCAGAGGATACAGCATTGATATCTGCTTCTGGAAAAGAACAAGATCTCGTATTAACGCATCCTTCTTGGTCTAATTGAAAGCAGTAAGCGCCTCCCTTCTGCTTTTGGAAGTTGTCATCTTCATGTGTTTACATTTAAACGTTGCTTGTGGTTAGTGGGAAGTCCTTTTTATTTAAAAAAAAATATGAAAGAAAGTTCCACCAGCCTTCAGAGATCCATTGATAAGAGGATGTTTGTTCTGTCAGTTGGAGAATATCTTTACTGATTGACTGGAGTGGCATCATCATTATTATTTTTTTGGAAGAAGTCATGAACAATGACTGCAATCGACAGATAAGGCTGTCATTTTATGACTAAAAGTTTCCAGTCCCTTATCAAGTGACACTTTTCTTCTTCAACTACAAACTCTCATCTGAAAAGTGATTAGGGATTAGATATAGATCAAAACCATCTCCTTTCTACAATGAAATAGCCATAACATGTGAACCAATTATTAAAATATGCTTATAGTGAAATCCTTTTCTTTGCAGATATTCTGCTCTGAGTTAAGTCACTGAATCTAGGAATGGAGATTTTGGCTGAATCTGATGTATAGTATACTTAAATGCTGGTTGCTAGGGGGCAGTTGAAAAGGGCTATGAATCTTGCACCCTGCTTGTGAGTTTCCAGGATACACTATGTCTTAAGGACAGACAATCAAATGCCTTTGCATATTTCCAGAATGGTTTACTACTTATGGTGCTGGCAGGAACTGTTAGGAGTTCAGAAGTAAATTTCCTTATCCATTTCCTGAAGCTATATAGAGAAGGAAGGAAGTTCAGTGTAGCAACATGTGTTTTACTAATGTAACGAAAAGATACCACTGTGCGTCTTTTTATTTGCATGCAACTGTATTACGTAGATTGAAAAATGTCTCCTCTGATATACCAATTATAATAAAAGTCTCTCTTCTGGGAATCCCTATCAAATAAAGTGAAGTACATTTTGGATAGTCACATATTGCAGAAAAGAAGAGAAAAAGGGTTACAGCATAAAATTGCATGCAATGCTCATTATAAATGTAACATCGGTAGAAATATTATAGATGAGTAATAATGATATAAATAAATCTGGAGTGGGGAAAGCTTTCTGGGATCTGTGCAATTTCTCATTCAGCTATCCAGCAACCAAATGTCAATTCCTACATTTGATTCTGTATTTCTGAATCCAGCATAAACTACAAGCTCTTTTATTAGGAATGCCTTCAGGAAAGCAGTTCAAGGAGATATTGTTTTCTGCAAAGTAGGATTCACAGATGAGCTGGGAAGAGAACCCAGTTGCGCTGAAATGTGTTTGCAACATTGCTCTAGAATGCTTTCTCTGGGGCCTGAAATCACCAGGAAATGAGCTTAACTTGAAAAAAACAAAATCTTCATACAATGCTAACTAGTAACACAGCAACACACTTTCCCCAAGACTTTGTATGTCTGATGGAACAGCTTTTTTTTAGATTTCTGTTGCTTTATTTTGTCGTCTTATTATCATTGTTTTTAGTGCAGTGTTTCTCAACCTTGGCCACTTGAAGATGTCTGGACTTCAACTCCCAGAATTCCCCAGCCAGCGAATGCTGGCTGGGGAATTCTGGGAGTTGAAGTCCAGACATCTTCAAGTAGCCAAGGTTGAGAAACACTGTTTTAGTGTCTTTATTTAGGTTAAGACTGTTTGTGACCCTTGAATTTGTTTGGAGTTTTTTTGGGGGTGGGGGGTGGTTGGGTAATGGTGGTACTCAACTGAAGCATGCAAAGAAGCAGGCAATAAAATTTAAATGTGGTTAATTAAGGTGAAATATTTGGTGAGGTGGATATTTTTCTTGCAAACTTCTTACGTTTTAATTCTTTTTTCTAAACCCCCAGCTTGCATCACTCCTTTCTGGGCTGCTGTTGATTCTTTGCCAATATTTCCTTCTTTTAAATCTTTCTTCCTCTTACTACCCATAGATGACCATCTCCCCAGCAAAGAGAAAATGGCCTGGTGTTTCATAGTTCCAAAAGCATTCGTGTTTCACTGCAAGAGCTGATGTTGGATGAACCGAAACAACTTTTAATGAAGGAAGAAAGTTGTTTTTGTTTATAAACAGTATAAGCATTTTAATCTAATGTTGGCAGTAGGAAGGTTCACAGCCATTCTCTAAGCTTTCTCCAGCCCTAGTTTCCCTAATTTCGCTTTTCCTCCTTCCCACATCCTCCCACATCCTCTTCCTCCTCTTCCTCCTCCTTCTCTTCCCCATTAAATACTCCAAAGGGAGGGGGAGTTATAAATGCTTGTCATTCTTACTTACCCTTTTTTTAATTGTTTGAGAGATTCAGGGACAGAATGATCATTTGAACATTTCATCCCACATATTTAGGATTATTTTTTTCCCCTGTTCCTCTTGTTTGTCCACTATAATAAGTAATCCAGCCATTACAATAGGGTGATGGAAATCTGGAACAAGATTTTAAAATATTAATTTTAGAATGTAGGGAGAAGGTGAAATTTTTACCAAGGTTGAACAAATAGAAAAAATAAGTTTAGTTTCTCTGTCCTGAAGTGCAATGCTGCCTCTTCAGGTTCCCCTATCCTAAAATTAGAAATAGGATAAAAATATCCATAAAACCTCACAGAATTGTTTTTTCTTCCTATCACTAGGGGGAAGTTTTTTCTGGATTTATTTTTTTTAGAGATGGAAGAATTAACCCTCAAAAAGGAATTTGTTAGTTCCTGTTTGAAAATTCTGACAGTTTATGTGCATCGAAGTGTGCATTTAAATACTTAAACATTTTTACATCCCACAACAGCAGCTATCGGGATATAAAAACATTAAAAATGTTTAATTACCTCTTGTGAGACATTTTAAAATGCATAAGCAGATTAAAGCAAACGCAATGGAATGGGACTGAACTGCGGTATAAATAAAATCATATGAAAATGATATGGAATAGAAAGTATTTATCTGGCATGATTTAAACCGGCATCCAAAAGCTTGATTCAGTAGATCAGACTATAGGAGATAATTGTTCATATGCACTTGGTACAATGACTAGCTTAAACCTAAGAAATGTAATGAAAGCTATGCCGCCTTCAGTCTGACCTGAGCATAGGTACACAGAAATATCTGCTACAATGTCCTACCTGTCAATGACTACTTCAGCTTCAACCACAACAATACACAAGAACACAATAAACACAAACTTATGGTAAACTGCTCCAAACTTAATTGTAGAAAATACAACTTCGTTAACAGAGGAGTCAGTGCCTGGAATGCATTACCTGACTCTGTGGTTTAATCCCCTCACCCCCACAACCTACTGTTGACCTCACCCCATTCTTAAGAGGTCTGTAAGGGGCATGCATAAGGATACCAGCCTGCCTTCCATCCCTGTCCTACTCTCCCCACTTATTTGTATCCATTTCCTATATTCATAATCATGTTTACACTTATATCTGTTATACATGCTTGATAAAATAAATACTTTTTTTAAAAAAATGAAAGAGGAATACACAGATATGTACATTTGGCTGCATTCAAAGGGTCTTGTCAACTCATAAAGCATTCTTAATGGCTCACCCCATGGGAACTTACATTCATGGTGCGTAATCATCTTAAATTCATCTTGATGTGGTCTGAGCTTGGATGTTATCTACCCTGCTAATGAAACATCTTCAGGAAAACAACTAAGTTCGGAGAACACCATGAACTCAACAGCTCATTTCTGAACAACATTTAAATTATTGAAACATGCATTCATGAAAACTACCCAAGGCTCGATATTTTTGTTGTCTCTCCCCAAATGTTTTCCCTTTAATTTGTTACTTGCAAGTTCAGGTTCTGGCCTTTTGTGGCTTAAACTCATTTAAAATGGAATGTAATGAACACTTAACCATGTTCTGCCTTATATACTCAGAACATCAATTTGACCGGAGTTTAAGCAATGGCTTAATGCTGAGCACAGTTGTACTACAAATTAGACTTCCTGCAATTTTTTTTTTTTTTGAAACCTTCTCTTTCTGTGGTTTTGATACAGCTGAAATATTTTTACTGGATTCTATTCTTTCTTTTTGCAATGAATGGAAATAAAATGGCTGAGGTCAGTAAAACTTGACTAAGGATAGGTGAGAGATATCATGGGGAAAGATCCGTGTCCTCATTGTAAGGATTTCCTTCCCTGATTTTAGATTGTACACATAATTTCCTTATTAATTCCTGAATGGAACAGATTGCTCTGTTAGTATATGATAGGGATGGATAGAGGATATGATCTCTATCTGCTTGAAGTAATCTGGAAAAAATCATCTGAATGTTTGCATCCATTAATCAAGTAGATAAACTAGCAATACAACAGGTAAATCAGTAATATACAAATTTTACATTTTATTTACTTATTATTTATTTATTTTGATATAAGTATAAACATGATTATGAATACATGAAAAGGGAATATTAGGGCAGGGATGGTAGGAATGTTGGTGTGCTTATGCACGCCCCCTACAGACCTCTTAGGAATGGGGAGGTCGAGAGTAGACTGTCTAAGGTTAAAGTTTTGGGGGGTTTGGGGAAGAAACCACAGAGCCTCAGGCCACCATCAACCTTGCTGTTTCATTTCCTTCCTGTTCTGCTTTTGGTTATCTCTGTGCATGGGGAATTTAGTAAGAAAATGCGAGGGAGAAAGGATTCATCTTTTCTCTTCTGCTTTCTAGTTCTTCTTCCCATGTGCTCCCAAACCACGAATGTCTTCTCCTAATGGAGACGGGAGGAACTTACATCTTCCTCATATATTGTGGTTACATTTTATTTATTTATTTTTTGCTTTCAGTCAAATTACATTTTATTATTATCATGTGCTTTGTTTCTGCTATTGTGCTATTCTTCTACAGGAGGTTTCGGGATATTTTTGTCTCTCTGGAAATGTGTCAGGAAGAAAGAAGGAAACTTTTAAAAATAAATAATGGGTGAGAAAAAGGGAGGACGGGAGGGAGGGAGGGAGGAAGGAAGAAGATTTATAAGAAAGTTAAATGTGATTTTCTGTTAAATGTTGAGAGAGATAACAGAGGGTATAGTTGTCACAAAGTCAACATATTTCTGTTCTCTGCATGCCCATACCTTGTGTGCAAATATTTATGCAGAGCAACTTGAATTTAAAGTTTAAATATATTTAAACACATAATTTGCAAAAATGGGTTTGTCCTATTTTTCTTTGCAGTCTGGAACCCAAGTATTATATATTTACAAAAGACTTGGATTTAGAACAATTGTATTAAATAAATTTATAGGCTTAAGGACTAAGATAAGGTGGTCAAAAATGCCTTTCCCACCCCAAAGGAAAACAAGACAACTGCAACAGTTAATATTATTTCAGTGCTCATAATATTGGTACAGGAGAGCAAAATATTTTTCTTTCCAACAAAAGCTTGTTATTTAGATTAAATGAGACCATCACAAATATTAAACTCCTAATGTATCAAGCAGTTTTAATGCCACTGCAAGAGACTTCCATTTTTTGCAAAAAAATAAAAAAAATCAGAAAGTCTCTCCTCCCAGAAACACAATTTTTATATTATATAAAAGAAATTAGCTTTGCAGCCATCTCTAATTTGTGAGCAGATTCTATGTCTGTGTTTACATTCCAGCAAGGTAATTTTTAAACAATGGTAACCCTTTAAATATTTGTTAATATTTAAGTTATTGCTTGTATTGCCCTGATGTGTTGAAATAAAGGACTTTTTGCATGAAGGGATAGAATTGTCAACTTTTCATCCTGTTATTGACACTAGCATGTCAACCATTGGTTTGATGTGTGAATACTAACAAATGACAAGTGGAAAATTCTCTTTCATGTTGCAGGATGAAATATTCCTGTTTAGCAACCAATCAAACATGCCTCCTTCCAAAATTATCCATTCCATTTTACAGCTTTTTCATTTTACTCTTAATAAGGAAACAACATCTTGAATATTCTCAAAACTTTCTGAATTGCTTTTGAGTTCAATTTTCCTGCTTGAATTTTATTCCACTAGTGGAAGTGTTCTAAAAGCTTGCTAATTATACTTTGTGTGTGATGCTGTATTATCTATATAAAGAATGAACATACTTACATAAGATATATAGTTTATAAAACATAAAAAACTTATTAAACTTATCACCTGAGGGTAGGACAAAAAGGAATGGGTGGAAACTAATCAAGGAGAGAAGCAACTTAGAACTAAGGAGAAATTTCATCATTGTTAGAACAATTAATCAGTGGAACAACTTGCCTCCAGAAGTTGTGAATGCCCCAACACTGAAAGTTTTAAAGAAGATATTGGATAGCCATTGTCTTAACTGGTGTATGGTTTCCTGCCTGAGCAGGGGGTTGGAGTAGAAGACATCCAAGGTCCCTTCCAACTCTGTTATTCTATTCTATTCTATTCTATTCTATTCTACTCTATTATATATATATATATATATATATATATATATATATATATATATATATATATATATATATATATATATATTTCTGAGGTTTTCGCGGGTGTTAGTATGTAGGTCTTTGGTTATTCGGGTTTTCTCCCGCGTAAAATTGGAGGTGTCTTGGCAACATTTCGACGAAGTCTCATTCGTCATCTTCAGGCTTCGTGCTTCCAGGAACAATGTGAGATCTCGGCTGTTTCTTCCTTTTAACTGCCAGTAGGGGTTTGAGCTGATTGGGTGGGAGCTTGGCTGTGTTCTGATTGGGTGGAGGTGTGTTCTGATTGGTTGGGGGTTTGTGTTTCATGTAAGGATAGGAGGGGATATATACAATGTTTTATAGACTATATATCTAAATATATATAATTCTATCCATTGTCTATCTACTACAGGATAAATGCCTTTATATGCATATACACTCAGGTTTTTCAAAACATTGCTTGCAAAAGTAAAAAAACTAGGTTTTGTTTTGGGTTTCTTTAAAAATTTGTGGACAGCCAGAAATAAGTTCTCAAACCATCTAATATTATGAGTTCAGACAAATCCAGAGTTGTTTCTGAACTATTTAAAACCCCTCATTTATGAGGAATGCTATGATGGTTTCATATTGGTTATACTGCACTTCTTTAACAATTGCTGTCAAAGTTTTAGTGGGGTTCTTACCACAGTTTTAGCTTTTCTACAAGATTCTGCCTTCCGAAGCAAGATCAAAAGATCTGGTGCTGGGAGCAGATATTTTCATAAACTGACTTTTGTAATATTTGAAGATATTCATGACAGCAGAACATCTGGCATTTATATTTGGAGAACTGGGTGAACCTTACGAGTGACCAAGGATCTTTTGAATACTCAAGACCATTTATTTTCAAAATGAGAAGTTTGTCCTTGTACAGCGTGATGACTAAACTAAAAGAATTCTAACTTCTTCAATTTTAAAAAAAGGGGTGTACTGTACGCTGAGTACAGAAGATCCATATCCAGTAGATTAAAAACAGCTTTCCTTTCCTGGTGCCAACAATGTATGCCAGGAATAAGTTCACCCAGTTCCAATCCTGGAAACAAAGGACAAGCAGAGACCTAAAACAGAGGTCTAATAGAAAGCAAGATTAGTAGATTATGCAAATGCTCTGCTACTTTTATGAACAATTATTATATATTTTATTGGGGCAATGGGAAGGCAACAAATTTTGTCTATTCCTGCACTCTTTTGCAGACTATTCACATTGATATTTCACAGATACACCTGGATTATTTATGAGCTTGAGTCTATCCACAATAGTGTTTCTCAATGTGGGCAACTTTTAAGATGTGTAGATTGCGATTCCCAGAATTGGTGGCTGGGCAATTCTGGAAGTTAAAGTATGCGCATTGCAAAGCCTCCCTAAGTCTTGTGACAGTGAGATGAGTAGGCTACACACTCAATAAATAGAGTTGCCAAGGTTGAGAAGCACTGTTTTGGCTATGTTCCAAAATATCCAGCTTATTAGTAAGTAAAAAGAAAAGGCCCCACTTTCACTGCACTGAGAGAACTTCATCCTACTTCACCTTGCAGTTCTAGAACAGTGGTTCCCAAACTTGGCAACTTTAAGCCTTGTGGACTTCAACTCCCAGAATTCTCCAGCCAGCTCTGCAGAGCTGGCTGGAGAATTCTGGGAGTTGAAGTCCACAAGTCTTAAAGTTGCCAAGTTTGGGAACCACTGTTCTAGAAGAACAATGCATCTTGTTCAGAAATAGCCCAATGATAAGTGATTGGTATGGAAAAACTGCAGAGATCTACCAAAGACTGCAGAGAGATATCAAAAACTGCAGAGAGGTACCAAAGAAGTCACTTTTCTACCTTGTAGTCCTATGGATTTTTGCAGCTCAGATCCAGTACTCTACACCAAGACTGTCAAACTCCCAGCCTGCAGGCTGGACGTGTCACATGCTGACTACACCCATGCCCGGTTGGGCAAAGGGGAAAAAAGTCATGATACGTCACGTGATGCTGCCGTGATGATGTGAGTTTGACATCCCTGCTCTATAAAGTAAAGGTTCCCCTCGCACATGTGTGTTAGTCATTCCCGACTGTAGGAGGCAGTGCTCATTTCTGTTTCAAAGCCGAAGAGCCAGCGCTGTCCGAAGACGTCTCCGTGGTCATGTGGCTGGCATGACTAAATGCCAAAGGGGCACAGAACACTGTTCCCTTCCCACCAAAGATGGTTCCTATTTTTCTACTTGCATTTTTCACGTGCTTTCGAACTGTTAGGTTGGCAGAGGTGGGACAAGTCACGGGAGCTCACTCGGTTACGCGGCGCTAGGGATTCGAACTGCCAAACTGCCGACCTTTTTGATCAACAAGCTCAGCATCTTAGCCACAGAGCCACTGCATTCCTTCCCCCCGTCTCTATACTGTGGCAAAATAAATTCAAAAAGTTTTTTGAAGAGCCAAGTACAATTTAATGATTTTAAGACTGAGGTTGCAAGTTTATACTACAGGAAAAAGGGAGGAACCATGCAACTGAGATATGTAAACAACTGAAATATACCAAAATATCTAGTTTAACATTACTCTTTATTATAATTAGTTATTGCAGTTTGTAGGGCTTACCAAGTATAAACAAAGTGAATATGTTCTGGCTTTTTGGTTTAGTCTGTTCCCATGAGTGGTTTGCTATTAATAGTGTTTCCTTACCTACAATGTATTTTCTTTTTCACGTGTCCCTTTTTTCCTATTGATTCTCACTTTTGTTTTTCTCTTGACGGTTCACTATTATTTTTTTAGTTCTAGTTTTATTGTTTATTCCCACTTTCATTCTGGTCTCCTTGAACTCAGAGCTGTTTGAAAATTCAGTTCCACAGTTTCACATGAAGCTGATTCAATCAAGTTGTCATTGAAATCAAAGCTTTAATTGGATATTTGATTCAAATCAGGAGTGCTTGAGACAGTTTGCTAAATACTTGACCATATATTTATAGTGACAGGGTGTAAGATATAGGTAGGGATAGCATCCACTGAAGGACACAACCAACTAGTTAGCATTGTGTACAGGGATATATGTACAGAATCTGGACTAGATCCTCCTAGATCTAAATGGGAATGCCAATAGAAGATTGTGGAAAATAAAAGAGCTAAGATCCTGTGGGATTTCCAGAACCAGACAGTTAAGTACTAGCCAATCAACCTGACATTGTGGTATTAGACAAGGACCCAAAGAAATTGGTGGTGGTAGATGTAGTAGGGTCAAGTGACAATAAAACCAGGAAGAAGGAGTATGAGAAACAGGAGAAGTTCCAGGGCCTGAAGGAGGAGAGAATGTGGAAAGTCAAAGTGATCCCATTACTGGTAGGAGCATTCAAGGTGGTGACTCCTAAACTTGGAGAAAAGCTCCCACAGATTCCCAGGAACAACATCAGATCTCTCCGTCCAGAATAATTCAGCGCTAGAAACAGCTAAGATCCTGTGCAGAACCCTCAAACATCCAAGCTTCGGGTAGAAGATCCAAGACAGAGGAACACACAGACCCTCTCCCCCCATAAGGGACATACATATATACATACATACATACATACATACATACATACATACATACATACATACATACAGTACATATATAACTTGGATGGGCAATTTGATTGATTTAATTGAACTGACAAGTCATGAATTGATAGTTCCCATGGAATTGATTCAGCATCTTGAATTAATGATGAAGTGAGACTGTGTATTTATGGGAATTCGATGTGCTGAAGCTGCACCCCAAAGGGTCGAGTTTTGCACTGGGGCTCCACTTTTGCCAACTTAATTTACCCATTTCTAACATATAACATTTTATGCTCTGTGCTAATTCTGACTTACAACTGCAAACATTATAAATTCAACAGAATTGTTTTTAGAAAGCCTAGGCAAATTATTTATTGATGTCTGGAAAAAAAACACACACACACACAAAGGAGAAGGCGTATATCTACCTTTTGTCTGCAGTAACATCTTGAAAATATAGTTTGAATAAAGAGCCAATAATTTTGGTCTTTCAAATTTCCATAGAAAGTTTTCCACTCCTTTTGGGAAAAAGTCATCACAAAGCTAATATGTCCAAATGTTAACATCGGGCTCTTGGCAATTTTCTGAGTAGAAAACAATTACTTTGCAAGCGCAGTTCCCATAGAGGCTTTTTAGCAACAGTTTTTGAGAAGAAAGAGGTGGCTTAAGAATTCCAGTAAGTGCAATATTTCCCATCTAAAGCCAGGATTTCCCAAAGTGCATTAGAGTAGAGACTGCTTTATATTCTTTCGAACTGCTTTCAGGTGACCTGGTGGGACTTTTCTTTGATAACATAGGAGTTTGCATCTGGCTATTTACACCACAGTCTCCTGAATCTTTATCACCCTGGGAACCATCCATTGCAAGCGACTGGGATGATGCTGATGGGAGATCAGCCTTTTAAGGAGAGGCATGGGACGAAACGGGCTGATGAGTATTAGACATGGAACAGCATCCTCAAATGAAGTGGGATCCAAATGAAAAAGTTATTTAAGCTAAAATGTAACCTAAACTTCCTTCAACAGTAATAGAAATAGCACTTAGACTTATGTACTACCCCATACTGCTTTATACTACTCTCTGGATAGTTTACAATGTCGGCATGTTGCCCTCAACAATCTGGGTCTTAATTTGACTGACCTCAGAAAATGGAAGACTGAGTCAATATTGAGCCTGGTCAGGATTGAATTCCAGTCTATGGGCAGAGTTCGCCTATGATACTGCCTATGATACCTCAGATTTGTACTAACCCCATATCTTTGAAGTTAGACACATTAATGTGTGGTATTAACGGGCATCATAGGACAGTGTTCACCAACCTTTTCAGGTTGGCCTCCTGGGAGAGTAGAGGGGATGGTTTGGGGTAAGGGGCAGTCGCGTACACCCCCCCACAGCTTCATTTGTATGAGCAGCAGGCACACGTGCCTGCCACTCGCATAAGTGGGCCTGTGAGCACTGGCACCCCCACTCATGCGCATTGTGTTGCAAGTGTCAGTGTGTGCCATTCATGTGAGTAGGGCTGCTAGCACCATTGCTTGCCGCTCACATTAGTGGGGCTGCAAGCTCCGGGACGCCCGCAATAGGTTATTTTAAGCTAAGTGAGCAAAAACAATGACACCATTCAGAGTTTTCCCTACTATCCTTGTTAAGTCTTCTCTTATCTGATAAGAAAAATACACACTGCTAATTAAACGAGTTCATGGAAGATGTAATAAAATCATAAAAGACGGGTCTGCAAGTGCTAAATTGTCTGCTGTTGTTGCAGAAGGCAGGGGTACTAAACCAGTAGAGATTATCCTGTGCTTTTATCCTGCTATTGCCTTTGTTGCAGATCCTACTTAGATGTATATGTGTACACAAACTTATACGGCCACCCATCTCAAAACGTGTCTTTGTGTGAATAACAATAAATAAAAAATGTGACAAACATAAGTAAATAATAAATGATAGCTGTAGTCCTTTGCCATTTTTCTTCATATCTTCCTTCCTGGTATGTGTGTGTGTTTGTGTGTGTGTGTGAGAGAGAGAGAGAGAGAGAGAAAGAGAGGGAGGGAGAGAGGGAGGGGGATGTGGGGTGTTATGGAGGAACATGAAATAACTAATCATCACTTCTCCACAGAACAATTGGGCAAAAGAAGGCTAGACTTCTAGATGAGACAGAATACTAGAAGCCAGCAGTTATAGTCTGTATTGCTGCCTTTTAACACACATTGTATAAGTGGGGGGGGGGGAGCAAAAAGGGACAGGCCATGTGAAGAGTAGTGTTCAGGGTTATGGTGTAGTGGCCGGATGATTTTTCCCCTGGTAGTTTTAAAAGTTCCTAAAAGTATATCCACTATAAGTTTTACATTTGCCTTTGAGAAAACACAAGAGGTTTAGAATGTATCCTGTATTCCATGAATTATGTTTGGGATCTCTGGAAATGTTATTTCTGGCTGTATTGGTTTCTAGAAACTATAAACCTAGCTATACACACCAAACTCCCTGTCAATTCAAAGTGCACTTTTCAAGACTTTCCATATGCTATAAGGGCAGTAGATGCCATGAGCTGCATGGAATGTCATATTGTTGATACCTAAGATAATCAAACTTGGGCGTTCTAGAAGAGACTGCCAGTGAGGTGATAATGTCATTCTTTCCTGAACTGTATGCTCTGTTTTTGTTCTTCGTACCATTATGAACTGAACACCTAAAACACCTTTCATGCATACTGTGTATTGTGAGCAATTCAAGCCTCTTCAAAGTATGTTAAAATTATCCCTCTGATTGAAGGTTTACAGGTTTGAAGAAGTTCTTGTCATTTCTGGAAGAATAGTGCATTCAAATATTCTTGGAAGTTGATTCCCTGATAGTTTTAGACAGAATAAAAGCAGTGGTAATTGATAATTTTCAGATACAGTAAGTCCTTTGATACGAAAATATATATTTTTTTTAAAAAAAACAGGCTGAATTTATAGCTACTTTTATAACAAGTTTAGGCCCATTTCCAATAAAACATGAAAAGTATGTCTTTTCAACTGAATGTCCTAATTGGAAAAAGCTTTGCAAATCTATTAAATGTTTCTTATTTTTTTTATTAAATTAAATTAACTTATTAATGAACCTTTTGTTTTCCTTTAAGAGAAGGAAATAACAGAAGATTGTATAATGCCAAGAGATTGTAGATCAGTTTTGATGCTATAAATGACTGGGACTCTCTGCAACATATTATCGACTGATTATGTGTTTAAACATGTTATACTACATATAAAACTTGCAGTGATTTATTCCGACGTATTATTTTGAATATAAGGAATGCATATTCATTTTGCTATTAATATTCACAATAAATACAAATAGTAATATTTAATAATGTAAAATACTATTTAATAATTCAAAGGGTTCTTCCTTCAAACAACATATAGATAGGTGCTAACCTTTTATTCTTCTAACAATAGACCTCTTCTAATCACTGATTACAAGGGGGCCCAGTGGCTAAGACACTGAGCTTGTTGATCAGAAAGGTCAGCAGTTCAGCAGTTCGAATCCCTAGTGCCGCGTAACGGAGTGAGCTCCCGTGACTTGTCCCAGATTCTGCCAACCTAGCAGTTCAAACGCACATAAAAATGCAAGTAGAAAAATAGGGACCACTTTGGTGGGAAGGTAACAGCTTTCTGTGCACCTTTGGCATTAAGTCATGCCAGCCATATGACCATGGAGATGAAATGGAGATGAGCACTGTCCCCTAGAGTCCCCTAGAGTCAGGAACAACTAACAGATATGTGTGAGGGGAACCTTTACATTTACCTAATCATTGATACATGCAATCACTCTTAAGTCTACCCCTCTTGATCTTCTCACAATGAATATGACTATCTGGAAGAAGAAGGCAACTATGTCCTTCTGCTGGGAGTCCTTATTGTGAGAAGGACTAACACCTTTTCATCAAATGCAGTCATTATCTCAGAATGCAGTTATAATATTTGTTTTTTGTTGCCTAGAAAAGAGTCACATGAGGTTAAGGCCTAAGTACCTCAATGTGGATGGAAAATATGCAAGATGACACACAGATCTCTCTATCCTTTCCCAGTCAGAGTGTTGATAGTCTTAAAATACAGATCAGGTAATTAAGTGGGGAGTATTATTCTTATTAACCTTCCCACCACCATCAACAGTGGAACAACTTTCCATTCTGTTCAGATGAAGTATTTTCAAACTAGGCAGTTTATATAATCCACCTTTCGAGGACTGCACGGGAACAAAACAATCAGCAATTACACTTGTCATGAATAACTTCAAATAACTTGTGGGAGACCCTTAAGTTTCACAACAATTAAATCACGAATTCTTCAGACCTTGCATCATTGCTCTATGTGCAGTCCTAATATTTCATTTTGGTACTCAATTGGAGTGGGGGGAAAAATCAGCAGAAATAATAATTGTTGGGAGGTAGAACCCTAGGAATATGAATTCTTTCCCTCCAGCAGTTCCCTCCCTCTTTCTGACCCTCATTAGGAAATATGGCTGACCTGATTGATAGATTGTACCAGCTATTATTAGACCCTGGAAATGGCGATGTGTAATTTCATTCCATTCTGAGACAGCTTGTTCGGACCACTGAAAAACTAATAGGGAATATGAGCATCAAAATAACACTTTGGTTGACAGAGCCAACTTAATACTTTATTACTGAAAGCAGCCTGGAAGCAGAGCGCCTTGCCACACAGATGCTATGAACACCAATTTTCCAGGCACACAGCCTAAAATAATCTGATAAAAATGCATCTATCACTTCTTGTCTCTTTATCTCTTTGCTCTTGAAGTAAAGAGAAGTTAAATTAAGAAGAGTTATGCTTCCATGAGTGGCATTAGTGTTACATTAAAGAGCAAGTTGTAATACTAATAAAAAAAAGTTATTAGAGTTATTTCTTCCCTGCTCCCAAAGTTAAATATAGGACCTTGAAAAGAAGATGCAGAATTTTAAAGCATATTGTCAAGATTAAAATATTTTTTTTAAAAAAGAAGGAAGATATTTTAATGTCTGAATCAAGACAACACTTCTTGCTATCCTATATGAAACCAAAAACCAGAACAAGAGCTGAATGGAACTTCAGCACTGGAGGCTGGCTATCACGAACCACGCCACCTCACATCTGCACCTTAATTGAAGGGCAAGGACAGGCCAGATGCCACGTACACATCTGGCCTTCAATACACCTCCATTCTTTTTGCTCATATGACATCTCTCGTTCAGATAGTTGCCCGCCTGTCAGCCATGCTGACGCTTTGTGTCTGATTGCATTAAATATTATTTAATTACTTTCTGTATTCCAACTAACAATATCTAGTCGTCCGGCTAATGTAAACATGCAAATTAGCAGTAACAGGATTAAGGATCAAGATAGACTAAACTGCTGGGAAATTTGTTAGTTGGCAGTATAAGAAGTTGAGTAAATATATAAAATAAACTCAACAGAGATAGAAACTGGTGGCTTCTGGTTTTGCAAGTTTTCTCCTGTTTCTCAAATGGAGTTTATGCTTTTGTTTATCTGATGTGATATAAATGCATAATCATTCTCAATGCTGGGAAGAAAAAAAAACACATTGAAAAACATGGCAGATGTGAGTGATCATCTTAGCAAGATAGTGTTAGAAAAATGTGGTTGTGGGGATACGTTGTTGGCTAATCACACAACTTAACTAAAAGGATTTTTTCTCTTCCTCCCTGACTTCCAGAGCAGTTTTCCAACTTTTTTTTTTTTTTGAAGTATGAATATATCCTTCTGGGAGAAAAAAAAATGCATGTCTGTTACAACAGTAATAAAAGGGGGATTACGATTTTTCAGCTCACTTTCATGTGAATCTTTAGCAAAAAGTCATGATGTGAGAGAAGCATCTTCCAGGCTTAGTATTATGCCAAATCATCATTATGATCATCATCATCATCCTTTCTTTTTAAAATCCTTTTTAATCCTTGCTTTGTTTGACAAAAATGAAAAGCAAAGGGGAAAAATGATGAAATTTGCAAAGATGAAATAGGATTGGATGTCTTCTATTTACTTTAATCAGGATGCAGATGAGACTCTCTCTCTCTCTCTCTCTCTCTCTCTCTCTCTCTCTCTCTCTCTCTCAGTTTGTGTGTGTGTGTGTGTGTGTGTGTGTGTGTGTGTGTGTTCAATAATCTGCAGGGTTCCTGGCACCCCATACTTCAATTAAATCCCTAAGAAAAATTGGGAAACATTTTTTCACTCCAGAAAGACAATTAGAGGGACTATAGAATATGGAGAAATGTGTGCGTGTAACACAGATACAGAAACACACACATACACCACACACATATATACATACACACATATATACACAGAAACACACACACACACAGACACACACACACACTCTGCTACCTAGAAACTTTAGAGTTTATATTTTCAAGTAAGTTCAAAGCTTGTTAAAAGTAAAAAGAAATGCAGAAAGTTTTTTTGGAGAGGGTCACGCATCCGGGAAAAAGATAACAGAATTTTGACATTTGGATTCTCCTTAAAACATTTTGATTTTAAGGAGTTACAAAAATTGCAAAGGAAGTGGAGCCTACAAATCCATCATCATATGTGGTTATCACCAGCTACCCCCTTTTGTAAAAGAACGGAGTAAATTAGGAAATCATTTTGAAAAACAGTGGGGCCTGTTTTTATCTCTCACATGATGGGTTGCTGAGCAACAAGAACAATTTTTATCCAGACATGGGAATCTCTGTCTAAACGGCAGTGAAAACCGCTGCATTATTTCTGCTTTTTAGAGATATCTCATGCTGCTTCTTCTTTCACTTGGGCACATGCTCTGGGTAAAATATGGAACTACGTCATGGGGTAGAGTCACACCTCCCCACTCTGTTCCTGAAATTAGAAACAATTTTGGTCGTGTCTCAGTGACTGAATACGTGGGAGACAGCTGAACAAGAAATCACAGGATGTCTGGTGACTTTAAGCCACAGTTAATTTTACCTTTTCTTAAGAAATGAATGGCAGCCCTTTGTTTAAAAGAATGAACACTCAGGAGTAACTTTGACAATATTATATTTCATGATGGAGCACATCCTTCACCTGTCTTTGACAACCCCGACTGTTAAGAATAAATAATAAAAGTAAATGCTATGTAGCACCATTCTAGATTTATTTCTGAGATTTATTAGTACGTGACAGAATGGACTCTGGTTTTTATAAGCAGCTCTTCTGATTTATCCACTTATTTCTCTCTAAGGATTATTGTTCTAATTCAAGTTAACCAAGGCATTCATCTGTTGGCCATTACTTTCCATTAGGGCTGGAAAAATTATGTTGATTTTTCAACATAAAATCAAGAGAATCTATTTTTAAAAAAATATTCCCCCAAAAATTTCAGGATTTACTTTTTGAGTTGTAGGACTTAAAATTCAGACGGGTAGATAAATTGAATAGGCATAAAGAAAAGGTCTGCTTCTATCCCACAGATTCCAGATATATGAAACAGTTCACATACCTTCTGGACACAAGGTTGTTTTGGAAAGCATATATATATTCTTGTTTAGTGCCATGTTCCCCATCTTTGCTTTCTATTGCCTTGCTTTTCCAAAAGTTATCAAAAGTTTCTTCTGCTTTTTCTTTCAACAGAAGCTTTACAATGTAGTTAACAACCCTTCAATTTCCTGTGCAGGGTTGAATTCCCACAGGGCAAAACTGTTAGTGGGCATACATCATCAGTGTATGGAGAGCCTAAAGCATGCATAGGACCAACATCATAAATGTGTGGCCATCCATTTTCCTCTGATAAATGGATTTCTTGCTTTACCAAAGCCTAGACAGGGGACGAATCATCCCAGATCTGAGAATATCACTTGCAGAGGCTCTTAAGCATAGGACAATGGTTTCATATGGCCTTATGGCTTCATCCATATTGAAGTGGTTGCAGAGGTGGCATTCAGCAGGTTCTGACCAATTCTGGACAACCAGTAGTGGAAATTATGAGTAGTTCGAAGAACCAGTAAATGCCACCTCTGACTGGCCCCGCCCCCATCTATTCTCTGCCTTTTGAGTCCCAGATGATCAGGGGATTTTGCAGTAAACTTCCCCTGGGGTGGGGAGGGAATGGAGATTTTTACAGTACCCTTCCCCTGTGATGCCCAACAAGCCATGCCATGTCCAAAATGCCATGCCCATAGACCCAGTAGTAAAAAAAAAATGAATCCCACCACTGAGTGGTTCATATATTAGTTATGCTGGTATCCTTAAACAGAAATGAAACAAAATTAGTGTATGGAAGAATTGAAAGAGACTTACCTAAAAGTGAAAAATAGCTTTTTATTTATGTCATGGCAAGATTGCAAAGATGCAATCAATAGCAGCTTCCTTTTTATTTGTGTCCATCATAAATGTTTATGGCACAGGGCTATTCTTTTTGCTGTTCTTTTTGGTATCACTTAGTGATTCCAAAACACAGGTATTGTTTTGAGACTTTTGACATCAGCTATCAACAGAAGACTGCGGTCTTCTTTGGCAGAGCCTCTAGGATTTCAAGTGGAAAAAGATGCAAGCAAAATGTAAATTGCTCTTGTAAGGCAATATTCCCATTGTAAATTATGCTTTGTTTTTGCCATGAAAAAATTCTATCCAGGCAGGAAAACCTTGGCCTGATGATTTAGCTTTGCCAGTTACAGACCTTCTTGATAAATAACCTCTGCAGTATGTCTAGAGCTTTTGACAAGTCAACACAATGAAATGTAGATTTGATTATGCAGCTCAGCCCTACAATTCATCAGCTCAAAAGATGTTGCTCTGCTTTCCTTGCACACATCAAATGTCTTCACAACTGTTAAATGCTGCTTAACGTCAGTAATTTAATCTGCTGTCAGGCTTTCAATAAGCTTGGATTGTGAATTCTGGGGAAGTCGGATAACAGGCAATATATTTTAAAGCCACCCTTCATACTTGCTTTATATTAAGTTTTTAAGAATTGGGAAAATAGTCACTGAATTCAAAAAGCCTTCCAAAATGTTTCCTTCCTTTTTTTTTGTAGCACTATACAAATTGTTTAAGAAGTGTTTTCCTCTAATACTGCAAGCATGCAGAGGTGGGTTCCTACCAGTTCGCACCCATTCGGTAGAACCGGTTCGTCAAATCTACCGAACCGGTTAGAAGAGGTTCCACCAGTGGACCCGGAAAGCAGGCCACACCTACAGAAGAGGCTCCAAACTTTTTTGAAACCCACCACTGGTCCTTGGATATGATTATTCTACGCTATCCTGCTCCTATTTATAAAACTCAGTGCCTCTGTGGAAGGTAAGGATGACTACTGCGTTTGTGGGGCAATCGGAACATTGCGTGTGTTGAAGTTGTTTTAACGCAAACCAAAGATGCCTTTGAAAAAACAAGTTTACATCCTATTCTTATGCATGCCAGTGCTGTGTGTGAGGTCATTTAAGGTGGTTCTGACAAGTGTCGTCGGCATCTTCATATCCGGTCACATGGGCGGCAAGCCACTCCCATCCAGTCACATGGGTGGCAAGCCACTCCCACAAAGGAGGCCACACCCATAGAGTAGATTCGAACAATTTTTGAAACCCACCACTGCAAGCATGCCTTCCAAAATTCTTTCCAGAAAAAGGACAGTTCTTTTGTTTGCAGAAGCAAAGGAAAATGAGGCCATATTATTTCCTTCTTCCTTGATTCTGAGTTGAGGCTTCAAGGTGATGAAAGAGGAGCAGGGGCATCTGCAGTGGGGGTGAGGGAATGTGTAAGAAAAGTTGAAGCTGTGATTGTGAGGGAAGCCTTATCCCTTTTGTATGTGCAGTGATGTGGAATGTACAGGGGGCAGGACTTCAATCATGGATCTGTGATTGCCATTGTGACCCTTCCCTCCACTGAAGTCCCCACGGAGTACTTTGTCAAAGAAAATATGCCATCTCTTTAGCTCAGGAATGAGAAACACTCCGTCTCTGCAAAGTGACACGTCTTGCCAAGTTAAAGCCAAGCTGCTTCATGCAGGCCAGTGTAAACAATATAAATGCCACCAGAGGGCCTTCACTCTGGCATGATGGCATGGCCTCCTCTCAGCTGTCCTTGAAGGCCAATACAGGGAAACTCCCTACTGGAAGAGGCAATGTCCTTGTGGCTCTGGATACAGAGAAACAACAGAGCATGTGCTCCTTCAGTGCTTGTACTACCCAAACATTCATGCTAGCCTTATTTCACCATTCCAGTTGAATGTGATCAACAGCTATACTGATTACACTTCACTTTAAATTATCAGATCAGTCTTCAGTTTTAGGTAGTTCTTAAACACAATATAAGGTAAAATATAACTGACAAATACCAAAGCAATCAAACTTTGTCTTTAATCCCCCTTCTGGACTACTGGTCTAAGGCAGTGTTTTTCAACCACTGTGCCACAGCACACTAGTGTGCCGTGACATAGTGTAAGGTGTGCCATGGGAAAATTACTTTATATATAGTCAATATAGGCACAGAGTTAAAAATTTTTAACATTTTCTAATGGTGGTCTGCCTCGTGATTTTTTTCATGAAAAAAGTGTGCCTTTGCACAAAAAAGATTGAAAAACACTGGTCTAAGGAAGGAAAAAGCTGACTTGACTGAATTTTACACATTTGCCTTCTCAAATTTCAGTTCTAAAACTGAGGCAAGAAACTGATTGAAATGAGTCCAGACCAGTGGTGGGTTTCAAAAAATTTCAGAACCTCTTCTGTAGGTGTGGCCTGCCTTGTGGGAGTGGCTTGCCAGCCATGTGACTGGGTGGGTGTGGCCAACTTGTAAAATGTGGTGAAACTCACTTAACAACGCTCTTGCTTAGCAACCAAAATGTTGGCTCAGAAACTCTGGCATTTGAAGCACGCAAGTCTTAAAGCTGTCAAGTTACAAGACCCTTGCAGCCCTAACCTCTTAGAAAAAAAACCAGGGGTGTTCAAACTTGACAGCTTTAAGACTTGTGGACTTCAACTCCCAGAATTCCTCCTCCAGTCACGTTGGCTCAGGAACTCTGGCATTGAAGTGTGCAAGTCTTAAAGCTGTCAAGTTACAAGACCCTTGCACCCCTAACCCTTTAGAAAAAAACCCCAGGGGTGTTCAAACTTGACAGATTTAAGACTTGTGGACTTCAACTCCCAAAATTCCTCCTCTCGCTCTTCATCTTGATGATGCCCATACGGGCAGAGGGAGGGAGCTGGAACCGGTTCTAAACGGCACTGTAGATTTGTGGAACATCTTCTATAGAAGAGATTAGAACTGGCAGGAACCCACCCCTGGTCCAGACAATCAAACCAGTGTTTTTGGAAATGGATGGCAGCTATTGATCTTTTATACAACTATAATGTTTTTTATAGAACTTTTTTAATGGTTCTGCCTTTCGTATAGTTAAATTAATAAAGCTGAATAAGCATGACATGACCTGAAATGCTGGAAAGGGAAAATAGCTCTGTAGATTCAAGAGATCTGTTATTACAAATTATTTCCAATTGCTAAACATACCTGCATAATTCATTTCTATCCATCAAGTTGAATATTGAGCTTGATACACTTTTCAAAGTTGTTAATAACAAAGGGAAAAAAAAGTTACTAAAGCACAAATGATTACAATATATTTTAATACAATATATTTTAATCTAGTGGACATTAGTTATGTTTACAATTTGTAATGCACAAAATATTAACATCACTTACAAATAGCTGATACTTACTTAAATATTAACTTATATTGCCAGAAAATCAAGTTCCAGTCTATCAATATTTACAGAAATAAACAATACACTCAAATCCATAAATTATGGTTATCAAAATACATACTGCATATATTTAATGGGATATACTGGGGCTAATAATAATTATTTTAAAAGCAAGGGCTACAACATCTAAATACAATGGCTTGGATCTGAGCTAAATTAAGACAGTTTGTACCAGCCCATACACATAAAGATATTCTGCCTCTTTCTCCTCTTTGTAGCAACTTCCCTCCGCATCTCTTCTGGAATACAAGGATGCTCTTCAGAACAATGTAGAAAGATGAATGTAGGCAATTGGGGAAGAAAGTAATTGTCCCCAAATCATATGATCTTTATTCCAAAACCTTCAACCACAATCTCACATCATTCACAGCTATATGATGTTCTGTGAGCAAGTGTGTATGATTGTATATGTGTCTGTGCATCTAGAGTTTGTTAATTTTCATTCCATAAACTTGTTTACATTCACTAGTTGTAAAATCAAAGCTGTTGAATGACAAGTTCAGCTCATTTGCTGGATGGCTGGCCATCTGTCATCTCTCCTTCAAGCAGAGTGGCACCTGGACAAGCCTATTTTGGATATATTTTCCTCCGTTCCCCACAGTTTTAATGGCTAAGACTAAATAAATTTGAACCAAAGGAATGACAATGTTCTGATGGGATATACTTCCATTAGTTGCCCATTAATCAATTGCAAAACAACAACAACAACAACAACAAAAACAGTAAGACTGTCTGGAAATATATCAGTCGAGTATTGTTTGAATTCAGAGTCCATCTAATAGAAGAGCAAGCCAATAAATCACAGTTCAGCTTTGCAGGGAGTTAGTGGAAGAGTTCTTGGGAATGAGGCCATGTGTCTGATTTTACAGAGACCAGATCTGACTGTGAAGATATCCACTATTGGAAGAGCTAATAAGTCCAACTCTATTCGAAAGAGAAAGTACCCATAGAAGGAAGAGTAGGAGACTTGAAATAGTTTATCATCATCATCAACAATCCACACACCAGATTGTGCTAGCACATATATCACTAGGAGAGAAATAATTTATTGACTTATAGCATATAAAATCAGTACACTTTCTAGTCTTCTTTTGGGATAATGAACTTTTTTTTCCCATTTGAAACAATGAATAAGGGGACACTTTTTTTAACCATAGGCTTTTGAGCTGGTCATGTATTGCCAATATGAATTAGATTTAACAAAGCATCCCAAGGAATTGCCCCAGCCTGCTAAATATAGTATATTACAACTTGTATGTTTGAAAAACTCCCTGGTTTTGTAATTGGGGGGGGGGTGTTATTAATCAAGGTTGTTGTGAATGCCAGGTTGTTTTCCAAGTTTTTTTAACGTTTGGAATTTATGCCTTAGTGACCATGAAACAATTGTCTTGAGCAATATTGTACTTCCTAACATTTCCCATGTTTGTCTCTTGAGTCTATGCAAGTATGATTTGCATCAATTTGCCTGAGCCATGGAGCATAAAGTGAAAGCACAGCTTTCCATTCATTATACTCCTTACACCTCACAAGCAATACCTTTCAAGGGAATCTGGTCATACATCTAGCTCTACCACATCAAATGCTTAAGAAGGGAATAATGCACACAGTGTAAACAGCCTAAAATTTGTCTTGATAGCTGTGCAATTAACTTTTCAAAACTTTTCTGTTCACAACATTTGATAAGTGTCACTTGAAAGAATATTAGAAATCTGTTTAAAGTGAACCTTAGCTGACAAGTTTCAAGGCAGCATTGCCTCTTTGCCTTCTTTCTCCTTTCTCCTTTCTCCTTATAAAGGGTGTTCCAGACACTTCAACTTGATAGATTGCATCTCTTGTTTGAAGAGTTCCATCATTTCCTTGCCATCTTAGTTCCAACAGTCCCACTTAGTGTACTGAAACACAGCAACTCGTGAAGCTTCAAAGCCGATCCTCAGTTTTCACTTGACCCGGTTGCTTTGAACCTTGTTTAGAAGGTTATGATAATGTTGAGATTTAAGGAATCTTGGATAAGAGTCTCTCTCCATCAATACATATATAAGTCTCTGAGCCTCATCAAAACATGAAGGTGTGGGATCTTGAACTTTCTTAGCTACAGATTTTCTTATGGGAAAGTCAATGTTGATCTGGAGAGAACAAAATGAAACTTCAACATCTTTGTAAAAATTGCTCCAATGATACAGTCATGTTTAAAGTCAAACTCGATGCAATCAGAACGATTGCTACATTGCGCCTTTGAGCAATTATTGAGAAATGAGATCAATCCCAAAACAAAGTTTATATTTCTCAGTTCACTGATGCTGTGAGATGGTGGGCATATAAATGTAATAAATAAAATTGGTATAGTTATGCTATCTACCCCGTGGACTTTGGAATCTTGAAAAAAAATGTTGGCGGGGCTGGAATAGCCTATAAAGGTATACATTTAAGATTATGAGATTGAGACAAGAAACATAAACATGATTTATGGTTTGTTAGCCCACAGTTTATGATTTATTGCTAGGTATGTTTTTTCTTGACAGCATATAAAGCTGAGCACAGTTTAGAAACCCATTTCATAATGACCTCAGCAATATATTGCAAATGGCAATACAGTCACTTATAATTCAATATGCATATAACGGATACAGTTCAAATAATTTGCAAGCAGTCTCATGTAATTGAGGGCTTATGGCATAAATTAGCAACCCCCCCTCCCCCCAATCTTTTAGGCAACAAGGAGTGGTTCCGTGGGAAGAGTTTTTTCCACGGACTGGAGGAGTGTGATTTCACATGCTACCTACATCCTGTGGATGAGGCTTTGTTTGAGTAGCTCAGTTTCTCTTGCAGCCCAATGCTGGTCCCCTGGCATAAATAGCAAATTAAACAATGATTGCAGGATTTCATTCTTAACATAGGCAAATAGTCTATTCATGATTGTAGGACCTCAACCTCCCATGGGGCTACACTGTCTTTTATTTCATGATACAAGGGGGGGGGGAACAATGAAGTGATACAAAATCAAATGTTTGATAAATAATCTTTGGTAAAATAAATTTCACTATGTGAAAATGATTCTCTTAGTACAGTGGTTCCCAAACCTGGCAACTTTAAGACTTGTGGACTTCAACTTCCAGAATTCTCCAGCCAGCAGAGCTGTCTTAGTAAATGAATGTTCCACTCCAACTATTTAGTTGATTGATTGATTGATTGATTGATTTAGTGCTTACTTGTTTTCTGGCATCTGACTTGACAAACTCTTGGTAAATCTTTTCTGCTTTGCCATGTAAACAGTCAGCCTGTGTTTTCCTGTAGTCTTCACATGCCAACCAAAACTCAATGTTTTCATCACTGAATTCTGATTTCAAAAATTCTCTGAATGCCTCTTGACCACCTACAGTGAATTAAAAACATTAACATGATTTTAGTCATTGCTCTAAATCAGGTGGGGCAATCTAATCTGAAAATATACAATATTTCTGCAAATCTGTAGTATAATATTAGAAAATAGAAAGGGAAAAAGGTCACCAGGAAGTTTTGTGGACTTGACTACTTCAGTCTTTTTGAACTACTTTTGAACTTTTTTTTTCACTCTGTTGCACGCAAATTTGATATTTTGCTCAACTATCAAATTTGAGTTATCCAAAATACAAGTTGAGTTAGTGAGTTATCTAAAAAGAGTCAAGTGACCAGCTTGAGAGCA
Organism: Thamnophis elegans; assembly: GCF_009769535.1. Classification (NCBI taxonomy): domain Eukaryota; kingdom Metazoa; phylum Chordata; class Lepidosauria; order Squamata; family Natricidae; genus Thamnophis; species Thamnophis elegans. Next base: position 1,519,543 of record NC_045551.1, read on the forward strand.
ATTTCTCAGTTAATCCAATCAATGATTATAAATAGGTCGAAGGAAGGAAAAATGAACATCCTACCAATGTTTTACAGAAATGATATGACAGCTGGAATTAGTTGTTTTCTAAATAGAAAGCTACTGGAATGCTACAAACACAAATCTTCAATCTTCTGCAATTTATGATAAATGCAAAACACAAAGACAAAATCAATCTTGTCTGATGTCTCTTCGAAAAGATCAGAAATAACAATAGTAATCAATGTACCATCAAACCTCTGAGTGCTCATAATTAATGGGTTCCAGGAGGTATGATGAGTACAAAAAACAATGAACACCAAACATAATTTCCCATAAGGAATAAATACTGAGTCACAAGGCAGCTGACATTGATAACTTCTGCCTTGTGTCTTGAGTACCAAACAAACAATGAGTACTGGGGCAAAATGTTTGCATCAAAATTGCGTTGAATACCAAATTGAATGGATTTCAAAGCAGTTGATTACCAAGCTATCACTGTATACACATAATAATAGTCTCCGTTAGTGTCAGAGAATATGGTTTGGATGTATAGTATGTGCCCATGTGTACATATGAAAAGTCATTAAACCAGGGCTTAGAATATTTTATTGAATAAATTGAATTAGTTTTTTTAAAAATATCTGAAGGACAACACCAGTGCTCTGGATTATGCTTTTCATATTTTCATATTTTTAGAAGGTGACAGCTGCATTTTTCCAAGTTTCTTTTTAAGGTTGTAGAGCAGTGTTTCTCAACCTTGGCAACTTGAAGATGTCCGGATTTCAGTTGAAGTCCGGACATCTTCAAGTTGCCAAGGTTGAGAAACACTGTTATAGAGTCATTAGAAAGAAATGCTTACGCTGGGTTGCAAGAAGCTTTTCTAGGGACTGGGACCACTGGATCACCTCTTTTGCAGAAAGCCTGAAATGACATAAAAAATGCAAACTGATTGAAATAGAGAGGCCTTCCCTGGAAAAGAGATATTGGCGTATGTGCTTGATATTTGTGCAGTGACAATGGGGAGGTGGGGAAGATAAATATCTTTAAACATTTTTAAAGCTTTATATTTAGTAAACATTTTAATACTTCTTATTTAATTATCTTCTACCCCATCTTTCTCTTTGAGAGAGTATTGTCTCAGATAATGTACACTTAAAAACCAAAGTAACAGAAAAATCTAAAAAACAAAACAAGGTTAGGAAATTAAAATGAGTTACTAAAATGAGTTAAGTTTTCGGACAACTATATTTCAATGCTGTCAGTGAGAAATGCGAGTATAATAGGATATATTTATAAGCCATGTTTGCATCCTATCTTTCCCCCCGGATAATATTCTGGATGGTTCATTGAACCTGTGTTGCCTGGGAAAGCATGAAGGGGCACTGATAATATTTCCCTGATTGAGTCTTTTCCTAAGTCTTTTCCTAAGATGAAATGAAACCAAAAGTACTGGATCCCGGAAAGAAAATCAACCTCAGACTCCCCTGTATTTATACACCGAGCCCTGGTGGCTCAGTGGTTAGAATACACTATTGCAGACTAAAGCACTGTGAAGTGGTACATAAGTCTAAGTGCTATTGCTACACACTTCACAACTGGTTTTGGAAAGCAATTTAAAGGCTCTTCTCTAGTTCAACTTGAGAATTCTTTGAACTGAATCTCAGAATTAGTTCCATTTATTGCCGGTCCCCATTTTCTTCTGCAAATGCTATAGCTGGATAGAGATTTGATGTCATAATTTGACAATAGTAATCCCTTGTTATATCCTGTTGACAACCTACTGAAATCATTAACTGAGATAAACCCAACAAGAATATATATCAATACTGAAACCAACTACAAGAAATATTTGATTCTTTCAGGATATTGTATCAATATTACATACTGTCAATGTCATACTGAATTGCCCTATCTGATTTTAAACCCAGTCTGTAATATTTTACCCTGCCTTACTGGCCCAGTTTTCTATAAGATTGTCATAGCATAAGCTTAGATGTTTATATTGGAGATAAGTTTGCCATTAAGCAAATTGCTGTCACTATTGTTCTTTGAAGAGTTGTTAATCAACAAATATTGAGGAAGGATGGGAGAAATAATATTGGCGGAATGGTAATGGCAGAAGTGACTGCTTGACAGATGCCCTATGTATCACCTGAATGTAGGCCCATCTGTGTGTGGTTAATTGGAACAGAAACTGATTTTGATTGCTATCATAACACTTGAAAAGGGAAAATTCAACTCTTTTGTGCTCCGTGATGATCCATGGAAAGCTCCTACATACACACACACACACACACGTTTCAAATACTGATATAAGTACTAATGTCCATGGAAGTTTTTTTCCTCTTCAATTTATTTAATAAATTTGTTATACGACAGGCTACCAAATTGTCTCAACAGTATGCAATAACAACAAAAACCAAATAAAATAAATAAAATAAGATGAACCATCATAAAATTTTATCTTGGAGATTGACTGTACAAAAAAAAACAGCAAATGCTTAACATACTTCCAATGTGATTGTGTTGAAGGAACTTTTACAACTTGCCTCTTCTCATGTTGGATTAGAGGTCTCCGTGTTCAATATTAATTTTTAAAAATCTATCACAGAAGATAGATATAAATAAGTCTAAGAGATGCAGCTGCCAGGTTTCTGAACATGGCTGCACAAAGGCACAAACACTCTGATCTCAATGTATGCAGCTCAGATCTCTCTTTAAATTTTTGCATAATTAGGTCTTGGACCTTATGGTAGCAGATGCTGGGAAGGATGAACAAATTGTGCTCTGCCTCTGATGGAAGATGAGGTGTTATGTTCAAGGTAACATACACTACATTTCATAAACTAATATCCTACCATCAGGTATCCTTCACTATTCTTGAAGTAAGATATTACTGCTAGTTCTCTTAGTTCAATGGGTAAGATGAAGGGTCATCACTTTGCCTTCAATGGTAAAATGATTTTATATTGGCTTACAGAGATGTTTTAAATATACCAAAATACTTACTTACTAACCCTTCCTAATGTTTGCTCATTCCTCTTTGGCACTGAAGGATTCACACAGCTTCAGTGCACCCAGTCTTGTGAAATTAATGAGCAGTCACATGGTATGGATGTGTTTTCTTTCCAACTTTGTTTGCCCTACACAATACCACAATTATAACAATATAATCTGATACTTACATTACATCTCTTGAGCTGGAGTATTTCATGTCAGCTGATTCAGCAGGCGGCACAAGACCCATTAAATATTTTTTGGCTTCCACGCCCCTAAAACAAATTAGAGAATATATTTACTCATTTACTGTGAATAAATCTAGTAGTCTTTTTGCAGAAACATATCAACAAATCCAAGAAAGATGTAATATAAGCATCTGAGGCAGAGGTGGCATTCAGTTCTGGAAAACTGGTAGTGGAAATTTTGAGTATTTCAAAGAACCTGGTAAATGCCACCTATGACTGGGCCTGCCCACATCTATTCTCTGCCTCCTGAGTCCCAACTGATTGGGAGGGAATGGAGATTTTACAGTATTCTTCCCTTACCATTAAGCCACACCACACCCATAGAACTGGTAGTAAAAATGTTTGAATCCCACCACTGATCTGAGGAAAACATGTTATTCTTATGGACCTTCATGAAGTAATCATTCTGTGCAAAATACAGCAGTTAATATCCATGTCAGAATATTTTTGATATGGGCCAGTTTCTTACCATAAGATGGCTAAGATGGCTTTCAAACTCCAAATAAACATCTGGAGAAACAAATTCCATCTTTCAGATTAATTGAGCTTCATTGCTATTCAGGCCAATTTGCTCATAACCCAAAGAAAGTGTTTCCTCTGATTTCCCCCCTTAGCTTATTTCTACAGAAATAAATTTAATATGACTTTGGGAGAACTAAATTAATGAGAATTCTTATATAGCAATTTATATCTATAAAGACATAATACTAAACATTTTAATTTGTTGAGCAAAGTTAAAACTATGGATTTGAATTTAACAAACAACAGTCCAAGGCACATTTTAATTTATGGAAACTGCAAGCTAGTCATATGTATATTTTTTCATTAATAAATAATACTAATTCCAGAGGGACATCTTTCAAGTTTAATATACACAGAGTAAATTTAAAAGTGTTTTTACAGTGAGTATATGTTATTATATAGCTTTTATACACTCGGTAATTCCTTTATTTTGTCCATTTTATCATCTAAATCCAGTCTTTCTGCTCCATGCTATTCTACAGTCTGGCATTTGATCCTTCATGAGATATATTTTAAAATACTTCATGTAGTAGAAGTTCCAAAGGCTGAAAAGATCTCTTCTGATGTCCAAAGCTTGTTACTACCCATTGCAATCATGGAAGAAGACAGTGTTGGTTCAGAGTATTCTCTAAAGAAAAGGCTATCAGATTTGAATTACTGAATTACTGAATTACTGATTTGAATTAGAATTGGCCACTAGTAGGCAGCAGATATAGATTTATTTCACACTTTTTTGCAATCATCTAGAGATTGCCTTAATCTGTACACATTGAAGTTGCCTGCGGGACTGACCTACAAGCGAATTCTACCTTCCAGTCCATCCTCATTGCTTTCTATTCTAGGTACAGGTCTAGGTTCATCTATGGGCACACCTTAATCCTTCGGTACACCAGGACAATTTTTTTAAAGGCTGAAGGCCTTGTCAAAGATCCTTATGTCTGAAGACTCCAAGCCCCCTCTGCCTTGACTAAATTTATTCTACCATTCTCCCCTTAGACCTATAAATGGGATCAAATCAGAAGGACAATAGAGGAAGAAGAGAAATGATTTTTTATGATTCATGATTATAATTCTAATCTGCGTATTTATCAAATTGATTATTACCTTATTATCATTTTAAATAATCTATTATGTATTAAATTAACGTATATTCATTTAAAATAAAATTTAATATTAAATTAACGATCACATTATTTATTAGCTTTTACAATGGTGCCCAATTCTCTATAGGCTTTGGATGGCATTCAACATTGTAAGAATAAAAAGAAGAAAGAAAAGAAAGAAAGAGAAAGAAAGAAAGAAAGAAAGAAAGAAAGAAAGAAAGAAAGAAAGAAAGAAAGAAAGAAAGAAAGACAGAAATCATGAAATCTCCCTAGAGGGTTATACTAACCAAAACCTGGGGAAATAACCAGGTTTGCAATCTAAAGGTGGGAACCATTTGGATCTGTAATGGGAGGTGAGGAAATTCCAGAGGGCAGGGGCTATGACTAATCACTTCTTTCATCCTGGAAGATGCTACTGTTTGGTTGCAGAGGACATTCGTAATCATGAAAATCAGGCAGGAACAGGAGCCCCCTCAGAGTTACAATGAATAGCTTATCAACCATCTCCATTCACAGGGCTTTGATGGAAAGATGTTGAAATAATTTACTATAGGGCTACTTTTATCATTTGACACTCACTAACCCAGAAGTAGAAATATGAAAAGAGGTTTAGCAGAGTCTGTGGGGTTTGAGCAATTGTTGAATGCTCAAGTTTGCCTCCATTTCAGCCACTTGAAGATGACACATATGCAGAGTTTTAAGCAGTTTTAAAAAGTTCGTCATAACTTTTCTGAAATGTTTCATGTTCTTTCCTTAGGTACCCATATGTGAGAAAATACTAAGATTGGTTGAGTGGGTGGCGGGACAAATAATTTCCGTCTTAAGTGTCAAAGACTTTTCTTTCACACACATAAAAAAAACCCCATGGTACTGTTGAACTGGCATTCTCCTGCTGCTTTAGCTAAGACCACAAAAACACCTAGGGAAACCACTGTGGCTTTAAGCTAAAAAGGCTTCTCTAGTGTGTGCACATATATACACTCACACATACACAAACAGACATAAAAAGTATCCTGTGCTCATTCATAAGAACACTAAAAGTTTGATCCCTTAAAAAAAAAACTCCAAATACTCTCTAAAAATGCAGGTGTATTCTTTTAAGAAATGAAAATACTGATTTTTTAAAAAAACTGCTTAAAACAAAGTTTTCTGTACAGACTCCGACTAGTATGACATTTATTCAAATATTAATTCCTTCATTCTGTTCTATCCCTCTTCTCTATCGTCTCTCCCATTAAACAAAGATACATTTTGTTAATTACTGACTTTAGCTTGATTTATCAAAATGGATGATTATCAGTTTTATTTGAGTTACTGAGCATAAACCCAAATTCCTTGCTTTCAATTGATCATCCAGAATTTATGACCCAAAACTGATGTTCTTCGGATTTTGGATTCACAATTTGGATTCCTGCCTTGAAATAAACAGGAAGCCTACTTTTGCCAAATTGGGGTCCAAAATCCAGTAATGAAACCTGAGTTGAAGAAACTTTTCTTAAGTATGTTTTTGCTTAAAATAAAATAAATAAATTTTAAAAAAAGGGGAGATACACTTACAAAGCCTTTGTCTTCTTTCGGTGATTTTTGCTGCCTGCAATCTCATGTGTCTTGATTTCATCTGAAGCGGTGTGCCACATAAACAGCCAAGGCATTTTTAGTTGTCTCGTTTTAGGTTGCAATGCTTCTGCAGTCGTAACATCTAAAGATCTAACCTCTTGCAAAGCTGATGGCTTTATACACTGACTCATATCACCTGCTTTGTGAGAAAGAAGCGTCTTTCGTACAAGCAGAGACACTTCCTTTTTTTTAACCGCCTGATGACATAAGTAGACTTTGGGACTTTTTTTTAAAAATAAAATAAAGTACAACTATTGGTTGCTGTTAAACTGGCTAGGACAGGTCTCAGAAGCTAAACTTTTTTTTTAAAAAAAAATCTTTCTTACAAGAATTCTCCACCTATTTACAATCAAAGATCAAAACTGTCATATAGTCGTTTATTATGAGTGCCACTAATTCACATATCAATAAAAAGCTGGTTAATAAGCTAAATAATTAAAAAAAACCCTTCTCACTCTTATGGGTGGTATTCCTCAGTCTTGGGTTCTGCATCAGAGACCTGGGAATTTTTAGGGTTCTGTTCCTAGCAAAGCACCCTTCTGCACAGAGAGCTTTGATGTTGTTCCTGGGATCCATAGATTCACTCTCCCAGCTAAGGAGTCACAGCCTCAGGTCAGGGGTGGGTTCCAGATTCTTTTCCTACCAGTTTGCTCAGGGATCTGCTTCGGGCGCGTGTGATTGATGTGTCCTTGGTGTGTGCTTAGTCCACACTTGGTGCACACATGCATGCATGCGCAATAGTTAAAAAATTGCTTCCGCACATGTGCAGAAGCAAAAAAACAAGATGGCACTGCCACAGGCACCGCCAATAGAACCGGTTTGGATGTATGGGTGGCTGAGTTACTACCTACTCGGCCGAACCGGTCCAAACCCATAGGAACCCACCTCTGCCTCAGGTGTTCCTCCCCTTGGACCACTTTTGCCTTTACTTTCCACATCAACAGTAGACCTAATAAGAGTGAGATGGGCATCATAAACTTTAACGATTAACTAAATGTTATTGATGAACTAAATTTATTTAAAAGTCTGTAGAGATTCTCAGTCATCCAAGTCATGGTTGTCCCAAAGGTGATTTTTCAGGAGGCAACTGGACTCTCTTCTTTTTCTTTTGAAGATGTTTCGCTTCTCATCCAAGAAGCTTCTTCAGCACTGAGAGGATTCCATTCTCCACTATCCTGTCAGAGCTGAAGAAGCTTCTTGGATGAGAAGCAAAACATCTTCAAAATAAAAGAAAAACCAAGAAAGTCCACTTGCCTCTTGAAAAATCACCTTTGGGATAATTTTTTAAAACTTCTTCAGATAATTTTTCAACAGAATTAATAATTATGAGTTAGTACCAGTGTTAAGCCTATGTCCTCTTTATAGCAATTGCTTCTGAATAAAACCTTACCCCCTTTTTCAAAATGTTCAAGAGAAAAGTCCACTAACGGGAAATATACAGTACTTTTCCTTTTCTGTAAATAATTGGAATACTCTGGAATTTGATTTCGACAATGTCTTGCACAATATATGCACCGGAGTAATAGCAGAACTTAGCTGTCCTTAGTTGACCTCAACACTTCTATTTATTTATTTATTTTTGACATTTCTGAACCAACACCCATCTCCCTCAGAGAGGGACTCCCCCAAAATGCTAAGGTTGGACTTATATCAATGGGAAATCTCTAGATTCTTGACTAGATTGGGAAGCCAAGAAAGATTCCACGTCAAATGAACAAAAACCACTTCCATACTGTTGCCAAAAACCACTTCCATGCTACATAACATGGTCATCTTCTTTATCTTTCTCTTTTAAGAAACAGAGGGGATTTTTTTTTCCATATCTGGGTATTCAGATTACTATTTTGGTTGGTTGAAGTGAAGAGAGGTAGAAAAAAATCTTCAAGTGGGTGGGATAAATATTTCTTTTGAAATATTTTATTTTCTTTTCATAACACACACTCACATGTATACTATACATAGCCTATATCATATAGTATTAAATAATAATTACATCAGTTCCTCTTGTCAACAATGCCCCCCAAAATGGGAACCCATTATAGCTCTTCTGCTCTCCATACACCTCTTTCTTCTACCATCCTCCAACTTTCTATCTTCCTTCCATCATCCCCCTCTACTCTACTTCCCCTTCCCTTCTACAGTGGGTGGGATAAATATTTAGAGAACTCAGAACATTTCTTCTGTCCATTTGTGGATATGGGATGCAATGAATGAAACCCTTAATTGAGACAAATTGTGTCTGGGTGTTAAGTTGCAGTTTGGAAAACAACAAATAATGAAAAGCATAAATATTAAAGGGAAAGGGATGTATGTTTTTACAGAACTCAATTCGTATTTGCGGCTGCCCTGATCATAATTTGTTGTCCCAAAATAGTCTATATCCTAATCTAGCTATCAAGATTTTGTTTTGCACAAAATTTACCTCAAACATTCACTCATCCGAGGAGTCCTTAGTGGTCTCTGAGCTTGGCTGTTTTCTTGCAGACATTTCATTACCCAAACTAGGTAACATCGTCAGTGCACTTCAACCCTGAGCTACAGATATTCTCTTTTATTGAAAAAAAACCTCATCTATTATAATTCAAAAACACTCCATGATAGGCAAGGGAAAGATGAAAATTAATCAGTTATATTCTGTTCTTCTGGATCATGTGTTCCACCTTGTCCCACTTTTGCTGTGCTAAGAATCACAGCACAAACTACAAGTGGATGAGAATCATTAGTTCTTAATTGATACTAATGGGAAAAAAAGACTTTTCTCATTTGTTGATATGGCATGACAGCTTAGAGGAGGAGGAGGAAGAGGAGGAAGAGGAGGAAGAATAGATGCGAGCAGCACACACTGAACTTACAGTTACTGCCTGGCTGCACACCAAGTCTGGCTGTTGGGTTTTCCCGCTTCACGTACTTTTCTTAAAAAGAAAAGATGACTCAGTCTGTAGGATGCCAAACTCTGCCTGCCAAAACAGTCGTATGGGCTTGCTGATGCTTTTGGGAATGTCCCCAAGTACATAAACGTGGAGGGAAAGCTGAACAGTCACTGTTTGGGGGTGCAACCAAGCTACTAGCTGTTAAGAACAGTCATTAAATTTTTAGGATTTATGCACAGCAGTAAAATCGCCTTATTTTACATATTGACATAAATAATTGCTTGTGTATTGATACTATGATGTAGGCAGGATAATCAGTTCTATAATTACTATATTGACATACGAAATGTGTTAAAAACTGTAAAAATTGTCCAGTGCATTTCATATGAATGCTTAAAATGCCTAGGTATATTTTAGAGGCTTCACAAAGAGAGAAACAAAAAATGTTCATTTTATTTCTGAATAAATAGGCACCAGATTGCACTGTAATCATACTGAACCTTTAAATGGTTGTTTGCTCTCCAGAATCCTAGCACTCCACATTTTTACACTTTCATTGGGCTTCTATTTATTGAAATAAATGTATGCTGACTAATTCAATTCAACCTTCATTTTACTTTTGTAGTTACTTGCTGAAATTAAGCCCAGCATTTAACTAACCTTGTCTAATCTCTGAAATTAAAGTTAGGTTGAGTTTAGTTATTATTCGTATGACTACCAAAGGAATACTAAATCTGGTGGCTAGGCTGAATCATTACCATTGTCACCATCACTATCTAACCATTCTGGAAAAAAAACAAGGAAAAAACCCATAATAGGCGCCTGTTCAGTGAGTCACCAGCAATCAAGTTTCTCTTATAAAGGATGTTTTTTTTTTATTAATGGAAAGTATAAATGCAAATTTTAAACCACAAATATAATATCCTTCATAAACACTTTTATAACTGGTAAAGTGAATCATTACAGTCATTAAGTAAATCATGTGGTCAATTAAAAAATCCATTCTTCCAAATTGATGGGTTTTTTGCTGAAAACAGGGGAAAAATGTCAGAAACCACCCCCCCCCCTAAAAAACCCCACAAATCACAGTCCCCTGACTGCAGGATGCTACAACTGGTCATAAATGCGAATTGGTCACCACATGACCATGGGATGAGCCAACAGTCATGACTGCCATATTTAGCTTTTTATAAATCTGTCTTACCTTTGAACAGTTGTTAAACAACTGGTTGTGGGTTGAGGACTACCTGTGTCAATTCTTTCCCTTTGGGTTTTTATATAGTTATTAAACAGATGATGTATCGAATGCTCCAATATGTGTTTTCAAAGAGGCTTAGGAAAACTAGGATACGCACATCTGGTAATGTGCCAGGTCCATGTCCCTAATCAATTGTTGGGTGTTGATGCTGGCTAATGATGATGAGTGTGGATGGTTTTAAAACCAAAAATAAACGTGAGCATCAGCTCTGTGTTACGGGCATCTTAAATCCCCTTTGTCTCAAGCAAGATAAGTTACTCTTACCAAGTCTTAAGGATATTTGCCTCAACCTTCCCTTCTACAAATTGTTGACAAAGGCAAAGTCTTTACTAAAAGGAGACTAATTTTGTCCAGAACTTTGTAGCAACAAACAGAATTAGACATGGATAACAAAGGAAGCAAGCTTTCTAAACACCTATTACTTTGAGGTACTCAAACAATTTTCAGATGACAATATGAGGATTCGAATGCCTTTCTTTTTAAACAAGAGTGTCTGTGTGTATCTGCGTGTGAGGGAGCAATCCAAAGTAGTAACAAGGAGTTCTCCTTCTCCTTTCTTCTTCATGGAAAAAATAACTCAACCCTTCACTTTTGGGAAAGTGAGAAGCTTTGCTGTTGAGTATTATTCATACAATGCTTATCATCTTCCTTATCAGTGTGAGAATTGATGTTTGATTAGTTTAATTTAAATGTTATTAAGATGGCCCTTAAAGTTTAGATTTTTTGTGTGTTTTTCCCACCCTTTTATTTGTCCAGATCTTCACACATTTTTTTAAAATGTGGAATTTCAAAACATAAACATGCACTCCTCCGACTGTCCAGAATTGCATATCATGGATCACTATTCTTATGAGAAATAGCAATGGATTTAATAAAGTTAGTGCCAATAAAATAAACCATAGTTTCAATTCATGTAATTTGTTCCTTGCCAGAAGAGGTTTAATGTGCCTGTATAATAAGCTGGCATGTGTGTTTGTGTGAGAGAAAGCAAAAGCCAACTTAAGTATTTCATGTTGTTAGCCTTTCTTAAGCAAACTCTACCCAAATAAGCCAAGATCACACAATGTTATGTAGTAGTAAGCAACCAGGCCAGAACCGTTCTAATCCCACTTTAGTCATGAAGACAAGCTAGTGACTTTGGACTAGCCATTCTTTCTCAAACTTCAGGGTCAACACTGACTTAAAGCAACAAAAATGGGGGGTGGGGGAATAGTAAGCCAAAAGGTTCCACAAATGATATGAGAAAAAATCTCTCTCTCTCTCTCTCTCTCTCTCTCTCATCTATTTATTATCATCATCACCACCACCACCACCTTTTAAAGCTGTCTATGTTTAAAGAAGGATTTACTTGTTTTAGTTGCTTCTTTTCAAACTAGGAAAGAACTGTTTCTACAAAATAAGGCTCTTTGGTAGAAACTCTTATTATCCCATCTATTTTTTGAGGGGTGCTTCCATTCTATGTTCTGACTCCACCAAACCTTTCAGCTTCTTTCTGAGGTGTCAAGATTTCATTGACTGAATTATGTTCAACAGTATCAATGAAACCAAATTGTTGTTGGTGACATCCTGTTGGTGCACTTTATTAATGAAAACAATGAATTTGGAAAAACTCTGTGGCTTCCAGCCAAGGCATTAACCGCCTGGTTCAGTCATCTGCGCTGAGGTAGGCTCGGTTACAAGGATGCTCTCAACAGCAGCAGTGACATAAATGTCATCTGTCTGGTGGCTTTCCTGCAGCGCAATCTCATCATGCTTCTAAGTAAACAACAAACCACATACACGGCAGTCTTGTTTAACAAATGGTCTCCAACATTTTCATAGAGAACAGGAAGGCATTGAAAGGATCTGACTCAATTCATCTGAATCTGTGGGCGACTAGATTTATTTGGGTTTAATCTATCGTGGGCCTTTAGCATATTTTTGGTCCCGAAAAAGAGAATACGAGAATTAGTCTGGACTGCAATGTGAAATTGCTCAGAGGCAGACAATTTCAATGAAAGAACTGCCTTCCACAAATATCTTGTTGGCCCATACTATAATTTATTGATGCAAAGGCTATTAGTGGATGAATTGAGAAATAGGTCTTCCCTCCTCCTCCTTCTCCTTATCCCTCTCCATCAGGGGTGGGTTGCTGATGGCATTTCTGCCAGGTTGGTGCGCAAAAATTTTTGCACGCATGTGCTCTGTTTGCTTGTGCACATGCCAAATGTGCGCTCCATGCATGAGTGCATTTGCACCTAAAAAAGGGTCTGGGCATGTGTAAAACATTAAAAAAGGGGGAAAATTACATTTCTGCAATGAAAATGTAATCTGCAATGAAATGCGCAGAACCAAAAATCAAGATGGTGGCACCATAGGAGAACCGGTATGCAGGCATGGCAGGCCTGGGTCACTGCCAGTTCCAGCGACCCAGACTGCTAAATTACTACCAGTTCAGCCGAATCGGTCCGAACCAGTAGGAACCCACTTCTACTCTCCATCTCCCACTGCTCCTTCTTCCTCTCCCTCTCTCTCTCTGACTTGCTCTAGTTATCATCCTGTTTTCCACCAACAATAGCAGAAACTTTCACCAGGTTTAACACATATGTTACGCTTGCTTAAAGCCAATGATGGCTGGTGTTCTCAGGTTCATACCACCACTACATTGGTCTCAGATCCCCAGTCATTTCTTCCTTAGAGTTGGTTTTTGAAAGAGGAAAGGATGCTGACTAGAATGCAAGTTATGGTTCCTCTTACTTCAGCAAGTTTAAACCAAACTGTGCAAGTCCAGATCCTATCATAATCCCTGAAAATTCTCTTATTGGTGGATTTGGACCAGTTTAGATATTATAGGCTTGTGATTAGACTTGCAATGAATCTGGGAACCAAGAGGCTACAGAAGCCAATAGTTCTCCAAGGAAGAAAGAGAAGGTCATATGTTAGCTCTCTTTAAAGAATGGTTCTTTTATTCTTCTAAGCCTGTGTTTCTCAACCTTGGCCACTTGAAGATGTCCGGACTTCAACTCCCAGAATTCCCCACCAGCTGGGGAATTCTGGGAGTTGAAGTCCGGACATCTTCAAGTGGCCAAGGTTGAGAAACACTGTTCTAAGCTGTCTCACAGATGGGAAACAGAAAAATTGGTAAATATTATTTTTTCCTTCTTCTTCGGTTTCAGAAATTGTTGATTGGTGCAATTCACTAAACTTACAAGCTTACATATTTTCCCGTGTGCGCTTTAAAATATATATATTTAGTGCAAAGTTTTTTTCCCCTGAAACTGCTTAATTTACAGACCTTTTGCAAATTTTCCCAATGCAATGATCTTCTGTTCCTTATTTCATGAATATATTCAATTTGAACAAATTGTTCTGCGCATACACTACCCTTGTCAAAATACTCTGCAAAATTCAGACCAATGAAACATTTGAAAATAGTTCCTCTACTGGTTTTCAACATGCGACATCCAATAACTTTGCTTTTAAATGCAGACTAAAGAAATCCCATGCCCACGACTCACAGTCTCTGAACAGAAAGGTGAGAAGAGTTATCATATATCTAGAATTATGCAGGAAGAAAAGATGAAGAATTAGAAAAAAGTGTTCCATTCAGAAATAGGAAAATTAGTCTGAGTTGTGCAAAGCAAGCAGAAGGACAGAAAAGAAATGTTTGCCACAATTCAATGAATCGTTTTACCTCCTGTAATTAATACTGTGAGGATGTAGGCTTCTTATTTTGAGTGGTGGGGAGGCTTTTCTTAGAGATAAAAATAAAATGAATTTCTGAGTTTGTTTAGACTAGAGAAAGATGGAAATATATAATCTTATGTGTTACGTGTGTGTGTGGTGTGTGTATGTGTGTGTGTGTGTGTCTTTAATTCAGTTTTGACTCCTGACAACTATGTGGATAAACTCATGTAGTTTGATAAACTCTTGACAGTTTTTGGGAAGTAATTTACCACTGCCTTCTTCCAAGGACTAAGAGAGAGCAACTGATGGATCCAGTGACTAATGGACTGGCTGCATTCCAGAAGGAGCTTGATGTTGTCCTGGAAAGTCTGCTGTCCAGTCTGACCAAAACCCTGGTGGTCAATGGAATGAGGTGGTGGTTGATGCTTTGGATGGTTGATGCTTTGGGTTGATATTGTGCCTGACCTCTCAGCACCCATGTATACTCTTAGCCATATATAATTTTATTAAAACTTTTAAACAAGAAGATAAAAATTGACATCTAACATCAAAAACATCATCAAAAAAGCACAGCAGAGAATGTTCTTTTTTGTGCCAACTCAGGAAGCTGTTGACACATTTCTAAAGAGGAATGATTGAGTCTGTCATCTGCATCTCTATAACTGTCTGGTTTGGTTCTGCAACCCAACAAGACAGACACAGACTTCAGAGGATAATTTAGAACTGCAGAAAAAAAATTACTTCCAACCTGCCTTCCATTGAGGACCTGCACACTGCACGAGTTAAAAAAGAGGGCTGTGAAAATATTTACAGACTCCTCACATCCTGGACATAAATTGTTTCAACTCCTACCCTCAAAATGATGCTATAGGCCACTGAGCACCAGAACAACTAGACACAAGAACAGTTTTGTTTCCTGCCATCACTCTGCTAAAGAAATAATTCCCTCAACACTGCCAAACTATTCACTAAGGCTGCATTACTATTAATCTTCTCATTGTTCCTATCACCCATTTCCTCCCACTTATGTCTGCAAAACTGTAACTTTGTTGCTCGTATCCTTTCTATTTCCTATTGATTGTTTCCTAATATGATTTGATTGCTTATTTGTACCCTATGACTGTCATTGGAGTGTTGTACCTTATGATTCGTGACAAATGTATCTTTTCTTTTGATGTACACTGAGATCATATGCACCAAAGACAAATTCCTTGTGTGCCCAATCATACTTGGCCAATATTCTAGTCTATTCTAAAAGCTAACATAATATAATAGAAAGTAAAAAAGAAATAAATCAAAGAAAAAGCAAAAGTTCAAGAAAAGTACATGGGGTCAGTTATTCAAACATGTGTAACCACTACTGGTGTCAAGAGTGATTCACTCTTGTTTCTTCTCTTTCAGCTTGACAATAATTGGGAGGGTGGTTTTTGTTTTTTAATGTTGGGATGGGAATGGAGTGCCAAGACTCCGTCTGTAGATCAGGAGCCCCTGCTGCTGTCCCTAAGGTCACACCGCACAGATGTTTGACCAATATGGACTGTTCCCATAACAAAAGAATCGGATGTAATTGGATAGTGCAATGAACTGAGGGGGGATGGAAAAAGTTTAACTATATGGACTTTTGTGCGGGAAAACCCAGAGATGGTTTGCTTCTTCTTTGCCAATGTAGTGGCACAATGCAATAAAGTCTTATGTTTGGGAAGCACAATGTCCCAGGAGTTCTCTTTTGGGATTTGCTAGCTGGACAGCTGACAACTGGGCTGCATTATGTTTAAAGACTTACTGCGAAAGTTTCATGTTGCTGGTCATCACCTTTAGAGGTCTTCATAGGTTAGGATCAGATTATTTGAAGAACCATCTTTCCCCAGTTGTTTCTAGCTGTCCAATTAAATGTTTTAGATCCCTTTGGCCAAAGAATGCCAGTTGGAAGACATGCCTTTTCTGCTATAGTGTCCAGCTTATGGAACATTCTACCTATAAAGATCTGGATGGCATCAATTCTGCTGGCTTTTCCTATGGCCCTAAAGACCTAGTTCTGGGAACTCAGTTTGGGGTCCCAAGGAGACTAGGGGACCTGCCTCTTGGTTATACTGGTGATTTGACTTGATGTTGCTCAGTCACTGTGTATTTTAACTTTTGTAATGTTTACAATTGTTTTTATTTTATTTAACCACCTAGAGTCACTTGTTATCATGGCAGCCATAAAAATGTAATAAATAAATAAACTAGACCAAAGTCATCCATCTGGCTTCAATGTCTAAGGCAGGACTAGAACTCAGAGTCTCCCAACTTCTAGTCAAGAGCCACACCAAACTAGCTTTCAACTCAAATTCTATGTATGTGGAATATGTGAGAAAACCAGGATGGAGTAGAGGATGGAGTAGAAAATTGAAGTTAAAAGAGTGGGAAGAACCAGATTCTAGTTCTCAGGTACAGAAAGCAGCTGGGTGATTTTCTAATCAGGATCAGAATCTGTCACAAGCCAGATGGTAACTTTGCTACATGCACTGTTAGCATTCTATAAGAACTGCACCGAGTGTAATGCAAAACTGATGGACCTTGAAAGCAAAGGGGACAAACACTTAAACTAGGTGAATCTTGTGAAATTTCAGCTACAAGAGGTATCAAATTTTAGAAGTACTTTACAAATTTTTCAAAGTGGGGTCTTTCCTCAACAATTTTCCAACTGAGTCACACCTTTTGAGAAAAGGGGTAACCTGTTTCCACCTTAAATGCCAACCTGTGATAAAATTATACTTATAAGTGTGGAGGAGGTAATGAAACCAAGGAGGTGTGATATTTCCAGACTTCAGTTTTCCCCGCCTTTCTATCAGGAGGCTTCCCTCCCACTTCTCTTGCTTTAAATAGAACAAGAAGGATGACCCCTGATTATTTCCCCTAGTATATTTTGCTTCCCTCTCTCAAGGTAGGCATGGATGTGCACAGGAAGTAGATGGATATTCTTTATTTATTTATTTGCTTGACTTTGAGTCTATGGCAATATGTATGACATTTCTCCTCAAATATCTCTCTGCCACAACAGCACCGAGGTAAGTTAGATTGTGTTCTCAATATTTTCATAATTGAGGGAAGGTTTGAATTGATTTCCCCAGCCCAGATTGAACACCTCAAAGTTCAATCACAATCACTGTTTGAAATGGATGAGTTGACAGAATCCTGATATGATAGAGTAAGTTTCAAGTTTCAAGTTTAATTTTATTTATAGGCCGCCCAATCCCAGAGGACTCCGGCGGCTTACAGCGAGGGAAAGAAAATAATAAAAGAAAATAAGAAATAAAAATAGACAGGTTAAAAGCAACACAAATACATTTGTTCCGGTCGGGGCTGGACCTCAACAATGCGGTCAACAGCCCCAGGCCTGCCGGAATAGCCAGGTCTTGACAGCTTTTCTGAAGGCCATGAGAGTGGGTGAGGCCCGGATTTCTGGGGGTAGTTCGTTCCAAAGGGTCGGGTCAGCCACAAAGAAGGGCCTCCTCCGGGGAGCCGCCAGCCGAAATTGTCTGGCTGACGGCGTCCGAAGGCATCCAAATTATTCGTGTTTGTAGACTATGTGTATGTGCATAAAGCTGTGTGACGTTAAGTAACATAAAAAACTAGAAGTATTGTACAAGGTGTGGACTACAACAGAGCCATTGTCCCACTGATATTCGGGTTTTATATATTTGTAGAAAGTTGCTTTCTTTTTCTTTTTAATATTGGAAAGCATTAAAACACGACCCCCCCCTTAACTATCACACAAAGGGATACCAATACATTTTTAAACCTCATGCTTCCCCACATTAGAAAATGCACCCCTTTATCAGAACAGCTCTTTTGGTAATAGGTACATCCTATTTCGGTCAGTTTCTGTTTTATCTAAAAATGAAATGAGTTTCAGTTTCCTTTAAACGCTTGGTTCACCTAAGTAACAACCTGCATTTTATCTCTGCAGATCAGATTCAGCCAGATTCAGATTAGTTCTAAGAAGTCACCTGATTTAACAGTCTGAGTTTTGCTCCTGAAATCAGCACGTTGTGTTCAAAAACCAAAGCTGCACAGTCTGATGTTTTGGTTATCATATGCAAACATTATTAACCTTCACTGGAAAGTCTTATAGGCAGGCCCTAACTGTAAAATAATTGGTTTTTTTTTCTTAATTGATTTTGTGCCCTTACATGGAAGTTTCCTTGAAATCAAACTCTAGTTGACAAATGCTTGGGAGGAAAAAGTTGTTTGCTGTTCAGGCCATCTATTATTGGAATGGGGAACACTTTTTTAACACACACACACATACACACACACACACACACACACACACACATGGAGACCATTGTCTTACCTGAACGGTAGTTCTCTGTGCGCTATGGGAGAACCCAAACTTCAAACTTCAGTTTGTCTAAAGTTAGTTCAGAGTCTTTTGGCCACACCTTCTAAGCTTGACTGCTTCAGTTTATTAACGAAGACGTAGACCTTAAGAAGACTTTGATGAGTTGCTTGCTCGTGTTGACTCGGTCATCTTCATGAAATCTGGACGTGGAGCCAGACCTTTGGCTGGGATTGGATTCTCCCGCAGCACACAGAGATCTACCGTTCAGGTAAGATAACAGTCCTGCTCCTATGCGCTGCTTGGATAATCCAAGCATGGGATATACCCAAGCTAAATGTCCTATGGGCGGGATGATGTCATGCCCAGGGCCCTGTCTGCTTTATGGATCGTCTGTGATGATGATGTCTCCACTGAGGCAAAGGAATCAAGTTTATAATTCTTGATGAACAGTGATGGAGAGGTGCTGACTGTAGTGGCTACGCTGTGAGTGGAGTGAGACCCAGACCTTCGGCGAGCCAAGGTGGTGCAGTGGTTAGGGTGTAGTACTGCAGGCCACTTCAGCTGACTGTTATCTGCAGTTCAGCGGTTCAAATCTCACCGGCTCAAGGTTGACTCAGCCTTCCATCCTTCCGAGGTGGGTGAAATGAGGACCCAGACTGTGGGGACGATATGCTGACTCTGTAAACCGCTTAGAGAGGGCTGAAAGCCCTATGAAGTGGTATATAAGTCTAAACTGCTAACTGCTAATTACAGTACATTGAATTATGTTGAATTATGTACACAGGTAAACTACATGTGAATAGAAGAGCAAATTAAAGTGTGGTTTTAGCTTAGTATTGTTTATAATAATCTTCTATGTGTATCATCACTCTGGGGTTGCGGTGGAAAAGGCCATCTTCTGTAGACTCCATGCTTTTTACCAAAGTACCAGACATGTGAATTTAAAAAATAATAAAAATCCGGATATGCCACCTGCTCTATGAATACGCAGTATAGTTTCCTGTAGTTTGATGTATTGCTGTACAGGAAGTTCACACAGCTGCAAGTCTGTGAAGGATGGAAGGTGGTTTTTCATGCCAGATTTTATGCAGAAAACAACAGGATACCAGTTCCTATAATTCTGCATTATTGCTGAGAAATCCACTCTGTTAAGATGCTGGGCAAACTGCTGTTAGGATTCCAGGAAAGATAAACCAAATTGTTCAAGATTTCCTTATTATAAATTTATTAAAAGTCTACCACTAAGGACTCTGTCTGTTGAGTGAGGCACTACTTTGTCCTTGTTTCAAGTTCAGGTATCTCTGGAAATGGATAATTCTGACTCATTTCTTGAGGCCAGTATCACTAACTCAGCCACTACTTGTTATGGTTAGAAAGACTTTTGCGCAGATATTTTGGGGAACAGTAGGCACTACTGTTCAGGTGTAACATAAAAGTCTGGAATGGGACAACTTGGAAGGGCCAGCACACCAGTTCACCACCTCCAAGTCACCTCAGTCTACCTCATGCTCCACTAACTCTTGTAGACGGCATGTCATTGCATCTCATTGTCAGAGGAGGAAGTCCTCGGATGGCTTTAGATGTTTCAGTCTGATATTTTCCCTCTTATTCCACTTTCAAATGCTGTGCGAAACCAGTGTAGGATGTATTGATACACATAGAGGTGATGGTCAGAAATGTTGAGTCCATATTGACAACTTGTGTTTGTTTCATGCTCTTCTTTTTTTTCCCTTTAGGATGTTGAACATTTCAAACTGGGAAGAGCGTAATCAATCTTCTCAAATTAAAAAAGAAAAAAATAAGTATTGGTCAAAACCAAGATATCTTGAATGTTTTATAAAGCGGTGGTCCTCTAAAGAGGACGTTGTACAATTTACTAGGTTCACAGAAAAGTAGTAATGTCTAAAGAATTATGGGAAGGTAACTTGGTTACTTGTGTGATCCATACTGCTTGTTTGATGAGTTCTTTTTTATTCTTTTATTTATTAATTTGTCTATTTATTTGTCTTTGTCTTTTGCATGTTCCCCAGCTGACTAGCAATGTAGAGGGAAGCAACAAGTAGAGGAAGTGAAATTTCAGTACACGACATGTGAGTGCATAAATTAACCCAGTGCATTTTTTAATGTAGGATGCATTAGTGTTGCTGTGGTAAACATTGTTTTTAATCATTCTTTTTTTGTCCTGCTTACTTCACACTTGATAAATTCTCACTAGAGGAACTCTACCGTCATTAGATTTTGTCCTAACTAAACTTCTGTTGCTATGAAACCCACAAATATTAGGGAGAAGCAGTATAGAAAAGCAGAAAAAAACTCATGGTATCCTGCCATAAAGTTGACCATCTGGAATAACCTCATTGGGATTGTTCCAGCTGGCTTATTGACCCAAGCTAACTAATTATTTTTCCCCACTCCTGGCATCATGTGCATTTATGAAGAAGGTTATTTGATTTTCCTATTTTCAAGCATTTTCCCTTCTGTTGAAATGGGTTGTCACTTTGTGCAAGTATTTGTAAAGGGTCAGGCAAAAGACTGTAATCACAGATAAATCAGAAAAGGAATACCATGGATCTAAGGTAGGAATGCAGATCTTGAGCTCTCACATCTTCATATGTCTCCAGAAGCATTGAGAGCCACTCCCATTCTAGATTCCCCACTTCCCCAATTGTTTCCCCTTTCAGTTACGTCCGACTCGAGGAGGTGATGTTCATCTCTGTTTCCTAGCCAAGGGAGCCAGCATTGTCTGAAGACATTTCTGTGGTTATGTGGCCAGCAGGACTATATGTCAAGGCCCATGAAAAGCTGTACCTTCCCACTGAATTGGTATCTATTAATCTATTTGCATTTGTATGCTTTTAAACTGTTAGGTGGGCAGGACTGTGGCAAGTAATAGGAACTCACCCAATCAGGCAGCAGGCTGTCAGCTTTCCAATGCCGTTAACTACTGAGCCAGTTTGCCCCCTCCCCAAATTGTAATTTTCATCAGAACAGAGAAAATTATTAAATATAGCAGGCATAATCATATGAAGATAATGCATGGATCAAACATGAACAAAACTAAATTATACATTGCTTTTATCTTGATCCCATCCACTTATTTCTTGACAGTCTCTGAAAAAAAAACTGTATGTCCCTGGTATAAAATCTTATATAATTTGAAACATTTATTTCTAGAGTCAATTTATATTCGCATCCAATTGTTAAAAGGGTTTCCTTTTAACATGCCTTCGGTCTGAGTTCTGCTGGCAAAACTTCCAAAATATAGTATGAATTTACAATATTATTCCATTGTTCCACATAATGGAGAGAACAGTCTTTCACTGTCCATGATAAATTTGATGTCATTATTCATATTTTGTGCATTCAATTTCCGTGGTGGCTTTTCATATACAATTTTGTCTTCCTCTCTGAATCCAAGTTTCTTTAGATAAGACAATTGACAAAGAAGCCCATACATGAAGTAGAGTTGTTAAATGAAACTGCAAACTTCCTGTGGAACCATATCTTCATTTTGTATCTGGGGTTTCTCATTAAAAAATGAGTGATATGATACCCAACTCCCATGTGTCTGTGTCATTTGTGACACCCAAACACATGTTATTTTGAAAGTCTTAAAAGCATTTCCAGGGAACTTACATGATTAACAGTCCAGAACAAAAAAGCTAAGAAGTGGACAATGCCATATCAAAAAGCCAATTAGTATGTAAGCAATGGTTTCAACTGCCTCTTTTTGACTCATGCAGTATACAGGTCCTCAATGATTTGATTTGATTGATTTGATTTATTACATTTATATGCCGCCCTTTTCCCTGAAGGGGGCTCAGGGCGGGTCACAATTCAATCAGGGAAGGGGGTACAGACAGGGGGATAAAAAGACAAGACATAACAACAAAATTTAAAAACACACAACAACCATACCATTCGAGAAGGGGGCAAAAACTCTTTAGCCCCAGGCCTGTCGAACAGCCAGGTTTTAAGGGCTTTGCGGAAGGCCTGGAGGGTAGTGGTTCGAATCTCCACGGGGAGCTTGTTCCAGAGGGTCGGAGCAGCCACAGAGAAGGCTCTCCTCCGGGTAGTCGCCAGTCGCATTGGCCGGCGGATGGAATTCAGAGGAGGCCTAATCTGTGGGATCTGATCGGTCTATTGGAGGTAATTGGCAGCGGGCGGTCTCTCAAGTACCCAGGTCCAATACCATGAAGGGCTTTATAAGTGACGACTAGCGCCTTGAAGCGTATCCGGAGACCAATAGGCAGCCAGTGCAGCTCGCAGAGGATAGGTGTACGTGGGTGAACCGAGGTGCACCCACAATCGCTCGCGCGCTGCATTCTGGACAAGCTGAAGTCTCCGAATGCTCTTCAAGGGCTGCCCCATGTAGAGCACGTTGCAGTGGAAGGCAGGTTGGCAGTAATTGTTTTTTCTGCAGTTGTAATTATCCTCTAAAGTCTGTGTCTGTCTTGTTGGGTTGCAGAACCAAACCAGCTTTAGAGGCCCAGCTGACAGACTCAATAATTCCTCTGTAGAACTGTATCAGCAGCTCCTTGGGCACTTTGAGCCTCTTGAGTTGGTGCAGAAAGAACATTCTTTGTTGTGCTTTTGTGATTATGTTATGGATGTTAGGTGTCTGTTTTAGGTCTTGGGATATTTGAAGGTCTCAGCTGTTGATACTGTGTTGTCTAGTGTTTTAAGAGGTTGCAGTATGGGAGAGTTTCTCTTAAAGTCTACCACTATTTCAAACAGTTTTGAGTGTGTTTAGTTCCAGATTGTTCCAGTCACACCACAAGGCTAGTTGTTCAACCTCCTGTCTGTATGCGGTTTTATCATTGTCTCCAATGAGACCAATCCCTGTTGTATCATCTGCAAACTTCATGAGTTTAACACAATTGCTGGCTATGGATGCCATTTGTCACATTTTGAGATAGTCCAGTGAAGAAGCGCCAGCAATGAGTACTAACACTACCATTATTGTAAGGTTACAATAACAGAATTGTAAGTCTGAAAGAACCCCTTATTTTTACTCTTCTGAAAACAAAGGAGGGTTTATTCTGATGCTCCTCTAACAGATTGTGATGGGGCTGTGGTTTTTCCTCCTGTCTTTTCAGATAATTCCTACTTACAATTACAACTCTAAACATCCAGAAACAATGATAAACCCATGGGGAAAAGAAATCAAACTAGATACTGTGTTGAAGGCAATCCAAGCATCACTAAGAGATGCATAGAGAGACAGACTGGTTCTATGCATATACTTTTCTGCCAAGTATCACAGAACCACTGCATGGTCTAATGTTAATCAACCTGTCCTAAATCCAATTTCATCATTCATCAAGGTGAATTCATTTGGGCCAGGCAATTAATCTGAATTATAAATTTAGCATACATTTTGTTAATTTGACCTTACAAATCGATTAAGTGCAAGTTATCAGGAGCCTTCCTCTGATCTTGGTCAGAATTATTACAGCCAACTCCCAATCCTTTGAAATCTGGATCAAGTACTCTATTGAGGCAAAGTGGGAAAGTAGAACTGGGGCCCACAAATCCAAATTACCCTTCGTTAATAATCACTGGGAATTTTTCTGGTTTAGACTGCTTAATTGTATCCTTAAATTCTAGATCCATGGAGGTTTGTTTGTTTTTATTCGATCAGATCTGATTCTTGGACACTGTCTGTATATGTCCCCAAGGGGTTTTTTTTTTGTAAGCCTTTTCAGAAGTGATTAGCCATTGTCTCCTTCTAGGCCAGTGGTTCCCAAACCTGGCAACTTTAAGACTTGTGGACTTCAACTCCCAGAATTCTCCAGCCAGCTCTGCAGAGTTGAAGTCCACAAGTCTTAAAGTTGCCAAGTTTGGGAACCACTGGCCTAGGCTGAGAGAGAGTGACTGGCCTTAGATCAGCCTCTGGTGTAGTGCATTCCTGGTTTCTAGTCTTATGTCTTAACCACTATACCAAATAGGCACCAAGAAGGTTAATTCCACATAGAGGTCTCCTTCTGTGCATATAAAACAGGAAAAAAAAGTGATTTTTCTGATATCAGTAGCTATGTGGAAGAAAGTACAGAAGTTATTATTTGAAAAAATGCAGGGATACCGGTTTTCCTAAAATAGCAAGCTACTTTGCATAAACTTCAAAGTTGTCAAGCACTGTTTCACGGGCTCCTGATGTCTTGATTATTCCTCTTTACAAAGACTCATCAGCAACCCTTGGGTTCATTCTTATCTGAACTTGTTTAGCAGAGGAAGCTATTCCCAAGGGCTTTGCTGGTTCATCCTCTTAACGGCTTCTTCACAACTGTTTTGCATTTAAAATACCGATGGCGTCAAAAAACGAAGAGAGCTGGGCCGTCCAAAATGAATCCTTTGGAAATATGGAGAGAACACGCTTCATAGGGCCTCATTCTGAACAACAGACTTGCAAGGGGAGGGCTCTTAATTTTACTTAGCAGCAGAATTCACCACAGCCCAGTTGTGTAATGATGACAGTAAATAATTGATTCAAGGAGGATGGGCCACTTCTTTTGAATCCCACAGATGTTCTGAAAGGGGGGGAGATGGGATGTTTTGAACGTTGAGCGCTATCTGCAAGTACATCTGGTTAAGTCTGAAGATGCAGTGATTGTTTCTAGTTCTCAGCCTCTTGTGACTTTTCTTTTGGCTGTCACCATTCAAAAATGGAAAGTACAGCCTGTGCAGTCAATAAACACTGTGTGATATTATCATTTGCAAAAGTCTCTTCCTGGCAACTGCCGGTGGTAAACAGCGCAGCTGAATGGGCAACAGCTGCTCCAGAAGAAGGAGCCACAGGTGGTCCTCAACCTATGCCTACAACTGAGCCCAAATTTTCTGTTGTTAAGTGAAACATTTGTTAAGTGAGTTTTTGCCCCATTTTACGACTTTTCTCGCCACAGCTGTCAAGTGCAGTTGATAAGTTAGTAACCTGCTTGTTTAATGAATCTGGATTCCCCGTTGACTTTGCTTCTCAAGAAGGTCGCAGAAGGTGATGCCCGTGACTTTGGGACACAGCAACAGTCATAAATATGAACCCGTTGCCAAGCATCTGATTTTGATCACGTGATTATGGGGATGTGGTAATGATCATAACCGTGAAAAAACCTATCCTAAGTAGCAATAGCAGTAGCAATAGCAGTTAGACTTATATACCGCTTCATAGGGCTTTCAGCCCTGTCTAAGCGGTTTACAGAGTCAGCATATCGCCCCCAACAACAATCCGGGTCCTCATTTCACCCACCTCGGAAGGATGGAAGACTGAGTCAACCTTGAGCCGGTGAGATTAGAACAGCCGAACTGCAGATAGCAGTCAGCTGAAGTGGCCTGCAGTACTGCATTTAACCACTGCGCCACTCGGCTCTAAGTCCCATTTATCAGTGCTGTTTAGTGACTTTGAATGGTCATTGAACTAACTGTTGTAAGTGAGGAGTACCTGCATTGAACCTAGGAAGCCCAAGGATCACAGCTTGCTCCTCATGTGGGAAAAGTGGAAACTCGTGGAAGATTTGGCAAGTCTCTTTTTATTTGCTTAGAGAATTCCCAAGATTTGTTCCACTCTTAGTACTGTTACAATTGTACTTGTCTCTTACAGGGCCATTCTTCTTAAATCCCAAACGACCATCTATTCTTTATTGCTTTGAGGTTTAATCTTTGCCATTTCTTCCTGTGGCATTGTTCTCTTTTCTATACCAAGGAATCTAGCATTCTCAACCAGCAATGGCTAAAGGCTGGTCATATCAGGTTGATTTCTGATGTACCTGATGAATTAATACAAAATAGCTGAACCACCGTATGGAAGCATGAACAAAGGCTAGAAAGTGGGAGCTGGTGAGTTCAAGTCCTGCCTTAGCCCTGAAAGCCAGCTGGCAAACTCTTTGCCAGTCACTCTCTCTCAGCCCAACCCACCTCACAGGGCTGTTGTTATGTGGACAAATAGGAGGAGGAAGGTGTGTGGGATATGTTTGCCATCTTGAGCAATTTGTACAAATAATGAACATGGGATACAATTAAATCAAAATAATCAATAATTAAATAAACAATGTCTGGAACAACTTCATATATAAAAGGAATCTGATGTGTAATTTTGTCTTGTTGAAACAATTTCTGGGTTATAACTTTATTACGTGGAAATGTGCGATATCCTAAATTGGGTTGTTATTTTAATCTGACGTGTAACCTATATATGGTTTACAGTAAATGTTTTCAATATAGTCTTTATTATTTTTTTTGTTCAACCTCTTGCTAATTTGAACCTGTCCAATCAGAGATAGTTTACAGCTTAATTTAAAATTGAATGGAATTTACTTATGGATATACTGTATGTCCTGACTAGAGACTGTGTATGAAATCTTTGTTGTAGGCTAAGTTGTTGAAGTATTAGAATATGATACTATATGATACTTTAAATTTATTGGTTGTTCAACTTGTGTGCCATCTGCCTTTACACACAACACACACACACAAACACACACAAACACAATATTTCTATAGCCTTTTAAATCTGTATTAGAGCAATATTATATTTTTTATTCTAGATTATAAAGACAGAGGGGAGGAAGGGAGAAAGGAAAGAAAGAAAGAAAGAAAGAAAGAAGAAAGAAAGAAGAGAAAGAATACTAACCACAAAGGAGACAAACTTTCAGTAGATGAAACTACATTTCCAGATCGCACTTCATAGAAATGAACCAGATGATTTGTGGATCATAACCAAATATGGCTTAAATTCTCCTAGCTGTGTTAGATCCATATAATTGAATGCATATTCATGCATAATTTGAATTGGAAAAGTTATTTTAAACTTACCTAATTATAATAAACACTTTCCTTAAATAAATTAAACATCTTTAAATTGCTTCATCTCCTTATTCTATTTAAACATTCTTCAGCTTATAGTCACACAAGCTAAAGGGTGTTATTTTTCTCTCATTCAGGATGATTCAGGTATGACTGAATAATAAATATTGACAGTTTATTTTTATCTAACCATGATGCCATATCTGACTAGTCAAGCACATACTCCTTTGACTGATCAAATGGTCAACTGTAGGCTGGTGAAATATTGCCTGACTTCTTAAAAACCTTAATAACAGAGAATTGAAATGTATTCTTAGAGTAAAAACTGCTATCTACCACATGCTACCACATGAAGAGGTTTTTCAGAGCACTGTCCTAGACCATATGGAGACCCTTTTCCCCATAATTAATAATACAGGGAGGTCATTCTGAGAGCACCACCAAGAAGGTCCTTTTTCTTGATCTCACTCGATCTCCCCCTGATACGTGGGACATGAAACATGTCCTGCCTTTCCATCCTTACTCACAAAAACATACTCAAACCTTTGAAGCATGATCGGGTATTAGGCCCATTTCCAGCCTCGAGAGGATCCAAGGTCAGTAAAATGAGGACCCAGATTGCTGAGGGTGATATGCTGACTCTGTAAACTCTATAGAGAGGGCTGCAAAGCACTGTGAAGAGATACATAAATCTAAGGCTATTGCTAATAATTGAACTGATACACCAATTTTACAGACTGAAAAAAAAGGATCTAGAGACCCCCATTTCATCTAAGAAAGCCACCTTGGTCTCTTGGTTAAGGTATGGGGCTAGAAGCAGAACAAAAACAAGAGATAGTTGTGTTTTAGGGAGGAAAACCAGGGCCCAGATGTTGGGGGCAATGTGCTGACTCGGTAAACTGCTTAGAGAGGGCTATAAAGCACTGTGAAATGGTGTGTAAGTCCAAATGCTGTTGCTATTGTGTGACCTTGGGTCAGTCATTACCACACCTGGGAAGAGGTGCTGGCAAATCGCTTCCAAAATGCAACTGGAAAGTTGCCAGAAGTCTAATTTCACTTGAAGTTCATACCCTTCCCTAACAAAAACAAAACGTAAACCATAGGAACAAACCATTGGTTCCAGCCTCAGTACCAATATGTTCAATAGGTTATCGATTGTGGATCATTCAACAACAATGAAAATACTTCGGGCTTATTATGTTTGTGTAGATTAGAAAAGTAATGATAATCCATCCTGTTGTCAGAAATGCAGGAAGAACTATGATTCATTAAAACATGTTTTTGCAATGTCCTAAAGCTGTTAGGGTTTTGGGAAGAAATAACTACATATATGATTTTAAACTCTGAGACAAGGTTCAATATTTGCCTATACTTGAGAGACCACCTCCTGCCAATTACCTCCCTGCGACCTATAAGATCACATAGATTGGGCCTCCTCCGAATACCATCCGCCAGTCAGTGCCGACTGGCAACTACACAGGAGGGCCTTTTCAGTAGCAGCTCCGACCCTCTGGAACGGTCTTCCGTGGAGATTCGCACCCTCACCACCCTCCAGACCTTCCGCACAGCCCTCAAGACCTGGCTATCCCGTCAGGCCTGGGGATAAGATCACAATCTGTCCCCACCCGAATGAAGAATGAATGTTGAGTACTATTTTAATCCTTATGTATTGTTTTATGTTTATTGTTTATACCCCCCTCCCTATTTTATGTAAGCCGCCCTGAGTCCCCGCGGGGAAAAGGGCGGCCTATAAATTTAATAAAATACTAAATACTATATTCCTTTGAACTACCTATTACACAGAAGTTGACAGCTGGATAATGGAAGTGGATTTTCTGTGCAATTGGTGTTGATAAGAGTCTAAAAGTTCTCTGCTGCTTCTGTGACATGTGGTGAGCAGCTTATAAACTGAACTCATATTGTGATGATTAAAAGAAAGATGAGAGAGAAAGAGAAGCTGTTGTTGCATTGTTTCCCTCTCTTTTCATATTATTTCATTCTTTTTTTCTTTTCATTCTGTTTTATTAAATAAAGTGGCCCTCCTCAAAACAAGCAAAGAAAAAGGGTTTTAGCTACCCGAAGGCCTTTTGGGTCCTGAAATAGCTTAACACTATAGCTATTGGTTGAAATAGCTTCCAACCATTTTGCTCGGAAGTCTTCCTCAAGACAAATACGTGGTGCTACATCTTTCAACCCTTTTCCAGATAGATTCTTCTCAAGAGCCTTAAAAAGGACTGTATTTCTTGGATGTTAAATTCAGACAAAATCGGATATCGTTTTTGCCTTTTCAACATGGCCCTCCCCAAACCTGCTATAGGAAAATCCACTTTGATTGGTATAGTAACAAAAAGTAGAAAATCGTATTTCTGTATCACTTTCCAAATGAAAATTCATGCTAAATATGCCATCTACCTGAAAGGCCAGTGTTTGTCCTCAGGAAGGGCAAATGGCAATAGAGGATTTTTTTCTTTAAGCAAATACCATTTGTGAGAAGCACTCCCTTCCCTGAAGCATATATTTGGGTGGAAATGTATTTTATTTTAGTCCTGGGGGCTAGATTGCAAATAATAAACTATAAACTATAGATGGATCAATGCATTCCCAATGTGTCCATTAGTTCATGTATGCATTTATTCCTTTACAAATGTTATGTATTGCTTAGCTTCCCACTACTCTGTTTTGTTTCACATTCTAATTCTGCTTTTATGGGGGGAAAATATGAGAAAAGTCAAAGTAAAGATATAATTCATGAAGTAATACTTTTTGGTTCCATTTTTAACTGAATTTGAGCTGAGAATTGCACTGTATCATTTTGAGAAGTGTAAAATGTGAATAACTGTGTTCTGATAAGTATATAAACAGTTGTGCCTCTTAACACCTTTTAGTCCTTATTTCCAAATAAAGGGTTTTTCTTCTTTTTCATTTTCATTTCGCTTCTTTCATTTAATCGTGACCCCCTTTTTCTCTCATCCCCATAAAATTTTGTTTCATCTCTTTGGTTTATAACCAATATTTATGCGTCAACTCTAAATTATCTCACCTTACATTTAAATGAAATCTTAAATTTTCTTTATCAGTATTTATATGGCGTTTTCCTCCGTTTGGCCAGTTCTCTGTCACTTCCTCAGATGCTCATTGATAGTTGTGGGTAGATAAATGATGCATCATGACAGGGTTATTCTTTTTTTAGTGTGATGAGCAATAACGCAAAAACGATATCAGAACCAAGATAGCAAGTAGAGAGGAAGTAGGGAGGGATTGATACTGAACTAGTGTCAGCCAAATATTTTCCTTACTTCCTTTGCTGTTGGTCTTGGAGATAATGTGGAGGAGACCAGCTCAAAAGAGGTTGTTGCACAGGTTGCTTGGAATCTATGGTCGTGTTCTCCAGCAACAAACTTTCTCTTCATTCCTGTTGCAGAGGTGGGGTGGCTGCCGGCATTACTACCAGTTCGGTGCACGCACAAAAAATCCATGCCATGCCGACTGGGGAACAGGTTTGGAGGTATGGCAGGCCTGGGTCATTGCCAGTTCCAGCGACCAAGGGCAAGAAACCACTATCAGTTCGGCCAAATCGGAACCCACCTCTGCACTGTTGGTGGTGGCTTTTATCTATCCAATCTGGGCTGGGTAGTTACTCAACTTTTTCAGGAAGAAGAGGGGAAGGTTGTAGTAAGTTGGAAGATGATGAAACTATAGGGTATAAGTCAGGGGTGGGTTTCAATTTTTTTTACTACCGGTTCTGTGGGCGTGGTTAGGTGGGGGCATGTGACTGAGTGGGCATGGCCAACTTGATGTCACTCCCACACACGCCCATTCAGTCACATGTCCCCCAACCTAGCCACCCCCACAGAACCAGCAAAAAAAATTCTGTTTTGCCAACTGGGAGGCTGGCAAAGAAGCCTTGCTTTCCCTGCCACCGTGGCTCTTGGAGTAAAGAGGCTCACTTCCCTTACCACTCATTGCCACCACCTGCTGGAAAGAGCATTGGAAGTCAGGCCAATCTGGCTGCCCACCGGCTCGCCCTCCACTTTCCTGGCCAGCCACCCAGATGACCAGGCAGGGCTTGGGTTGCAGATGGCAAGGAGGGGGGCGAGCGGGGCAGAGACTCCGTATGGACAGCGAGGGATGGGCACAGCAGCAGGGGGCCTCCCATTTGTGTTCTGATTTTTTTACATTTTTAATCTATTTTTGTCTTGGGTTTACTTAGTTTATTCCTTCATTTATGTCTGAGATTCATTCACATTGCTGTTTTTTTTTAAAAATCCTGCTTTCAAAACCTGTTCCCATGCCTCTAAACGTGATTCCTACTCTCAAACTAATAGCATGTAATAGCAGCAATGTTACAGATTTGGACATTTTTGTATGAAAGTTAAAATGTGTGTAATCCACTTTCATGACATAAAATTAATAGCGGGGATTTTCAAAAGAGGAAAATTGCATACCTCCCCATCATAACTTAAAAGAATGAAATCACTTCTACAACATTCGTGACCTCTGTCATCCAGAAGTGAAGGCTTTCTACAAAATCACTGTGAGACAAATTTTTAAGTTATAAAGGAAGTGTTGGGCAAATCGTTTGACTAAAAACCAAAGGGCAAAATTCACAAAATCACTAAGACGTTTGGTTTCATATACCATATATGCACTATGAAGCAGTTTGCGTACAGAACAGGGAGAATTCCACATTTGCATGGGGATATTTACAAGAAGCAGCTGAAATTCTTACAAGGGATCTGCTCGGGTGAATGAGCTTTCTTTAGGCTTTCATCAGTTTTGGTTTTGCCTTGGTTTTATTCAAAATTCAGCTTTAGAAATGATGAGAACTTGCTACTTGACAGAATGGGCATCCATTTCAAGGAAACTGATTTAAAGAGTCATGATAATAGCAGTAGACTTATAGCAATAGCAGTAGACTTATATACCGCTTCATAGGCCTTTCAGGCCTCTCTAAGCAGTTTACAGAGAGTCAGCATATTGCCCCCAACAATCCGGGTCTCATTTTACCCACCTCGGAAGGATGGAAGGCTGAGTCAACCCTGAGCCGGTGAGATTTGAACCGCTGACCTGCTGATCTAGCAGTAGCCTGCAGTGCTGCATTTAACCACTGCGCCACCTTTTGCTCTAAAACTATGGTGCATATGATTAAATGTTTGCTATTATCAATTTGCTTTGCTCCTTTCATGGTAAGATCTTAATAATGAATGTAAATGTAAATAGTAAATGTAAAACAGATGTATGTATAGGTGTTGTCTTCTAGCTGAGCAACAGTGGTAATTTCAGAACTATTTCCATTATTAATTATGGACATAGAACATTCCTCGATGTTATGTATTCTCTGCTTCTTATAGGGGGTTCCTGTTAATAGCAGGATCTGGGTAAGTTTCTGTGCCGTGAATATTATCCAAACTAGAAAAAAATGTAAAAAGGGAGGAGGGGGATTTGATCTGCATGTTTGCAAAGGCTGAAGTATTTGACTGTTGATGAAACTCAATACAGATTGTCCATACCACAATAGATTCCTTTCGTTTGATTACTCTATTCACTACCATGAGAACTAGGTGAGTTTGACAGTTCCAGGAACGGTTGCAAAATACTTATTACATGATTCCTCACTCCTCATCCTTAAAGTTCATATACAACTCTTGACAAAGAATTGGTGGGTATGCCAGGAGTCAAGAGCTGCTTGTGTATTTGTTGCTAGCAACAGCAGTTTGTTGCTAAATAATTCTTCAAACCTTCTGGAGTCTGTATATTCTCACTTTCAGTTACACGTCTACAGGTGCGTAATAGGCATTGCAATTTCCGATGCACTATGAATGATTTGGAAGAGAGACAAAATGCTTAGATATCCTCTTCCTGTTGGACTGTTCCACTTATACTGGACATAAGTCTGGATCTTATGAGACCCCGATTCAGACTTACGTCCTACAACAGGGAGAGACAGCTATAACTCCCATCATTCTTGATCATTGGCCATTTTGGCCGAGAGCTGTAGAAGAATCCAGTGGATTTGAAGGATCGCAAGTTCCTCGGCCCTATTCTCTATAAACCTCCATTCAGATCACATGGAGGTGATTGTGACTTTTTCGTTCGAACATTTATGCCACTGAGAAATTTTAAATAGCATTTCTGAGCTTAGAATGAATTTGCAGTGTCTTTAAGGCTGCAGCCAGCATGCCATGGAGATAGAAACACTGGACATATGACTTCTAGTGTTTCTAGCTTTCTTTCTTTTTTAAAAAGCAAGAATTGCAAGAAAAAAAATAAATAGGGAAATATCTACTTTAGGATGTACTAATTGGTATTCAGATTGCTTTAATTAAGAGGCTTCTTTCAGGTCTATAATTCTACAGATGATTCTGCTCACCCTACTTTTGCTGATACCCTTCTTAAAACATTAGCTTCCCTATTTAAACATTGCTGTGCCTTGCAGTTAAATGAGTTTTCCTTCTGGGCTGCTAAATCAGAGAAATAATGATCTTGAAAACTTGATCAACAATAATCTTGGGAGGAACAGAAATCTGATCTGTATAAAAGTCAGATGCATGGAATTTGATGTTGTCTCCAGAAGCCCTCTGTATCCCAACACCTCTTTTTCCCCCCTCATTCTTAAAATCCATGTATTTACCTCAAGAAAAAGGTCAAGCATTGAAACCCAATTATATGTGGCTGCTTTTCCTTCAGGCAATGTGATTCAGTCTCCACTTTCTCTCTCCTGTTTGTCCACCTTTAAAATTATATTTAGGGTGACCAAATGTCCCATATGCTTTTGGATAAATGCGGTTTAAAACAGTGGTATACTGCTCTGGAGTTCTGGCGAGGTTTTCAAAGCCAATTGTCTTTCACATCCTTCTTCACAATCTTGGACGTTTTTGAATCATATGATAGCTACACCTACTAGAATTGACCTGCCTTACTTGGTTGTTATCATTGTCAACACTACTACCACTACTTTTTCTAGAAGCCATAAACAGAATGTTGACCTCTAACAATTTCTCCCTCCAGCATTAAAAAGCAACCTCAGGGCTTTATAGTTTTTCTCCTATGGCTTGTCATATTACAATGTCTCAAGGTTTCTATCCATCTCAAGTAATGTGATTCAACTTGTCTAGCCTCAACATTTAATTGATTACTTTGTTTAGGAAGGGACACCACATTAATTTAATATTTCCCATGCCCTGTAATATCTTATAAAACTGGGTTGTTGGTTTTTTTCTTCTAAGGATTCTCTACCAACACAATGTATATAATGCTAGGCTTGGAAGTACAAGGTGTTGTGTTGAAATCTAACAGATATTTTAATTGATTTTTCTTTCCCTGCTGCATTGTCTTACAATGCTTAAAATTTTATAATTTTCCAGTCACCTGAAATAGAAGAGTTTCACTCAGCTGTCAAAAACCAAGTAAGCTGAGGTCCTTCTCATAGAAAATGATATGATGGTTTTTGATTAGAATAATACTCCAGAACTAAATTCATTTTCATTTTCCAATAGTTTTTCCCGAGAATATGAAATGTTTTGCTACGGTTTCTTGTTTTATTTTTTTAGTGCATTGCGTAATTTAACGAATTACCAATCAACAAGTATAGCAAAGTTAAGGGATAATGTTCTTATGTCAGACTTAGACAGAAAAATGAAGGAATGCAAATTAGCCGTTCAAGTCAAGAGGCTTTGAATAGGCTTCAAGGTCTTGCCACTTAACATTCCTCTGTTATCTAGCTCATGAAATTCTCCATTTATTTACAACTGGACATTCACCCTTGAGTGTCAAGTGCTGAGTATTCCAATCATTCTATTTGGCTGCAGTCAAAAAGGTCAAGGGAACTTATTTTTGCATATATCTGTACAAAATTGTTGTGCATCTCTTCTAACGTCAATTGTTTGTGTTTCCTTCAGTTTTCAGGTCTTCTTAAACAAGGTTATCCATTTCCTCTCAGATAGCCAAGATGAAATGGATTTGGAATTCAACTTAATGGAAAACTTGTTCTGTTGGTATTTTGTCTTTTTCCTTTTCCTGAAGTTTTACTTTTTTAAATCCAAGGATAAGGGACAATTATGTTTTCCATGATACAAGTGAAACATTAAACAGGCCAATAGCTGCCTCAACAAATCTGGATCTCAATACAGACGTGGAAGAGAGGAGGAATAGAAATAATTGGACAAATGATCAAATAAAACATAACTGTTTTGCCACACTGACAACCTTTCCATATGCAAAAGTTCTGAATGAAAGACGTTTATGGCGTGAATTCTTTACAGGGCATTCCTACTTGGTCTGACGAAGCTCTTATGATGATGGAGTTCCACAGCCATCCATTAGAAGCCAGCAAGTTAAAACTGAAACGGAAGGAAGAAAGACTTTATGTAATTTATTTTCTTTACTGGAATTAAAAAAAATGATTTGTTTTTCTTATTGTAAGAAATGCATTTGTCTACTACAGCATTTGCTTTTGAGCCAGAGAACTGGACAAGGCAAATTTCTGGGCCCACCAGTACCATGTTCTCAATTGGCAGAAAATGTTTATATCGGCTGTGGAGCTGATACAGATTGCTTCTGCTTTTATAGCATGCCTTCCCTTGGTCCTTTAAAAAAAAAACACTGGCATTTTGGGATATTTGCCCTGGAGACTAGGATGATATCCCCAGCGGTCTTTCCTTATAGTGTCAAGAAGACACTATAATGCTAGGGTAATGCTAGATAAGAGGGGTGGCGAAACACATACTGTATTTAAGTAAATATCTGGCTATACATCTCATATTCAGATGTATCTACTCGCTAAGAGCCGAGGTGGCGCAGTGGTTAGGGTGCAGTACTGAAGGCCACTACAGCTGACTGCTATCTGCAGTTCAGCGGTTCTAATCTCACCGGCTCAAAGGTTGACTCAGCCTTCCATCCTTCTGAGGTGGGTGAAATGAGGACCCAGATTGTTGTTGGGGGCGATATGCTGACTCTGTAAACCGCTTAGAGAGGGCTGAAAGCCCCATGAAGCGGTAGATAAGTCTAACTGCTATTGCTATTGCTATATTTCAATATAGAATGTTTGCTTACCGGCAGGCAGGGGCAGCCTTCAAAAATTGCAGCAATGGGTCACTGCTCCATTACTGGGTGGGCATGACCTAATTGGCGGTATGTGTGTGTTTTTCCCCCTACCCAGGCTCCGGAGGCTTTTCTCGAGGCTCTGGGAGGTTGAAAGCTGCTTCCCGCAGGCTCCATTTGGGTGTCACAACAGTACGATCAAAACCCAGAAATCCCTACTTTCAATCTGAAATTATTATCTCCCGCCATAAGGTGAAAACAATGTGGGAATAGATGCTCCACTGATACTTCTAGATGGATACACATAGAATCAGCTTGCATGTTAAGTATTTTCAATCTTTTTAATAGCAATAGCAGTAGACTTATATACCTCATAGGGCTTCCAGCCCTCTCTAAGTGGTTTACAGAGTCAGCATATCGCCCCCACAGTCTGGGTCCTCATTTCACCCACCTCGGAAGGATGGAAGGCTGAGTCAACCTTGAGCCGGTGAGATTTGAACCGCCGAACTGCAGATAGCAGTCAGCTGAAGTGGCCTGCAGTACTGCACCCTAACCACTGCGCCACCTTGGCTCTTGTTCTGTATAATAACCTTGTTCTCTATAATCCAGGTAAATCTCATTTAGAAATATATATCCATTCTTTTTGACATAAAAATACAATTTCTGGATGTACATCAAAGGTTGAAAAACCCAGGTATTAGTTTTTGTTGCATGTTCCACATATATTCTGAAAGATATTGCCTATTCTCAGTTGCCTCAGGTGCCTCTTTTCAAAGGCACCTGAGTATAGAACAAGAAGCAATGGGTGGAAACTAACAAGGAGAGAAGCAACTTAGAACTGAGGAGGAATTTCCTGACAGTGAGACAATGAATCAGTGGACAGAAGTTGCCTCCAGAAGTTGTGACTGCCCCAACACTGGAAGAGATGTGGATAGCCATTTGTCTGAAAGGGTATAGGGTTTCCTGCCTAGGCAGGGGGTTGGACTAGAAGACCTCCAAGGTCCCTTCCAACTCTGCAATTGTATTGTAATTGTATAGGTGTTGAGAAAATAATGTATGAAGTAGTTTTTAGCTTGCCTGATTTTGAATGTGTTACAACACCTCCCACTGGTGGCCTGAACTTTAAAAATGTTTTCCAGATGCATTTATTTTAAAGAGTTATGTTTTCAGCGCAACAGATTCAATTGCCAGGAATAAGTTAGTTTTGTGCATAAGTTGTGTAAACAACATTTATGTGACTTTTATCCAAAATAATGAGCTCATCTAAGATTTGGAAAACCATATAAGCCTTAGTCAATAAAGAAAACTTATGATGATGAATGTATTGTTCTGATTTTAGTTAAAAAAACCGATGTAGGTTCCCCTCGTGCGATCATTTCGAACGGTCTAATTATTTTCACTTCACTTTCTCATCCCACAAAGTGCTGCAAGGAATCTTTGTGCCAAATCCAGAATCCTTAGATGAAAAATGAACTGTAAATGTAATCTTTAAGAAATTGAACTCTATTAAAGGTTATTTATTTTTCATTGAATGACAGTCTTGTGACCACAATGGTTCAGTGTTTTAAGAAAGAGAATGTCGTACGTACAGGTTGTATCATGAAAGAAGATTTGACGGATGATCAGCATAGAGATTCAAACTCTTTGGGAAAAGCGTTTCCACTATTTGGAAGTTACTTAAAGAAAATGCAAAGCCTCCAAAGTGGGCACATGTTTAGGACCAACAATGTAAATACTAGTCAAATACTCTTTCAATTTTGGGAGAATGGCAGGAAAGTGGGATTTTACATACATATGAAGCAGAAAATATTAAATATTTCAACTGAAGCTAACTTTGTAAACTGACTCTGTTTACATATAGAGCAATGCCATTTCTGACTGATCTTCACTAGTGAATGGTGATCCATTCCAACTGTTATATTGCTTGTATTGTTTGTCTATTATGTATTTATAAAAACCCTTTTCACCATCCTCCATGATTCAATACTTTTCATGTCTCTTCCCTGGTTTACTGGGGTATAAGAACGAGGCAGGTAAAGCATAATATGGTTTACAAAACTCTTGTAATGGTAGCTTATCTTACTCAAGTGCAATTCTAGCCTTCCCATGGAGCTGATTTTCTGGTCCAGTAAACCTAGTGGGGCTGAAAAAATGTTATATCTACTGCAATGCGCTCTACATGGGGCAGCCCTTGAAGAGTATTCGGAGACTTCAACTTGTCCAGAACGCAGCTGCGCAAGCGATTGTGGGTGCACCTCGGTACACCCACGTACACCTATCCTCCGCGAGCTGCACTGGTACGATCGTCTCCGGATACGCTTCAAGGTGCTAGTCGTAACTTATAAAGCCCTTCATGGTATTGGATCTGGGTACTTGAGAGACCGCCTGCTGCCAATTACCTCCCACAGACCCATTAGATCTCACAGGGTTGGCCTCCTCCGGGTGCCATCTACCAGCCAATGCCACCTGGCTATTACCCTGGGGAGGGCCTTCTCTGTGGCAGCTCCGGCCCTCTGGAATGAACTCCCCGCAGGGATTCGGACCCTCACCTCTCTCCAGGCCTTCCGAAAAGCCGTCAAAACCTGGCTTGCCGGCAGGCCTGGGGGTGATGAGTTCCCTCCCCTCTCGACATGTATGGTTGTGCGACTGTTGTCTACTTTTATTATTGTATTTCGTTTTTTTTATGTTCCCCTTTTTCCCCCTTGAATTGTTCGCCGCCCCGAGTCCTCCCGGAGAAGGGCGGCATACAAATAATAAATTCTATTCTATTCTATTCTATTCTATCTGCAAGTGTCTTATAATCTACAGTAATCTGACTAGTTCTGTTCCTGGAGACCATTAGAATTTTTGGGGGGCTAATAACCAATGAATGTTTTTTTTTTGTGATAGTTTCAGCTTTTGGGATTCTTCTTCCAGCAGTTATTATTATCCTTCTTTTCTCCTCGGGCGGAAAGTATACTTAAGAATGTTCATGGGAATGGCATTAATCATTTCTTCATTTGAGAAGTTAATCAATACTTCAAGAAGATCACCAGCCATGTATATGAGAATGCATCTGGATTGGTAAGAGTAGGTCTCTGGGGTGGGGGGAAAAGTAGAGAAAAAAATGACAAAATGTGTGTCATGACACAAACCATATACAACATTCCAATGAGAGTACAAATATTGAGACTGACAGTGTGATTTTTATGATGCACATTTTGCTATTTTTTTTCCTTAATTGCTGTTTGTATCAGATATCTGTCTCTATAACTATCTGAAATTATCGATATTTTGGGAAATTAATGCAGCAAAAATATTTATGACATGCTTGATACTAATATTCTATAGCAATCAGATCACTATCTATCTGCCCAGTATTAAAAAACAAATAAGTAAAAACATTTTTATTAAATTGGATTAGATGTCACTTCATTATTATAACATTTCTGTCAGGCAAATATCCAACAGAGCCTTCAGGTGCTTTTAAGGGATGCAGCAATCAATTTATCTGTTTAAACACATTTTGATTTTTTTCACTGGCTATTGGAATGCTTATATACTACTATATTTTGAAATATTGATTTTGAAGTATTTTTGTTACCTCTCTTCAGCACTTTGAGCAATCATAAATTATTTATTTATATATTAATAATAAATTATGTAAGACCTCAGCCGTGAGAATTTTGATTTGAAAGCAGACTATGGGAAACATTATATGGAAAATACTGTTTTTGGTACACTCATGTAAAATGTATTGATATTGCACTTTTCAAAAATCTAATGAGCAGAGTAGAATGGAATGGAATAGAATAATTTATTGAAGTCATATACCTTTATGTTCCTATTTTGGTATTGTTTATAAAAGTAGGGAACCTGTCCCTCTCCATATGTGGATGAACTTCAACTCTCAACATGGTCTTAGCATTAGCTATGCAGATTGTGATTACGAGGAGTTGTAGAGCCACGTCTAGAGAGTAGTAGGCTTTCCATGCCAACCTGAATTCAAATGTTCAACAACGATACTTGTCAATTCTGCAAAATGTGAAACTGTTTCAAGTTAAAGCATTGTTCTGCCTTTACATGATACGTTTTGACTCTGTTCTATTCGTTCCAGAGGTGTCTGAAACAGCCCCATTTTGAGACGAGCAGCTGTTTTGAAACTAAGACTTCCACAATGTTTAATATAGCACTGGTGAACTTCCAGTAAAGTTAGAACAATCTGTTTTGAACTGAAAGCAACTTCAAACTTGACATATGTTGTTTTATAACCCTTTTCCAAAGTCCTATTGTCAATGAGCTGGTCCTTTTAATATCCTCTGGGTCTAGACCAGTGTTTCTCAACCTTGGCAACTTGAAGATGTCTGGACTTCAACTCCCAGAATTCCCCAGCCAGCATTCGCTGGCTGGGGAATTCTGAGAGTTGAAGTCCAGACATCTTCAAGTTGCCAAGGTTGAGAAACACTGGTCTAGATAATCCAAAATAACCTGCTGTCTACTATCTCCTGCCTAGAAGAATAGACTAAGAACTCTCCAGCAATGAGATTACAGGGCAAGGTTGTGTGAACATAACTATTGCAGGCAGCACCTCCCCTGTTCTGACTGTTCTGAGCGACTTGCCCTCTTAGGATCAGAGGTGGTATTCAGCTGGTTCCGACTGGTTCACCTGAACCGGTAGCGGAAATCACATGCCCACCCACCCCCACTCTATGCTGTTCTATTTAGGCACATTCAGTTGGGCACATGCACGGAAGGTGCACAGGTGCTCACATGTGCGCATGCAGCAAACCAGTGGTAATGAAATGTGCAACCCACCACTGGTTAGGATGTGACCTCCCTGGTTATATTTCAGGAGGCAATAAAAGCTATTCTTTTTCCCGCAAGCCTTCAGAGACATCTCCTTAGTCATGACAGAATTGCATCAGCCTTGAATGACGATTTGGTTGTTTTACGGTTTTAGGATTTCTATGGTTTTATGGGTTAGCGGCACACTGAAAAGTGCCTACAGCCAATAGCGCAGGCAGCATGCAAGAACATATAATAAATAATGAATAAAATTAATGAATCTGTTCCTGATTTATTGGCTTAGTCCATATGAAACTTTAATGTTGGATTTCTCTCTAATGCTTTGCCTCTTCAGTGAACTTTGAGATGGCACACCGTATCAAAACACTGCCAGTGTGCCATTCAGCTTATTCAACCCAATAGGAAATGAGACCTTACATTGAAGAAATAAATACAAGATGGTTTATAGGTGGCACCTCCCCCCAACGAGGTTAGCCAAAATGTTTCCTGGGTTATCTCCACTGTGTTGGAAATGTGGAAGAAGGGATGGCACATTCTACCATATTTGGTGGTCCTGTATTGAGGCCACGAAATACTGGAGAAGGATTCAAAACTGGCTAAAAGAGGTTACTTTTAACAAGCATGGAATGGAAACCAGAGACTTTTTTACTAAGCATAAAACCAGAAAACATGAGTAAATCTACATGGCACTTGAGCCTACATATAATTGTGGCTGCAAGAATAACCTATGCACAATTTTGGAAATCTACTACCATACCGTCGGAAGATGCCATAATTAAAAAGATCTATGAATGTGCAGAAATGGACAGAATGACGGGTTGGCTGAGGGACAAAGGAGAATTGGAACATTATCTTAGCTGGAACCTATGGTATTATGTGGGCGACAAGGAGAACAGCAGGGACTTAAAATGGGGAAAGTTAAATAGCAGTTGTTAACAATGGGAACTAAAAGTAAACATGGGTATTGTAATAGATCCCTGAACTTTGTAACGAGAAGATGCTGCTTAGAGACTAAACAATGAGAAGGGGGAAAAAAGTTGGGCTGTGAATGACTGTCACCGTGGGGGGGGGGGTGTTGTATGTTTAAAGTTGTGTTTTGAATTTGTATGTCTTATTTTTAAAAAAAATGTATAACCAATAAAGATTATTTGAAAAAAAGAAAAGAAAATAAATCAAGTGGGTCAGTTGAAGAGGTTTTATGAACAGCCATCTCTGTTTGAGGCTTTGCATATAGCAATTGCAATTTAGAGGACAATAAAGACAGAGCAAGACAGCTGCATGAATTTGCAACAATCCCTGATATAACCAGGTTACATGTGAGCTTTCTGAAAAATGACAAGATCTTCTTTGTAAGGAGGGGCGAAAGCTTTGAAATTATGGATCCTGACACGAAAAGATAAGGACAAATGTGATCTTCGATGGCTTGCTATATCCCACTAGTTCTTCTTCTTCTTTTGAAGGGTTATAGAATTGTTATCAGTTCTATAAACTCCACAAGATGGTATCAGAGGATTTGCAAAAGCAAGATAAATAAAGAAGACTTAATGCTCCGGAGAAAATGAGATATTATGTGTATTATCATGAAAACAAAACTATTTGCAATGCTTAAGCAGAACCTAAACCTTAGGTGACATAAACTCCAGTAGTCTGGATTTATAGACTACCTTAAATTTTAGGATTTTAGATTTTATACATGTATACAAACATGCAGACATTTGATATACAAAGGGGTGTTAAATTCGCGGACCATGAGACAGATGTGTCACATGCTGGCCACACGCATCCCTGGTTTAATGAAGAGGGAAAAGTTGAGATTATGTCACGTGATGACAACATGACACCGCGAGTTTTGACACCCCTGGTATACAATATGTATGCTAGCAATAATTTGTATTGATAGGTAAGTATGTTGTATAGCAAATCATTGTACATATATACTGCACATTTCACGGTGCACATAATTCTGCATGTAATTATGTCCATGGGAAAGGACCTGGGAAGTATGTCTTGAGATATTTTCTATACTCTCAGTAGAAAAGTGCATAAATTCTAAAATGAAGTATTCATCTCAGTTGTAGAACTGGCAAAGAGAACATGATGGCTAAGAGTATGATAAATAGCCTCAAGTCCTATGTTTTAATCTCTGATTTGGAATTTCACAAGCCTCAAACAATTTGATATCTAATATTTTTTTTCCTTCCTAGCAAATCCAGGTTCCATAATTATTATTTTTTGTTGGATGAGCCAAGTGTTGATTCGTTGGTTGTAGTAATAGAAAGTTTGTACATTGCGAGCTTCATGTTTTGTCAAATTGATACTGCTCTGACCTGATGCTCAACTCAATTAGGTTTACTTAGAGAAAGGAAGGAAATATATAGGGAACATACGCTATCTGTTCCTCTTTATCAGTATATATATTTTTAGAAGCAGTTTTAGTTCAGTGATTTTTTTGCAGGCAGTATCTTGTGTAGATGAGAGGGACTTTGGAAAATAAAAAAAAGAATTTCTGCCAGTAGAGACATCTGTACAGGGTCAAAACCATTAGCAATGCATGTTTCCAGAGCTATGGGCAGAAACTGATACTATTGAGTCAAGATTTAGGATGGCAGGCATGGCATGGGATGGCATAGGGTAGGGTAGGGTAGGCTAGCTAGGCTAGGCTGGAATGGAATGGAATGGAATGGAATGGAATGGAATGGAATGGAATGGAATAGAATAGAATAGAATAGAATAGAATAGGCCAAGTGTGATTGGATACACAAGGAATTTCCCTCCGATGCATAAACTCTTAGTGTACTTACAAACACCAATCTCTATGGAGCAGGACCTGTTTGAAAGGCTTAGATACAAATAGTTCCAGTGGATGGAGTTCTGCTGGCTCCACTTTGCAAGCTTTCAAGTCTAATCTTCCTTTTTTTGAAACTACAAGTTGCTGTTCATTATTAATTTATAATATAAAATAAAAAAAATACAACCCTGATTCTTTGTGCTTTCAATTTTGGCTTGATTCCTGGTACAGCATAGGATTCATGTTCACCTGCCAATACTATTTTTTTGTGTTGGTTTCCTAGCTTTATTTGTTAGATTGTTTACTCTCTATCTGAGGGTAACTATATGTATTACCTGCTCCTTGCCCACTTTTGCCATATCTAAGAGAAGACATACAGTCCTATCCATGAGTCCTGCTTGCTGGGTAGTATGAAGGAGGCTAGGATGTTAATTGTGTGTGGAAGATGAAAATAAATACACGGCGAGCTGAGCCAAATAATCTTCCTTTAAGAAGTCTGCAACTATGCAATATGCTTAGAGTATTAATCTAGAGGTAGAATAGAGAGATTTGTCTCAGGTATCACATTACTGGTTTAGGAGTGTTGGAACATTTTCCTTA
Organism: Thamnophis elegans; assembly: GCF_009769535.1. NCBI lineage: Eukaryota > Metazoa > Chordata > Lepidosauria > Squamata > Natricidae > Thamnophis > Thamnophis elegans. The sequence continues at coordinate 1,564,162 of NC_045551.1, forward strand.
CGTTTACAATAAACTTAAATTAATGATTAAGAAGTTGAATAGGCAGTGGCCATTTTATAAAAGAAAAAGGCTGCTATTTGAAAAAAAAAAACAAGCAGAAACATGTAACAACACCATGTAAAGGAAGACATATCTCAGGCATAGAAAATCATACCCATTTTATCTCTAACAAAGATAGCAGTGGGGTTCAGAAATTTTTTACTACCAGTTCTGCGGGCATGGCCTTGGTTAGCGTGGGAGGGGAAGGATACTGTAAAATCTCCATTCTCTCCCCACTCCAGGGGAAGGTTACTGCAAAATCCCTATTTCCTCCTGATCAGCTGGGATTTGGGAGGCAGAGAACAGATGGGGGCAAAGCCAGTCAGATGTGTTATTTGCTGGTTCTTTGAACTACTCAAAATTTCCGCTACTGGTTCTCCAGAACTGGTCAGAACCTGCTGAATACCACTTCTGAACAAAGAGAGATCTGTTCAACTATAAATAAGCTGCTTTAACTCCAAGGTAAGGAAATATTTGTTTGCAATAAGCTAACACATTCCATTGACAATGATTGACAAAATCTAAACATTTTTAAAAGCCTATAAAAAGGAAGACAGAAAGGCAGTTCATTGTCTCTACTCATCCAAAGCTACTTGACAACTTCGGATGAATAAATATATTTTCTTTGACCTCTCTTAAATGTTTGATGCATTTTATTGAAATTCCCAGCTTGGAAACAACCAAGAAGGAATTTGATCCTTTTGATAGTGGTAATTTAATCCATTAACTGAATATTTTGTGGGGAAACCTTCCCCCAAATCTTGTATTCCTCTCACAGTTTTTTATTCTCTCATGCTAGGAATCTTCCACTTGAAAACAGTCATATTTCTAACAAAACAGAGTCTGTGAGATTATTTTACATCTATTATAAGAAAGTTGTATTTTGGTGGTGTTTCAGTATTTCAGCACTGAAATTGAAACAAGCAAAGCAAATGTTTCAGCAATTTCGTCAAATTACATATAGTTTAGTCACAGAAGGAAATAAATCCACAAGAGAAAGTTGGGTCTTTCAATCTAATGTGGAACCAAAACCATAATTTAAGACTCCAGGCTAGTAACAGTTGTAAACTCTTTGCCTCGTAAAACAAAGCTGGGTAATTCAATGGCTGGTGCATTTTGTTTTTATTCACAAGAATGACCACCTGACTCTGCCTATTGTTTACTGAATTCTAGAACAAATGGAGTCCTTCATCTGCATAATTTCTTTCCCGTGTAGTGCAAATAAAAGGAGAAGGGGAATAAAGATCTCTTGCTTCCGAGAAACTGATTTACAATTTTACCAAATCAAATGCTGGTCATTATGTGGGGTTTATTTGAATGTTCACTGCTGCATTCACAATCAAAGCAGGTATTAAAGATACCATTGCCCATATTGTGTTTGGTGCTTCGGAAGAAATATCTATGGAGCTTCTCAGTCATCCTGGTCATGGTTGTCCCAAAGGTGCTTTTTCAAAAGGCAACTGGACCTTCTGGTTTCCTTTTTCTTTTTCCCTTTGAAGACATTTTGCTTGTCGTCCAAGACGCTTCTTCAAACTCTGACTGAAAGATGGGGAGGATGGAAGGATCATTTGCCATTCTTTTAGCAAATCGTTTGAGGCCACCTGGACGTCTATCTGTGTCATCACTGAGTAGTGCAAGTGGGTGTGGAGCCAGTTTGGAACTGTTGAAAGGAGTGTTTGTTGTAGACTGAAGATGTCATACTCCTTCCCTCTCTGTCCCATTCTGAACAGCCCTCTTTCAACAGAGGGGAAGGGAATTCACTGGTGGGTTTCAAAAAAAATTTCAACCTACTCTGTGGGTGTGCCTCCTTTGTGGGAGTGGCTTGCCAGCCATTGTGACCTACTGGGCGTGGCTTGCCGGCCATGTGTTTTCTCCCTCTCTCTCTCTCTTTCTCTCTCTCACTTTTTCTTTCTTTTTTTTCTTTTTTCTTTATTTCCTTTTTCTCTTTTTTCTTTTTTCTTTTTTCTTTTTTCTTTTTTTCTTTTTCGTCTTTTTTTCTTTTTTCTTTTTTTCTTTATTTCTTTATTTCTTTTTTTCTTTTTTCCTTCTTTCTCTTCTCTCTCTGTGTGAGTCTGTGTGTGCGTGTGTGTGTGGTCAGTGGTGGGTTTCAAAAAATTTTGGGACCTCTTCTGCAGGTGTGGCCTGCTTTCCATGTCCACTGGTGGAACCCCTTCTAACCGGTACGATAGATTTGACGAACTGGTTCTACCGAATAGGTGGGAACTGGTAGGAGCCCACCTCTGGAAGGGATACAAATCACCTATCTCCAGTCTACAGCATAGTCCTTTCAGCAGTTCCAAGAAGGCTCTGTACCCACTTCACTATTCAAATGACCCTGACAACACAGATAACCTCCAGGTGACCTCAACGGCTTGCTAAAAGGATGCAAATGACCAGCTGTTTGCAAGGAGTATAATCCTTCTATTCCCTATCATCCAGTCAGAGCTGAAAAAGCTTCTTGGATGAGAAGCAAAATGTCTTCAAAGAAAAACAAGAAAATCAATTGCCTTTTGAAAAACCATGTTTGGAAGAAAATGGTTGAAGCTGTCACAAACCAATCTTTAGAGGGGCTAAAGATGGACTTTAGAAGTGGGATTTCTTTGGCATGGCTTGTTCCAGGATCAAGAAGCACTTAGAATTTACTTCATCTGTTAATAGTGATGTTCTTCTGAATATTATAGAGTTACCTCTTAATCTTCCCCCACAATATCTCTAATATAGTGCCACTATAGGAACATTAATATTGGTTGCTATTCAGCTTGCACCATGCATTAGAGAAATTTTAATTAAGGCAGCTCTTAAAATTAAAGAGGAGAAATTCCAATACTATAGCAGTTTCCCTCAGTGGATTGTTCATTATCTAGTTTACTTGAGACTTTTTAGTCTGAAAAAAAAAAAGGGATGGGTTTAGATAGATGCGTCTAGTCATTCTGTAATCTATTTTTTCCTCAATCATGTCTTTAGTAGAATGTCTAAAATGAAGTAATATCTCTTTTGAGGCACAATTATTGCCCGGTGACTTAATGGATGGATGTTTAAAATCTGAAAAATGTTTTAACAAGCTTTTATAGATATGATAAATAAATAAAATTGACTATTTTTAAGCCTTAGTTGAAAAACTCAGTTTTGTAAAGATAGTTAATTGTGATATGTAAAATAAATTACAGAATACATTAGGAACATGATATGGACACAGTTAAATACTTTCATGATTGAATAGGAAAGAATACTGCATGTGAAAATCCTACTTTATTAAACAATTAGAAGGCCCAGAACTATCAGTTTAGTCCACTAGGAAACCATGAAACTGCATATATAATGTTGTAAGAAAGAAAAGGCCTTGTTATATTTGAATGTAAGAACAGTCTGATTTAAGAGCCGTTTGAGAAATATTTTAGGAATCAATTTCAGGACATTAGGAAGATCTAAGAGGGGAAAAAAGCAGCAGTAGAGAGAAAATAAATATCTGCTATCTTTCTCAATTTCTTTCAAATAATTTTTATTCTGTCTTTATTATTTTTATAAATAAGGTGACAAATTACCTAATATTCCTCTCTATTTTCTCCACAACAACAACAACCCCATCGGGTGAATTGGGCTGAGAGAGAGAGAGTGACTCGTCACCCAGTTGGTTTTCATACCCAAGGTGGGACTATAACTCACAAATCCTGGTTTCTAGCCTGGTGCCTTAGCCACTAGCTTTTAAAAGACAACACCATGCCTAATTTTTCAGAATTCTTTATCTTTATCTTTAAGTAACTGATAACCCAGTGCTGCCCAGGTATTTATTAATGGGGGGGGAATGTTAGGCCCAAACATAATTTCTAATGTTGGATTTTCCCCCTTACCAGACAACTTCCCCCTTGTGGAGTACTGTGAAGCCATTACCATGGCAACTCCACTGCTCGTACAGTAGAAACCATTTTACAGCAGTCCAGGAGAAAACCATTTTAAGGCACAACAGGCTGTATCTTAACAGAACAAACATCCCGAGTCTCTCGGAATAGGGCGGCATACAAATGCAATAAACATAAACAAACACACATGTTAGGGGTATTCTTTTTTCCAGAGAGTAAATAATCTGTGTACCAAGTTTGGTTGAAATTGCTCAAGGCGTTCCAGAGTTATGCTGGAACAAACACACATACAGCGCCATTTTTACATATATAGATTGAACCTGCCACCAATACAGGTGAAACTCGAAAATTAGACTATCGTGCAAAAGTTCATTTATTTCAGTAATGCAACTTAAAAGGTGAAACTAATATATATGAGATAAGACTCATTACATGCAAAGCAAGATAGTTCAAGCCGTGATTTGTCATAATTGTGATGATTATGCCTTACAGCTCATGAAAACCCCAAATCCACAATCTCAGAAAATTAGAATATTGTGAAAAGGTGCAATATTCTAGGCTCAAAGTGTCCCACTCTAATCAGCTAAATTAAGCCATAACACCTGGAAAGGGTTCCTGAGCCTTTAAATGGTCTCTCAGTCTGGTTCAGTAGGAATCACAATCATGGGAAAGACTGCTGACCTGACAGTTGTGCAGAAAACCATCATTGACACCCTCCATAAGGAGGGAAAGCCTCAAAGGTAATTGCAAAAGAAGTTGGATGTTCCCAAAGTGCTGTATCAAAACGCATTAATAAAAAGTTATGTGGAAGGGGAAAGTGTGGAAGAAAAAGGTGCACAAGCAGCAGGGATGACCGCAGCCTGGAGGGGATTGTCAGGAAAAGGCCATTCAAAAGTGTTGGAGACTTCACAAGGAGTGGACTGAGGCTGGAGCCAGTGCATCAAGAGCCACCACACACAGACGGATCCTGGACATGGGCTTCAAATGTTGTATTCCTCTTGTCAAGCCGCTCCTGAACAACAAACAACGTCAGAAGCGTCTTACCTGGGCTAAAGAAAAACAGGCCTGGTCTGTTGCTCAGTGGTCCAAAGTCCTCTTTTCTGATGAGAGCAACTTTGCATCTCATTTGGAAACCAAGGACCCAGAGTATGGAGGAAGAATGGAGAGGCCACACTGCAAGATGCTTGAAGTCCAGTGGGAGGCTTCCACAGTGTTGATTTGAGGAGCCATGTCATCTGCTGGTGTTGGTCCACTGCTTCATTAAGTCCAGGGTCAACCAGAGATTTTGGAGCACTTCCTGCTGCAAACGAGCTTTAAGAGGGGATGCTGACTTCATTTTTCAGCAGGACTTGGCACCTGCCCACACTGCCAAAAGCACCAAACAACCTGGTTCAATGACCGTGGGATTTCTGTGCTTGATTGGCCAGCAAACTCGCCTGAGAGAACGATGAGACTTTTCAGAGGTCCGATATTGTTCTATGTACAATCCTTGTTTTATTGATTGCATGTAATGTTCTCACTTTCTGAGATGGTGGATTTGGGGTTTTCATGAGCTGTAAGCCATAATCATCACAATTATGACAAATCATGGCTTGAACTATCTTGCTTTGCATGTAATGAGTCTTATCTCATATATTAGTTTCATCTTTTAAGTTGCATTACTGAAATAAATGAACTTTTGCGCGATATTCTAATTTTTCGAATTTCACCTGTAGTTCTTTTACAAGTGACTTTAGCCTTTAGGTATAATCTGATTTGGAGGAGAACTCCAAAATCAAAAATGGGAATCCACCAGCAGAGGAAGATACCTCACTGATATCCTGACAAAGAGCTTATAGCATATTTTGCTTTTCCTTTAATTTTTGTTATTGGCTTGAGTAAATTGCACATGAAATCAAGCTCAGTGGAGTAATTTTAGAAGAGCAAAACTTTAAGGATCAGTCATGGATTTTTGCCATGCAAAGTGGCAGACTGGTGGAACAGAAAGTTTTATTAAAAAACATACATTCCATTATGTCATTATGTCAGCAGAATATAATGTATCTGTAACTGGAGGTTTTCTGCGGAGTTTATTTGAGCATAAGAAGGGATTGAGCCACAAAAATTTTTGACAGCTTGGGATGATAAGTAGATACTGATCTTTTATAAATGCATATGTTGTTTGGCTCTCAGTCAAAAGGTTCAGCTAGTGAAGCAGCTTGTATTTCTAAAATAAAACAGAAAATTGCATTGTTACTGCTAATTATACTGTTTATTTTTTTGTACAGTGCAAATGGAAATGATGGCATGAAAATAATTAACTATGATGACATTCTTTCCCTATTCAGAAAATTACACACTTGAGATCCAAGTGGTGTACTAGGACTACGTGGAGAGACACTGTTATGTTAAGATTCTATTATTGTTATTTTATTATTACCAAAAAGAAAATTGAGGTAAATTTTTAATAAGGGAAATGTGAAGGCATTAAACCAGCTGCCAGATATTCCGAACAGAATGTGTAAAATGCTGATTCTGTTATTGGAAATGAGACACACAGCGTAGCCTCAAGTGCTGCATTAAGAAAGCTGGCACTCCACAATAAAACAGAGGTTGAATATTAATCATAACTGAAAAAGCTAAATCATTTCTTTAAAATAAAAGAAAGGGAAAATTGAAGGCTGTATTATTTGAAACTTTGAGTTATGAGGGAACACTAGGCAACATGAACTTGAAAACCACAATATGAATTAGGGGTTATGTTTTGTGAGAGAGTTTTACCTTTTTCTGTCCTTCCAGACAAAATAGTTCCGTCCAACCTCAACCTCAAAGGCTTGTTGGATTACTGTGGGGAAGTCCCAGTCCAACCTTCCTCCTGGGTTGATTATTGTGGGAATAAAACTGTGCAAGAGAGTGCATTATAGAATACCTTGAGCTTATATAGCATACAGAAGTGGTATTCAGCTGGTTTGGACTGGTTCAGGCAAACTGGTAATGGTGACCTGTTGTGGCCCAGCAGGAGCCGTTGGAGCTGCCACCAGACTCCGACAGCGAGGGGTCCTATGAGTTGGCTCTGGAGGATGTGGAGGACCCTAGACAGGGTTCCGACTCTGAGCAGGGCGCAGAGAGGCTGATTGGCCACCAGGAGGCACCTGAGCCTTGGACCAGTGGGGAGGAGACAAGGGAGAGTGAGCCGGAAGCCAGCAGTGAGTTGTTCCTGGATGCCCAGCACCGAAGAGCTAATAGGCCTCAGGAACGGTTGCACAAGTACAGGAGGTAATTGCACTCAGCTGGTGGTCATTAGGCTCCTCTCCCGACTATAAAAAGACTGTTTTTGCACATGCCACTCTTGCAGAAGTCAACGCATTGACTAAAAGTTGGACAACTTTTGTAACTAGCTTGGCAGGCTGGATTGCTGCCAAGACTTGTCTGAGTTGCTGCCAAGGTCCTTATCTCTTTGTTCTGCTTGGCTTTCAGCCACCGAGGTTTGGTGTCTTGCTAATAAAGTACATTCCAGTTAAGCTTGTCTCGGCATTCGTTACTGGACGGAGGAGGGGGTCAGACAGTGACCTATGGGTGCCCACCCATCCCCACACTGACTCTATGCCATCTTATTTAGCCATGTTTTCTAAGTCATGTGCATGCGTGCAAGGCACACGCATGAGCAAAGTGCATGCGGGGAAGGTGCGCACATGAGCAAATCACATGCATGGAAGTTGCACAGACAAGCAAAGTGCATGCACGGAAGGCATGCGCACAAGCAAAAGTGAGTGTGCGCAGGGCGAACCAGTGGTAGACTTCTATGAAACCCGCCTCCGATAACATAACACACACACACACTTATACACAATCATACACCCATGCAAAAAATAATGTGTGTGATAAGCACATTGAGGGGAATTGTCTATGACTGCATAATCCTTTTATTTAGTTCCAGAACAAAACATAGCTATTCTGATTAAGAAAAGTACAATTTCTTTTGACGGCTGTTTCTCCCTGTTGTCTTCCATTGGCTTTTCTGCTTTACTTTTTCCATGGGAAGCAAACTTGTACAAGGGGAAATTTGGTTATATGCTTGGTACAACAATAACAAACTCATTATGAGCTTACGTTTTTTTATTATTCTTTCTTAAGAGTAAAGCTAGGAATTGGATTGTTTTGAAACATAGAAAGTGTTCCAGGCACAGTGCATCCTTGTATGGCTAATTATATTAGGAACTTAGTTTATGGCAAGAAAAAAAATAATAATAATCACAATGTTATAGTTATTGTAAATCTCTTGTGTTCAGAAGATTGGAAATGAAGCTGTTAACTTCACTGATTCCAGTGACATTTAGCAATCATGTCATTGTTGGATTTCTGTGGAAGAATAAAAATAAAAACATTTTCTGAGTAGAAAATCTTCCAGAGCTAGTTATGTTATGAGGCTGGGGGATAAAACGTGTCTCCTCCTCCTTCCCGTACAATGATGACAAACTGAATGACTAGCAATTATCTAATATGCAACGTAATTACCAAAACTCTCAGTCTCTTTTCAAACCAAACATCTTGGAAGATGATAAACCAGTGTTTCTCAACCTTGGCAACTTGAAGATGTCTGGACTTTAACTCCCAGAATTCCCCAGCCAGCATTCACTGGCTGGGGAATTCTGGGAGTAAAGTCTGGACATCTTCAAGTTGCCAAGGTTGAGAAACACTGCTCTATAACCTTAAAAAGAAACTTGGAAAAATGCAGCTGTCACTTTCTAAAAATATGAAAATATGAAAAGCATAATCCAGAGCACTGGTGTTGTCCTTCAGATATTTTAAAAAAACGAATTCAATTTATTCAATAAAATATTCTAAGCCCTGGTTTAATGACTTTTCATATGTACACATGGGCACATACTATACATCCAAAGTTAACCATATTCTCTGACACTAACGGAGACTATTATGATGTAAATACAGTGATAGCTTGGTAATCAGCTGCTTTGAAATCCCTTCAATTTGGTATTCAATGCGTTTTGATGCAAACATTTTGCCCCAGTACTCATTGTTTGTTTGGTACTCAAGACACAAGGCAGAAGTTATCAATATCAGCTGCCTTGTGACTCAGCATTTATTCCTTATGGGAAAATTATGTTTCAAGTTGCTAAGGTTGAGAAACACTGTGATAAACAGAAAAATACTGTAGACGTGCATGTTCTATTATTAAAATGTTTCTTTTTTAAAAAAAGTTTTTAAAATCTGAACACAGGCGGTAGGAAACACTCAGTGCATGGAAGCATCTAAGCGTATATGGTTACTGCTAGTCCTTGATTTACATCTGAAGTTGCAATGGCAGTTCAAAAAAAAGGGACCTACAAATAATCCTTACATGATCATCACAGCATCCCAACGGTCTTGTAATTGAAATTCAGGCACTTGGAAAACTAACATGTATTTACGTCGGTTGCAGCATCCCAGGATCATGTGATTGTCATTTGTAACCTTCCCATCTGGCTTCCAACAGGCAGACAATGGGGGGGGGGGGGGAGATGGATTAACAACTGCATGATTCATTTAACAACAGCAGGTGGCAGCACTGAACCAAATCCACCGGCTTGTTCCTTTCTCCAGCTAATGATCTCAGTGGGAAAAGAAACACATGAAAAATTGATGTTGCAAAGACAGTGTGTCTGTTTCCGAAGGGTTTGAACAAAAGGTTCTGCCTCGGAGTAAGTAACACAACCAAGAAGCAGCATCAGGATGTGAAAAAGAGATCTTCAAGGAACTTGCATTCAAAGAAATGCACGCGGAGAAGTTGCAAACAGGTTCTGCATCCTGCAGAGAGCTGAGATTCGAAGAGGATGGTGCACACTGTGGTTATTTTATTAAAACATTTTTAAAAAGAGAATCATTGTACTAAATATGCAAAGACATGATTTTTTAATAGAACTATATATTTGGAGATTTATGGGTAATGATAATTGCAGCAACACAGAGATGATAAGGAACTTTGGAGATGTTCCATGAAAACCAGTCCCCATTCTTCTTCTTCTTCTTCTTCTTCTTCTTCTTCTTCTTCTTCTTCTCTTCTTCTTCTTCTTCTTCTTCTTCTTCTTCTTCTTCTTCTTCTTCAGAGAGAGAGAGAGGGGGGGGCAACATTGAGGTTGCAATTAAACATCATCTGAGCAAAGAGTCACTGTGGCAGTTAAATTACTTGCAATTGTGCTCCTTTCTTCTTTTAATGCTGATAGAAGTTTTATACTGTTTCATATTCTGGCTCCTTGGTCTTAGTCCTGATACCCAGACAGAAGACCCTCAGAGGCTCTGGCTTCCAGCTGCTGCTTTTCAATGTAAGACTGTCCTGGATCAAGGCCTCTGTCATCTGTGATTTGATCATGGTTGACTTGGCAAGCAGTATTAAGACTTGGAAGTGGGGTACTGGCCCTTTCTGGCCTGGGGTTTACGTGTGGCCCCAGCTGAGAACCCAGGACAAGGAATAGGAATCATTATCTGAGAATTCAGCTTTCCTGAGTCCCAAAGGTGCTTTTTCAAGAGGCAACTGGACTTTCTGATTTTCTTTGAAGACGTCTTGCTTCTCATCCAAGAAGCTTCTTCAGCTCTGGATGAGAAGTGAAACGCCTTCAAAGAAAAATCAGAAAGTCCAGTTGCCTCTTGAAAAAGCACCTTTGGGATAACCATGACGTGGACGACTGAAAACCTCCATAGATATTTAGTTTTCCTGAAGATTGCCATCTACAGTAGATCACCAGATGTGACATCTGTTTAACTTGGGCTCTAGGGATCAGTTGAGATTGGTGCTGTTGTAGCAACCTTTCTGCCTAAATAGCTTGACTTCATTTCCAGTGTCCCCTTTGCACTAGTGGATCATGCCCTGATTACCATGGGATTCTCTGGTGCTGTGATCCACTTCAGGACCCATTAGACTGGTCCACCCCAGTGACTGATGGATGTGGAGGGTTTTCTGGGGAGAGTTGTTTCTATAGATGTGTTGCATGATCCTTCTGAGGTGTTGGTTGCTGCTTGGAATAAGGGGTGATTGAGACATTGGCTAGAACTGTACCTATATATTATATAATGGTTTTAACTTATTATTCTTATTTTTCTTACTGGATTGTTGTACATTTCCCAGAGTCATTCTCCATGAGATAGGCAGCTATATACTGTAAATTTGATAGACAGACGCAGCCATCCATCCAGCCAGACAACTATAGTTTTGCATCTTTCTCTTACCCAGTGTAAGGAATCATGAAAAATATATAGGGTGAATTGCATTTTATTTGATTAAAAACAGCTGAGTTTGGAAATGTATTTCCTGTTTGAAAAATAATGCAATATTCCAGATTTTAAGCATCGCAGCACATTTTGTAACACAAGTGAACAAAACGAAGAGAGGCGTCTTAGTAATGAAATGAAGAAAAAAATATATAATCATGAGCATTTATATAGCAAGGGTATGAATGAGGATGTTGCAGATTCCACAATTTTTACATTCTAGTTTTGAAGCGCTGTGTTTTGTAGACAAAATGACCAGGGTAATATATATTGGCCCGCAAGGCCTGTTTTGAACCCTTTTAACAATAAAGCACATGTTTAATTTTGTTTTTAAAGGGGCTACATAGTGTTAAGGGATTAAGTAAATGCAATAGTCCTGCTCCATTACCATTTAATCTCATTCCATTCAGCTAAGTGATTACAGCTGGAGTAAAGTGCGGTCCATCTGTCCTAGAAATTCAATTTTGAATGAAATTTAAATGGCCCAGGTTGCAGGCTGCTTAGTTATCAGAGGAGATTCCAAATAGAAACAATCTCATTAGACATCAATGACAAGAGCTAAGCTTGGGAGAGTGGCAGGAAGCTTTGAATCAAAATGAGCTCCCAGAGATAAATCTCTTACATGGCTTTTTCCATTGTGAGTGTAGAGGTAAAAGATACCTCTATAACAGTGGTGGGTTTCAAAAATTGTTGGAACCTACTCTGTGGGGTGTGGCCATCTTTGTGGGAGTGGCTTGCCACCCATGTGACTGGATGGGAGTGGCTTGCCACCCATGTGACCAGATATGAAATTATGAATTAGTACTTAGCTCGGTCCAAGTAGCTATTCAGAAAATCTGGCATTGAAGCATGCAAGTCTTAAAGCTGTCAAGTTACAAGATCCTTGCCAGTGGTGGGTTTCAAAAAGGTTTGGAACCTCTTCTGTAGGTGTGGCCTGCTTTCCGGGTCCTCTTCTAACCGGTTCGGTAGATTTGACGAACTGGTTCTACCGAATAGGTGCGAACTGGTAGGAACCCACCTCTGCTCTATAAGCTCTACAATGCTAAACTTTTCTAACAAGGTATGTGGGAGAATCTTTGTGGTCTAATCATGTAAAGATAATACTTTGCAGGACACCAACAAAAATGGTGAAGGGAAAACATGGAAGACTAACCAAAGAAAAGAAAGGAAACAAAGAAATATTCCGATTTTAGAAAGCAGTTCACCTGATATGGTGTCATATAAGAGAACTTTATGGGAAATTTAATTTTCAGGATGAACTACAGTAGCATTTGAGATCAAGCCTCATCGAATCCAGTGGAAGTTATCCAAATGTACGGGAAGTATGTGGTGTACACCGGAGGATTGTACTGTTCAACCTCGACTGAGCCGAGGTGGCGCAGTGGTTAAATGCAGCACTGCAGGCCACTTCAGCTGACTGTTATCTGCAGTTCAGCGGTTCAAATCTCACCGGCTCAGGGTTGACTCAGCCTTCCATCCTTCCGAGGTGGGTAAAATGAGGACCTGGATTGTTGTTGGGGGCGATATGCTGACTCTGTAAACCGCTTAGAGAGGGCTGAAAGCCCTATGAAGCGGTATATAAGTCTAACTGCTATTGCTATTGCTAGAGTGCTGTACTGCAGCCACTTCACTGACTGCAGTTCTGCAGTTCGGCGGTTCAAATCTCACCGGCTCAGGGTTGACTCAGCCTTCCATCCTTCCGAGGTGGGTAAAATGAGGACCTGGATTGTTGTTGGGGGCAATATGCTGACTCTGTAAACCGCTTAGAAAGGGCTGAAAGCCCTATGAAGCGGTATATAAGTCTAACTGCTATTGCTATTGCTAACAAGAGGTACAAGGCCTGAAAGTTGATTGATTGTAATTGGCATGCTGGGTTATTCTTTTTACAGAAATAATTCAGAAGCCAAAGTAACTTGGCTAAAGAAAAGGTCCTATTTGTTTTAGAAGAGATTGTTCCTGAGTTTTTAATCTGGATATTTATAACTATTGAAAGTCTACATGGGGGGTTGTCGAACTGAAGAATAGTGTATATAATTCTCGCCTTAGGAAAATAAAAATGAATGGTTGTTAACCTGTGAGCTGTGAGGCTATTATATAGTACACTGGATTTCGTCTCTGTACTTTGTGTATGTAGTATTACTTTGCTAAATCTAATGTTTTAATTGGCACACAGTCACAAGAACTCTGTAGCAACCTCACTTCTTTGAAAAGAAAACACAAAACAGTAAATTAACAAACATTATTTAATTAAGAGAATAATAAGCAGGGCATATTTTCCAGTGGAATAATCATAGTTGAATTGCAATCAGAGCTAGTATTCTTCTCTTACTGTAAACAATTAATGGGCTATAAAATTTGAGAAACTTTTATGGGGCATCATCTAGAATAGTGTTTCCCAACCTTGGCAACTTGAAGATGTCCGGACTTCAACTCCCAGAATTCCCCAGCCAGCATTCGCTGGCTGGGGAATTCTGGGAGTTGAAGTCCGGACATCTTCAAGTTGCCAAGGTTGAGAAACACTGATCTAGAATCTTTCCAATAATCAGCATTATTGTTTCTGTGAGCATATCATAAAATTGACATCTCCAAAAGCAGCATCAAATGCATTTCTGCAGAGATCTTGATATCGACATTGTCTTTTGTTCTTTTGCATCATAATGTACATGTGGTCTAAAGGTGTTTAAAATGGTAAATTAGATCGACCATTCAAATAGGCTGTAAATGGAAATAAACATCAGACGTCAAAGTTGCAACTGTTGACGAGAGAATTTAAACTAGATTCAAATATTTTCCATTTGGGTTATGAATGGAAACATTTTTCATTGCAAGCAATAATGGGGGCTTAGGCCTACCTGAATCCACCTCTGTTCATTTTATGAGAACTCTTTAAAATCTTCATAAAACACTCTGCTGTTGATAAATAATATGCCAGCCAAAATTGTTGCTTTTGTAAATGAACAATTAGAAAAATTTCAAATACTGGAAATGCCTGAATACCTAAAAGTTAAAAATGAATACCAAACCAATTGAGTTTCTGGGGTTAAATATATATATTCAGTGTCACGAATATGAGTTCCTCATAGTATATCAGTGGAGTTCTTACAAAACATATTTTGAAGAGGATTAAATAGGAGTCTAGTTTATATAGTTTGTGTTGTCCATGTTTAATGCATTTCAGAATTAATCTTGCAGTCTGAAACGAAAGGTTTCTATTGCCTTCAAAGGACTTAAATAAATAACAAATATGCTATAAATCTACTGAATAGGTCTACAAGCAAATAATAATAACAAATGGTATTTATGACATGCCCTCCACTGAAGGTAACTTCCAAACAAAATCACAATTAACAGGTAAAAATTAAATTGTTAAAAAATATAGAGGCAATAAAATCCATATACACTATGATACATTTACAATCGTAGAAAACACACACCTTTAAACAGCTAGTAAATTGATTTATTTTTATTTATTAGATTTTTATCTTGCCTTTATTACCGTATAAGTAACTCAAGGTAGCAAACATGCATAACACCCATCTAACCTTTCTAGTAAGGTTTGAAGCAACCCCTCCCTTATCATACAATGCCACTAAGTGCAGTTTACTAATTGCCCTCTGACTTTACTAATTTTGCTAACCACCTCCTATTACTCTGCTTCATTAAACAAGTAAGTGTTCACATTTTTTTTTAAATGGATCTGATGGTGTCTGGAACAGAATGGGTGGGAAGAAAATTCCTGTTCTGTTGCACATTGGTAGTCTGATATTTTTGGTATGTCATGAGGGGCATCTGCTTAGCTTATCTACTGGAAATTCAATCCTCAAACATTTGTTCCAAAGTCAGCTAGAACAGAGGTAAAGATAATTGCTATTAGAAAGAACAGGAAGCTCCTGTTCGTATTGAATTGTGTAAATGTGGTGTACGTCTAGGTTTTCTGTGTGTGTATGCTACATGTTTGTTAATTATTAATAATAATAATAATAATAATAATAATAATAATAATAATAATAATAATAGTAATAGAACAGAGGTAGCTGTGTGTGCATGTGAAGCAGTAGACAAATATGAACAGATCTCTAGGTAAAAGAAACTCAGTTC
Organism: Thamnophis elegans; assembly: GCF_009769535.1. Classification (NCBI taxonomy): domain Eukaryota; kingdom Metazoa; phylum Chordata; class Lepidosauria; order Squamata; family Natricidae; genus Thamnophis; species Thamnophis elegans. The sequence goes on from NC_045551.1 coordinate 1,579,398, forward strand.
ATCCTTCTATATAAAGCAAGTATTTAGTAAGTATTACCAGTAGTGATAAGTAAACCAGTACTGTACTATTACTATTTAAATATTATTATGGTACCATTAAACTACTAGGAGACACCTTCTAGTCCAGGGGTGTCCAACTCAATTTCATTTAGCACCACATCAGGGCTGTGGTTGACCTTGGGGGGGGGGGCAGGTTGGGGAAGTATCACCATGGTGGGATGGGCAGCTCAACATCACTTGTGCCCGGGGTGCCTTTGGTGGCCCAAGCACTCTTCAGTGAAAACAGACTCCCCAGCTCCATTTGGCTACAATGGCCTCCTGCAATCCTCTGCCAATGAATAAGGAGCTTTGGAGTGCTGCCTGCAGCCATTGCAAGCTCTCTTTTCAGCTGCAACAGCTGCCCACAAAGCCACACCCACAGAACCGGTAGTAAATATGTTTGAATCCCACCACTGGAACACACCTTGCAATGAAGAATTAAGCTACCTGTATGCCAAGCAGCCTATCATGAATCTTTAAATTAGCCTGTACTGGGATTTAGGACACTATCCTTTTGGCAGAAAGGAAATGAACTTCAGTTCAAGTCCAGGGTGCCCCTATACATAGAATGGGATTGTGTAGCTTTATAATTCTGGCAGCAAAGTGTCTTGGGGGGGGGGGACCTCTGCCAATTGCAAGGTTTGCCACTGACTCTTAGGATAACCGACACATTGATTTAACTCAAATGCAGCATTCTTTTTCAATCAAATACAAACAAATCAACAACTGAGGTTAGATTTGCCAAAGATTATGTTTTCTATCTGTGCTTGTGAATGAGAGAGTTTGTGTTGTTCATGCATAAGCAATGCACCAACTGCTTACCAGTTGTGTAAGCCCAATTGTAACTTTTTATTGTGGATCTTATTGAATAACTTCCCCTCCCTTTCATGGGTTAGATTTTGTCAACTTTGTATTGAAAATTAATGAGACTAGATTCTTCATCATGTTAGTTTCCAAATTGATAAACAACTAGGCATTTATAGATACTGCTGGGAAAAAAATGGAGAAAATATGATGGTTATTGAAATGTTCAGAAAATCGTCAAGGAAATCACTTTGACTAATATATAGAAATCTGGCTATATAATAGATTCTCCAATTGGTGAAAACATTCTAAGCAGATAGCTAACCAATAGCATTCCTAAACCATCTCCCCACCCCAATCCCACTGATGCCCATGTTAGCATAAAAGCCTTGTTTGTGTCAGTATTTTCCCATGTTGTAGAACTTTTGTTCAGGTGACAATGGTCTGGATTAGTAGAAAGTCTCAGGTGCAATCATGCTTCTGTTTCTCCAGAAACATTTCTGGTTCCATAACATCTCTTGGACTTGTTCTTCATGCTGGTGGAAACTACAAGCTTTCAGCCAGTGGCAGCTGATATGTCAACTTGGCCTTACCTGGATCAGGACATCCTGGCAACAGTGATTCATGCCCGCGATTAGTGTAATATACTTTACGTGGCCTGCCATTAAATGTGATTCAGAAGCTTTACTTGGTAGAAAATGTGCAATCAGGCTGTTAATGGGTACACAGTGGCATGCTAGCTTTATCCTTGTTCTTGCCAGTTGCTTCTCTGTTTGCTAATCAAATTCAAAATACTGGTTTTGGGTCTGCAAAACTCTGCAGGCCTTTATTTCCTTTGAAAGGAATTGGGGTAGTTGTTTATCATGCTGTGACATATTGGGAGAACCAATCTTATGGGAGATCATGGGCCCTAAATGGTTTGAGTCTATGATGGCTGAACACTCTGGAATGTGTTGTGACAGTTCAGATGGCACCTGTCTTCTATCTTTCCACAAGATGGCTTTGACCAAATGTTTGAAGTTTCGTAGGATGTTGATTGAATGAATGGAATTATTTATGCTAATTTCCATATGTTTTTAATAAACTGCTAGGTTACATAAAAGTATTGTAAAACAAAAAAAATAAAAATGTAATCAGCTCATTCGAGTTCAAGGTTCTCTGTTCCTATAAAATTGCCATAAGATTCAGATTAATGCATACTTCTTTCTTGTATAAGTGTGCATAACATTTCTGGCTTCTAAATAGTAGCAGCAGCAAAGGGAATGGTGCAGTGGTGAGTTTCAAATTTTTTTAGAACTTATTCTGTAGGTTCTGTGGCCTCTTTTGTGGGAGTGGTTTGGTGGTAATGTGACTGGGTGGGAGTGGCTTGGTGATCATATGACTGGGTGGGAGTAGCTTGGCAGTTATGTGACTGGGTGGGAGTGGCCAAGTCGATGTCACCGAATTTTTTGCCCCAAAGAATGACTTACAAAAAGAAGATATAAAAAAAGGAAATTTATTATTTTGTGCACTTAATACTTAAATAAGAATAAAATAAGTACACAAAACAATAAAACAGCTACTTACAGAGGAAATATGGCTGTCCTTGCCAGTCTTCAACATTAGTGACCACCTTACACACACACTTCCAGCCCCTCTGCCTCTTCCTTCTTCCTGGATTCACTCAGACATTTTTAAAAGAGTGGAAGAGTGTGTGTTCCTTGACATGTGTGTTCCTATAGTATCTTCCAGCCCCTCTGCCTCTTCCCTCTTCCTGGATTCACTCAGATATTTTTAAAACCCACAGCCTGTGCACACACACACACTCTTTTAGCAGCCACTCTGCCTCTTCCCTCTTCCCCAACATCCTCCCCTCCCACCTCAGTGACTCACCAGTTATTTCTTCTTCTGGTTCTCCTTCTGAGAACTTTTCGGCAGTGTGGTGTGGATGGGCGGGGTGAGTGAAAGAGCAAACGTGGGGAGGGAGTGTTCCAGTACAGGGCATCCTGACCAACGGATATGGGAAGGCACGCTGAATTTCACCATCTGGTATGGCCATACCGGTCCGTACTGGCTGAAAAACCCACCCCTGGTATGGTGGTAGCCAGAATCATACATATCATCATGTCTGATATTCAGATTATACAATAATCTCATTTTTTAAAATCTCAGTTTTATTTCTAATTGTACTAGCCATTGGTTGGCTTTTATGCAACTCATACACAGTTGCTGAATTGTTGACTTCAGTGTATAGCTTTGCTAAAATGTTTGAAACATGCAATTAGCATTGGGAAAGAATATGCTGTATTCATACATGTTGATGACTACAAGGGATTATAGCAAAGCAGCATATAAAATACTGTGGAAATTGTATTTAATGCATCAGCTATGGTCAGAAAAGCTACAGGAGATCAATGTCTTGTTTATACTGTACAAGGTAAACATGCACTTTTCATTTCTTAAAATGTTCTTCATTCATCTGGTTATACTTTCCATTCAATATGTGTATTCCAAAGACCCAATAGTCAGTTTTGTTAGGGGGAAAAATGGGGAATGACTGTGTTTGGCTATGCCATATTGACAATGACCAATGCTGCAGATCCTACCATTGTACTGTAATTTTAATACATGTGAAGATGCTGAGGTTGGGGAAGATTGAATTAAACTAATTCTTCTCTTGTCACTTGCAAATTCTTCTCTTATCGCTTGTCAATGTTATAACTTCAGTTCTCTGGTCTGGAACTTCAGGAATTGTAAGCAAATTTGGGGTGTGATGACTTGGCAACAGTTGATGTTGACTGTGGCAATAGCAAGAGAAAAGTGTGTATGTGTGTGTGTTTGTGTCTGTGTTTGTGTGTGTGTGTGTGTGTGTGTGTGTGTACTTTCAATCTCTATGTTATAAACAGCAGAAAACTTGAATTGATATTTTATAGGGTAATTGTTATGAGCAATTGTCTTTTATTCAGTTCTCACTTAAAAGAAAATTAAAATGTGGTTCTGGAATATATTGCATGAATAGAAATGTGTTTCCTTAGCTAAGGCTGCAGCAATCAATTCCAGGAGTAGCATCTCTAAATAGCTAGATAATATAAGTTAATGAATGCAGTTTCAAATTAAGTTACTTCAAAGACCATGCCTTGTTATGCTGTCAGATAATTTGCCTTTAAGAGATCTCTTGAAAGAAAAGTGAAAAGGCTCATGTATATGGATGTTTAGAATTTCTAGTGCCCATCTTAGAAGCCCCTTCAATATCTGCAAGAGACTTAAATTTAATTACCTGAATACTTTACCCAATAAGTCTTTGAGATTTTTAAACATTAATTACAAATAATATTTTGCAAGTTAATTAGCATTGTTATTGGGAAACAGGAATTTTTTAATTGTTCATTTGGCTGCTGAAAAGTTCCTCCTCCCTATTCAACACTTGAAACATACTTTTGTATAGTTATTGAAAAGAATCTTAAACAACAAGGTTACCATGTAATATATTTTGAATTGCAGGATTATGAATAGGATTAGGTTTGCATCGAGCAGGACTGCAGTAAATAATAGAAAATCCAAATATTGTTTAAAAAAATGAATAGAAACCACTAGATTTATTTTGTGTGCATGTATACCTCAATATATTTTAAAGCTTTCCTCATTTTTTATTTTCAAATGTATAAATAAAAGGCGTATATACACTTTCATAGAAAGCAGAAGTATCTATCATGCTTCCATCAGATGCCCAAAGCAATGGTTTTGTCTACTGCTGAGCCAGGTCAATCCAATCTAAGTCTTAGTGATGATTGAACATAATGTTTCCCCAAGGAACCCATTATGTAAACATGGAGATATTATATTCATATATGTGGGACATATTATAGCCATTTTACAAAAAAACATTTGGAACTTCCTTTATTTATTTATTAGTTGGTTAAGTGCCATTGATTCGGGTTTGGTTCCTGGTGAATATATGGACAAATGGTCCCCATTAAAAAACAACTCTATAGCAATAGCAATAGCAGTTAGACTTATATACCGCTTCATAGGGCTTTCAGCCCTCTCTAAGCGGTTTACAGAGTCAGCATATCGCCCCCCACAGTCTGGGTCCTCATTTTACCCACCTCGGAAGGATGGAAGGCTGAGTCAACCTTTGAGCCGGTGAGATTTGAACAGCCGAACTGGAGAACTGCAGTCAGCTGAAGTGGCCTGCAGTGCTGCATTTAACCACTGCGCCACCTCGGCTCTCTACCAAAGACATTGAAACAATTTATGTGATCCAATGTATTCATTTTTTTGCATCGTTCTCTTCTTCCTCTGCTTTCCTTCAGCCTTAACTATCTATGGCTTTTTCTAGTCCATCATCTTATCACAAACCCCAAATACGTGATTTTCTGCTTGCTGAATTTTTCTACAGGAGACGCCCTTCCCCCATAAGCTTCTGAGAAATGACAACATTCTTTGGAGCATGGAGGCTTGTGAAAAATCACCAAAGCAGCTGGCAAAAATGTAAACACTCATGTGCTGAAAATTGCACCCAAGGGGGGAGGAAAAACAAAGTGCTGCTATAGTCAGGGAAGAATTTCTGTAAGTGTTGACAACTCAGCCACTAAAAACATTTGGTATTATTTACAAGTTTGATCTCAAGGGCAAATGAACTCAATACTTCACACATTTCCGTAACATCTGTTTAAGGACTGTAGCTGAGATATAATTAAGTGTATTTTTTTATTTGACACTTTAAAAAAAAAAATCCCTACGTATGTCTAAATCCCAGTAGCAACAGGTATGGTGCAGGAAGCGTTTCGGTATAATTAAATAATTTACTTTCTACTATTATTCAAGTTTATTATAATAGAAAGTACAAATGAAAACGAAGATCGTGGGGGAATAGAGAAGGGTAAAAAAGGGGGAGGAATGCAGGGTAAAAAGGGGAGGGAAAAAGGACATTTTTTTTTCACTGAAGTAGAATACAAAATACAGTTGAAACCTCAAGTTTTTGTTTTACATATTTAGTGACTGATAGCCATTGTTCAGCATTCGGTGGGCCTTTGGCATTTAGTCATGCTGGCTACATGACCATGGAGATGACTTCAGACAGCGCTGTCTCTTCGGCTTTGAAACGGAGATGAGCACCCCCCCCCCTACAGGCGGGAACCAGAAGTGAGTTCCAACCGGTTTGGCCTGATTCAGCTGAACCGGTAGTAGTACGGCAGCCTGGGTCACCGGTACTGGCAGCAAGCTAGGCCTGACATGACCCCGAACCAGCTCTCTGGTTGCCACTGTCGCAATCTCGTTTTTGAGTTCTGCGCATGCGCAGAACAGTTTTATTTGAACAGCGCAAGTGCGCATCAAGTGTGCGCACAAGTGAACCGGTAGTAAAGCCAGCCAGAACCCACCCCTGTTGGAAACGACAAGCACATATGTACGAGGAGAACCTTTATCTTTACCTTTTACCCATTGTTACAATTACAAAATCAATCTAATCATCAAAACCTAAAATCAAAGTGTTTTTTTTTTCTGTCTCAAGCATGAAGTCCAAAAGTATTTCCCAAGTGGAAACAAAACTGGATTAGGTTCCTTTTTTTAAAATTAAAACAATTAGTTTTGCCACTCCTACCAACAAACAACATATATGAATAATTTCTGTGTGACTTGATGAAACTCTAACATAAAATTTATTTAGTTTTCCTAGTAGCCGAAAGTATTGAGGTTCTAATTTCTAATATCTGTATCTCTTTTTAAATTCTGGAATTGTATTGTCAAAGGAATATGTGTTTCAAACAATGCGAAATGCAAACGTTGTGGTATAGGGGACGTGTCATATAGGAAATGATTTCATGCAAATACTGACACACAAATTCTTCCTTTCTGATGCTAAATGCTCTTCTGGGGTGTGTAATTTGCTCATCTTCTATGCAAACATGAAGGATTCAGAAAGAAAAATCTAAATTTTAATTCATTTTCTTCATATTTTAACGTTTTACTTACCGGTACATGCTCACAAGGAAGGTAACTTTAATTAATAATGTTAATCCAATTCCAGCAACAGTTTCAATTAAGAACAGATCACATCAAGTTAAAATTACAAGTGACACAGCAGGGCAATAAAGGGTTGAAACTATCATCTTCAATGGTTTCATGGAATGAAAGGCCTCGCCTTGCTCTGAAAGGTTAATGGAGAGCAAGTTGGGGCATTTTTCTGTAACTCAGACACAACTGCAATGGCTTTCCAGAGATGAAAACTTTACTGGAAATATATAAAGTTCTATTTTAGTCAAGATTTCATCTGGAGAACTGGGAGAGTCTCTCCCAGAAAGCATTCTTGTCTATTATGCATCAGGTTCAGGATTGACCAAGCCTGAATCAATATGCTTGCATATCACTCTCTTATTGCACCACTGAAATGTCTCTAGATCAGGGGTGTCAAATTCATGTCATCATAAATCACATGACATATCCCGCCCCTCTTTGCTAAACCATGCGTGGACATGGCCAATGTGTGACGTATTCAGCCTGTGAGCTATGAGTTTGACAGCTCTGCTCTAGATTAAATAGCATTAATCTACAGCAGCCAAGAGTTACAGAGAATGACACCTTGTTGTCCTGATTTTATTCACATGGGCAGAAACAAATTTTGTATTGTGATTTTTCTTCTTTTAGGTACCTTAATCTACTCAGAGGCTTAGAGAACTCCTTGCCTGAAACTAGCCGTAAAACGAGATGCCAATTTTCTGCTCTTTGGAGATCATTAGGGTACACAAGTAACTTAACAACAAAGTCCCATTCAGAAGAGAAGGCAAATGGAACTAACTGTATGTCATAGCAATAGCAATAGCAGTTAGACTTATATACTGCTTCATAGGGCTTTCAGCCCTCTCTAAGCGGTTTACAGAGTCAGCCTATCGCCCCCAACAACAATCCGGGTCCTCATTTTACCCACCTCGGAAGGATGGAAGGCTGAGTCAACCTTGAGCCGGTGAGATTAGAACAGCCGAACTGCAGATAACAGTCAGCTGAAGTGGCCTGCAGTACTGCACCCTAACCACTGCGCCACCTCGGCTCATAAAAGAGGGTAATGCTTACATCAAGTTATTATATCATGTGACACCTAATAGTATTCTCAGATTGCAGAAATCATGGGTGTCAAATTCGATCACATCACATGACATCACATGACGTATTGAGACATTTTTTTGCCTTTGCGGAGCTGCGGTGGGCGTGGCCTGTGCATGTTGCTTCTGGCCCGCAGGCCACCAGTTTGACATGCCTGGCATAAATGCTCCCTCAAAGAGTATCTTTTGCAGTTAGCTAGTGTCATTTTGGCTACCTAAGCAATGCCACTCACAAGACAATTATAAACAGAGGAAACAATTCCTTAAAGGGCTAAAGTTCAGATAAATAGGAAGAACTTGACTTTTTAATGCTTTAGGACAGGGGTGTCAAACTCGATTTCATTGAGGGCTGCATAAGGTTGTGTTTGACTTTGGGGGGGCTGGGGGGTGGGCATGGTCAGGGTAGGTGTCACCATCATGTCACTTGTGTCATGGGGAACCTGTGATGTTCTGAGCGCTCTGCCAATTCAAATGGAGCTCAGGCGGGAGCTCAGGGGGGGCTCAGTCGCCACATATACAGGTAACTCCATATACAGGTAAGGTTTCTTCTGCGTGTCCTTCACTCCAACCTCCTTTCCTTCACAAGCACTTTGCAAAAGAAGGCACCATTGGTTGACATTGGTAGACTTAATTTATGTGGCTTTAAAAAAGTGAACATGGAAAGAAAATCCCACCCCCCCCCCAAAAAAAACCATAAGGGACTCACACAACCGATCAGATTTTTACCTCCCCATGTACTATAGTCACAGATATGAAAATCAATATTGTGTCTTCATGTCAGTATTGACTTCTGGATAAATCCCCGAAATCCTCAGAAGTGGGTTGCCTGGTGCCTTAACCACTACACTAAGCTGGCTCTCTATTGCATATTTACAATTAATAGCAATAGCAGTTAGACTTATATACCGCTTCATAGGGCTTTCAGCCCTCTCTAAGCAGTTTACAGAGTCAGCATATTGCCCCCAACAACAATCCGGGTCCTCATTTCACCCACCTCAGAAGGATGGAAGGCTGAGTCAACCTTGAGCCGGTGAGATTTGAACCGCCGAACTGCAGCTTAGCAGTCAGCTGAAGTGGCTGCAGTACTGCACTCTACCCACCGCGCCACCTCGGCTCTAAGTAAATAAGACAAGAAATTGGAGGCTGACATCACTTATTATGATCTTGTTTCATCTTACCTGAAAGCAAAATGCAACAGTTTGAGTTCTGTCACATGAAACTTTCAGTAAGACATATATTTTTTAAAAAAACAAACAAACAATCCACACTCCATATAATGGATTAGACAGAATGTGAAAATAACTTTATCGCTATGAATTTAAATAAAAAAAAAAACAAGGCCAAATTCCCTGTTTTAAAACCCGAAATTTCAATTTTGCAAACCGTTGTATTAGTGAGTCACCTACCCTGCTAGCCATCAGTATAGAGATCTGCTAGGACAGTGTTTCTCAACCTTGACAACTTGAAGATGTCTGGACTTCAACTCCCAGAATTCCCCAGCCAGCATTCGCTGGCTGGGGAATTCTGGGAGTTGAAGTCCAGACATCTTCAAGTTGCCAAGTTTGAGAAACACTGTGCTAGGAGATTCCAAACTGCTTTTGAGTTTGACCTTTACAAAAATGGCAGCCACCTTTTTTGCCTTCTCTTCAGCTCCTTATTTACCAGTTCTTTATAAGCTTCTGACTTCAGAAACCGCGGGAAGGAATCTTTGGCCATGAGGGTGTAGATTAATTGTTGAGCATCGTCAAAACAGCTGAGAGTTGGTTTCGAAATAGCCTGCGTGATGCGATCTCTGGTATTGAAGTCAATGTTTATCTGCAGGAAATACAATTGTTTATTCTACTGGATATAGGAAAGGTTGCCTGAGAGCCAAAAGCAAATAAAATTTGAATCGAATCCCAAAATACACTCTTTGATGCAAAGCAGCAGGAAAATCAGGTTTTTGTTACTAAAATATTGAATACTAATTTTAGTTCGGTTTCTACTCCCCAAAGCTATTTATCATAATAACGACACCAAAACTGCAACAGGTTTTCTGGCATATGACTCCAGAGTTTTCATGCGCACTACGTATGTATTTGTCATTCTTTTTCGCAGCTGGTTATTATTTGATTATTGAATTTCAGTGTGCATACATTTAAGGTAACTGGAAATTAATCCCAATCTCCTAATATAGAAATCTATAGGAATTACATTTGCCTATGTTCAATAGAACCATAAATTCTTTCTTCCCCTCTCTTATTTTTAGAAAGCCTTCATTCCTACTCCAATTAAAGCTTGATCTGACAGCTTCAGCCTTCTCTTTGTCACTGTTTAATCACTGAACTTCTATGAACATTAAAATTATTTGCGTGAATCTGAAGCTTTTTGTTTAGTATTTTGTTTCCAAATCAAATGTGAAAGTGCAAAAGAGAAGCAGAAAGGAGGCCATTTGATTGAATCATCTTACTATCATCGTGGGATAATTGTTTGTATTGGACCCAACTGTCAACAGACCTAAATCGTGTATTAAAATAGGGAACCATCCTGAAACAGCATGTTTTTAAACAGAAAATCAAATGAAGCTGGCTCTTCCTGTTTAGATATTTTATTCCTTTGCATTCATCAGTAAACTAATCAGAGACAAACTGACCACTAAACTAGAAATCCAAGCCAAGAAAGGTAGGAAGAACTATAAAATGCTTCAATGAATGCTTTTTGGAACAGAATAACTTACACTGGCGACACAAGATAGAAATAACTTTGATTTATGCAATATATACTATTCATCTAAAACTGGTAATAATATTGTTTTTTAGGCTGTTAACTGAACTGAATTGTATTTCCTTTTATTGTTCTATTCCAAGATGATAAGCATGGTTTGCTTTCCTCAACCCTTGTTACCCGTGAATGTTCTGCTTGTGGATATTTTAATTTTCTCACCGTCTTCTGCTGCAAAGGCCTGGCGATGCATTTTTCCCTCTGGACTATTGGAAAATGTTATAGTGTGGCGCTTACTACATAGTCTGATTCATCAACTTGGCATCTACCAAATGTTTCAATTATAATTATCACAATCCCTGACCAATTTTAATATAATGTATCATATGAAGAGGGATGTGAAGGCCTTTTCCCGGGGACCCTGGGGGTTCCGAACATTGTCATCAAAAACAGATGCAGGATGGTTGATGTTGTGTTATTTGATTAGACAATACTGGGCTAAAAAGAACAATAATCTAACTCAGTGTAAAATGGGTTTATTGGATTGTTTTCAGTGCTGATTTGTTTTCTGTATTCTCTGGGAACAGTGTCTGAATTTCAGTTGTATGGCACACAACCAATATTATGCTCTGTGCAATGAGGTTTTTTTCCCCCCCATTTCAACTATTTTTTTTCCAGGAACATCTAATTTCAGTTAATCATGCTGAAGATTGTGGGCCAAAATCCATACTGTAAGAGGTTCCAAAATTCTTAATCTGCGTGCTTGTATGTTATCCTCCCCAAATCCTGTGTCATAGTAGATCCTCAAAGTTAATTCATTTTTCATTTCATTTTACTTTATTTGTATGCCGCCCTTTTCCCTGAAAGGGACTCAGGGCGGCTCACAACTCAAGGAGGGGAAAAACAGACAAAGTTACAAAACATAAAGACCATACACAGTTAAAAAAGCACAACAATCATACCATTCGAAGTGGGGCTGCAAGTCTTTAGCCCCAGGCCTGTCGGAACAGCCAGGTTTTAAGGGCTATGCGGAAGGCCTGGAGGGTGGTGAGGGTTAATGCCACAGAAGTCCAGTTATTGCTAGGCAGCCATCCATACTTCCATCCTCAAATCAGACTTGAACCAAGGTTGGAAACCTCTTTTTATCAGAGAGAGTCTGGAATACTAATTTAACCATCTGCTCCAGGGCCTTTCTCCAAAGGGAGATTAAAAAAAACCAGAAAATAATTATCTAAGGGACATTCCTAAGTCAGTCTTTTTATGTATGCTTCTTCTAGAAGAGTTGGAAGATATTCTACTTTGCTGACCCACTTGGTGAACGTCTTCTGGTAGCTCTTATAAACCAGAACACTCATTCAACCAAAAAGAATTCACTCCAATGCTCATAATCCTTGTTCTTTTTTTTAGGTTGAATTAAGAGAAACCGTCCATCTATACATGTGGACAGCCACAACAAGTGGCTTCCTTGATCATCTCACCATTTGGGATGTGGAATGAACAACACGATCACAATCATGCATAAAAATCAAATGCATATATCCAAACTGATCAAAATATTCATTATTTTTTCTTTTGTAAGTAGAAAACAGCGTTTTAAAGCATCCATAACTGGGTTACCTCCCGTGGTGCATCAGCTTGGATAAATTCAGAATAAATCCTTTGGGCTTTTGAAGCAATTGTAGCTGCTGACTTTGTTTCCCTGAAGTCCTCACAAGCGAGCCAAAATTCAATGTTTTCTTCACTGAATTCTGATTTCAGGAAAGCTCTAAATGCATCCAGGCCATCTGAAAAACCACAAAAAGAACGGGGACACATAAGCAACTTCTTGATGTGAAAACCATTAAATACACTGAAGACTATAAGAATAATTTCATTGGCTTTTATTGGAAGAGAACCAATGATTACCTTCCATGGATATCAGCCAGTCATGCCAGGACATGACACTTAATTGGTGTCCATTCTGGGGAGTGATTAATAAGAGTTAGTGGCATTTTTACTGGCCATTCTGGAGAGTGGATTTTACAATTTGGACCTCAAACTCAACCATCATGAGTATTCCACAAGGATTAGTTCATTAAGCCAAAGGTGAGATAGCAATAGCAATAGCAATAGCAGTAGACTTATATGCCGCTTCATAGGGCTTTCAGCCCTCTCTAAGCGGTTTACAGAGAGTCAGCATATTGCCCCCAACAATCTGGGTCCTCATTTTACCCACCTCGGAAGGATGGAAGGCTGAGTCAACCCTGAGCCGGTGAGATTTGAACCGCTGAACTGCTGATCTAGCAGTAGCCTGCAGTGCTGCATTTAACCACTGCGCCACCTTGGCTCTTAGATAACCACTAAAACTTTTGTAATTGTAATTACAAATTGTATTACAAATTGTAATATTTATTCATTTACATATCTCTGTTTTTCCACATAGCATAGCATAGCATAGAATTCTTTCTTGGCCAAATGTGATTAGACTCACAAAGAATTTCCCTCTGGTGCTTAAGCTGGATGGGATGGAATGAAGTGGAATGGAATGGAATGGCATAGCATAGCATAGCATGGAATGGAATAGAATAGAATAGAATAGAATAGAATAGAATAGAATAGAATTCTTTATTGGCCAAATGTGATTGGACACACAAGGAATTTCCCTCTGGTGCATAAGCTGGATGGAATGGAATGGAATGGAATAGAATAGAATAGAATAGAATAGAATAGAATAGAATAGAATAGAATAATCTTACCTTTGTTAGCCAAAAGTGTATCCACAGATTCCATCCATGACATTCTTTCCCTTGGAGATGATCTGTAGAAACAACGTTTGCTCTTGAAATTCTCATTATGAACATGTAGCCTTTTGCTTACAGTTATTTCCCCACAGCTCATGGGATCTAAATTAAGACACTGTTCTTGCCTCTTTTATCTTTCTTGCCCCCCCCCCACTTCATGCAGTATTCTTCACTAAGGCAAGAAGGACCAGAGCAAAATCACAGGGTTAAACATGTGGATGGTCCCCTAGATTTCCCTTTTCTTTTGACATCAGCAAGTCTGCTTATTACTCTTTCGTTGCTTTCTCCTGACTAACCCAATAGTATTTAGTTATAAATAGTTAGCTATGTTTATTAATTTTAAGGATTGTCCAGTGCAGGTCTTCAAGGAACTTCTAATTAAATATAAAAATGTCTCAATAAAAGACATATTTGCCACCATGGAAGAACGGTTGGTCAAATTGACAAAATTAGCAGAGGTGGAACAAACTAATTCTTTGATTAGAGAAAGGAAAACATCAACTTTTATTGGTGTTCAGATTCCCTTATGGACTTTTCGTGTAATCTTTTTTTTAAAATGAATTGTGATTTATAGTTTGATGATTAAACAGGATAGAAATATAGACAGAAAGACAGAAAGTCATGATATAACTTTAGAGAGAAAGAAGTTATAATACAGTATATCTGTACTTATAGCTACTGTGAAAAACAACCTGAAGCTACTTCTGTGTATTTTCAAATCTTTATTTTTTCTATTTTGTTTTTTTTAACTATGCTTTTAGTTTTCTCTATTATTTTTCTGTTTTTCACTGTTTCTGTTCTAATTTAGTTTGCATTGGTTCCAAGGTGGCGCAGTGGTTAAATGCAGCACTGCAGGCTACTGCTAGATCAGCAGTTCAGCGGTTCAAATCTCACCGGCTCAGGGTTGACTCAGCCTTCCATCCTTCCGAGGTGGGTAAAATGAGGACCCAGATTGTTGGGGGCAATATGCTGACTCTCTGTAAACTGCTTAGAGAGGGCTGAAAGCCCTATGAAGTGGTATATAAGTCTACTGCTATTGCTATTGCTATTATTATTGCTTTTAATGAAAATTTTGTTCTACATGCTGATAATAAAGCCTATTAAACACATTAAATTTGATATACTGTATAGTTGGATACTCATGGATTCCCTAATCTAGAAGGAAAAAAGAAAAGAAAAAAATGTAGTGTTTTTGCCATGATTGCACAAATGAAGGCATCATGTAATTTAATATAATATCCAGACCACCTATTCAGGAGAGAAGCCTTGTTAGCTGATCAAGAGAGGAAAACAATAGAAGGAAAGGTATTAGTGATGTTTCAGCACAGAATTGTTCTATGCCTTCTCAATACTGAGTGGGCTATTGTCATTAATTCAAATGATTCTTTTGCTAGTGAGAAGTAGATCTTTCCAAAAGGTTATCATGCTAACACTGGGTAATAAATGGACTTTGTCTTAATCCCTTACATATACTGCTTTTAAAAATGCTTCCCAGTTTTGGTTTTCAACAAGACTTTGATTAAATGTTTGTTAAAAAGCAGTAAGAGAATCTGTCTCTGTTAAAATCTAGTTTAGTTTCCTCTCTGTGTCAGGAAAAAAGAGAGAAAAACTTGTCTTCTTATCCCAACTCCAAGAATCTAATTGGTTCAATATATTCCAGCTCAGGTCAGATTTATCTAAATCAAGGACCTTGTCAGGGCAAAATAAGATCTTTTTCAAGCTGGTTAATAATTTCAAGGGTTTTTTTCCTTCTTCAAAGAAGCAAGTCCCTTGAGCTTTGATATACTGTATGTACCACCAGCTGCAGATAGAGAATTTCCGAGAATCTGAAGAGTTATTCAGAATCCCACCGATACCTACAACACATTCATTACAGTAGCCTTTGCCCATGCTGTGTTTCCAAGGAAGAGCTGTTAATCTATTTCAATGTCTACTACAATAGTTCGGCTATCTATTTTTTTAAGTAGCCTGTTCCCTAGGAAGCAATGTTTATTATTAATAGGTCCCCGAACTTCTTAGAAGACAGCAGAACAAAGGGCAGTGTGAAGATCACTCTTACGTTAGAACTAAATATGTTTTAACTTGCCCTGTCTCATTGAATGGTAAGGCAGTGTTCAAAAAGCATGATAGCCCCAATAGACCCAAATACAGGACAATAAGATGGTGAATAATCTTGCAATTCTTTAGAAAACAGAACTGGACCAAAAAAGAAAAGTAATTTTAAAAGCCGGAATAATATTTTTAACTGCACCAAAAGAATAGCAATATGATTTTTTTTAAAAATTGCTGGTGATGGTAGAGGTAGAGGCATTCCAGAAATACCTCTTAGTTTCTTAAAAATGCTCTGTTTATAGATCACATCACTTTTCAATCCCTGAGAGAGCTTCATTTTGCCATAGATATGGCAGGAGCTATGTAGGGGTTCATCCATTCACAGTATTCCTCATCATTATTATTTTTTGTGCTCTCTGTTGTTCCTATGCATAAAGACTTAGCATCTACTTTTCGAATGAATCCATGATGATCTATATCAGTGGTTCCCAAACTTGGCAACTTTAAGACTTGTGGCTGGAGAATTCTGGGAGTTGAAGTCCACAAGTCTTAAAGTTGTGGGAACCACTGATCTACATGAATACAAAATCAATGCATTGTAATGTAAAATACTGGACAATCAATGTGTCAGCCCTCGTGCTGACATTCGTGGGGTAGCTGTCGGCAGCTTTTCCATGCGTTGCTACCCTGGACCTTGGCGAGGGATTCCATGCCACCAGCGCTGTCACCACCAATGGCGTACCCACTTTGAAGGGTGAAGTTTTTCACAAACAAACTTTCTCTCTGTTTATTTTTAACGTGAATGCCGGAACGTGACACAATGTAGACAATTATGGCTAGATCAGAGGTGGATAACCAATATTTCCTGGCACCCTAAAATCTAATAGTGCACTAATACATTTTGGGCAACATGATTTTCACTCAATATAGAGTTTGGGGAATAGTTTTAATACTAGGATTAATTATTTTATTTCTTTCATCTTGTTTTTATAATATTTTTTTTCCCTCTCAAAGATTCTTTTATTACATTTTCCTTTTCCTTTATACAATCACTTAAATACTGTGCAGTTAAAAAGAAAAAGAAACAATAAACAACTCATAACACTTCTATCCTACATATACCCTTCCTTCTACCCCTCCAACTTTCATTTCCCCCTTTCCTTACCCCCTGTAAGGAGGGTGAGATGGTGGGAAGGGGAGAAAGGAATGGCTGAGGGGGAAGGGAAGTTTTAATACTAGGATTAAGAATGCACACTTCCATAAACAAAATTTATGAAACATGTATACACACTTAATGAAAAACGTGAGACAAGAATTTCTAGTCAGCATCCAGTCACTCTTGAGAAAGATGACTTCCTGTTTCACCAGGAACATTTGGTCAAGTGCATTTTTTAAAAATTGTCAATAATTTGCAACACATTTGGGAAAGTTAGGCTAAAAAGTGAAAAGCAAATATAAAGGGAGAAAGATCAGGCTATGGATGATCACATGCTGCATTCTTTTTTTTCCCCTCTCAAAAAAAAAAAAAAATCAGGAAAATTTTGAAGTGCAGAAGCTTATCTGTTTTTCTGTTTCTTCAATTTAAATGGCTGACCACATCACACATTCAACACTTAGCACTGAACAGAGTTAAAATACAATAGCTCTTAGACTTATAAATTGCTTCACAGTACTTTGCAGGCCTCTCTAAGCAGTTTGCAGAATTAGCATATGCCCCCCAACAATCTGGGTCTTCATTTTACTGATCTCGAAAGGATGAAGCTGAATCCATCTTGAGCTGGCCAGGATCGAACTGAAGGAATACATTGTAAAAAGGAAAGCATAAAAATTTGAATTCTACCCTTCTTATTAAGTAATTCTTAATCACTCTTAAAAATCTTACTCTTCAACCCTTTCCAGTCTCCAAATCCTTCATCGAACTGAAGGAATACATTGAGTAGGAAAAGGTAATGCTTAGAAACAAAAGGGGTAATAGTCAAAAATAAATATCATTCTTCTTTTTCTTTTAAAAAATACTTTATTAGAATTTAAAAATACACTAGAAGTATAGAAAATGAAAAGAAAAAAAAGAAAAAAGGTAGAAAATAAGGGAAAAAAAGAAGAGTAAAAAGGAAAGCATAAAAATTTGACTTCTACCCTCCTTATTAATTCTTAATCATTCTTAAAAATCTTACTCTTCAACCCTTTCCAGTCTCCAAATCTAGAAATTATCATTTCAGTCTTTTCCCCCCTCTTTCAGTAAAATGCAAATTGGCCTTCAATATTGCCTTTTGACCTCTCTGCCTCCTCCCAGCTATGGTTAGAATGCAGTATTGCAGGCTACTGTCAGGAGTTTGATCCTGACCAGCTCAAGGTTAATTCAACCACCCATCCTTCTGATTGGTAAAATGAAATTGTTGCAGGCAATATGCTGACTCTGTCAACTGCTTAGTCTGTAAAGCACTATGAAGTGTTATGTAAGTCTAAATGCTATTGCTATTCTAGTCTTTTACAGAGTATCATTTTTAGTGATGACGCTTTCAAGTGAAGAACAATTAAGAAAGAATTGCTGTTTGTTAGATGAGTACTCGGGAGATAACAGTTCCACACAATATACAGTATAGCATCTCCTTTCCTATTTTTTTTTTCTTTCAAGAAAATGGATTTTTTTTAAAAAATAACTCACTTTATTGGCATGTTTCACTGTGCCACTTGTCCCAAGTAGAAGTAGCTTTTGCTTTCTGCTTGATTCTGTGAGAGATAGATAATGTAAGAGTAGGAATATCATAATTAGCACACCTATAATTAAACAATAGGTTTCAGACTGATATTTAACATCGACAATGTTTCTAAAAAAATATTTTCTTAATCATAGACATAACAATAACTAATTATTTGATGCAATAATGGTAGATTATTTTAGATGGACTTGGATATTAACAAGATTCAACGAAGAGTAGTATTTATCCCGTCTAATAATCAGAACAAAGGAAGACATTTATGGAATATTTTAGAGGGAAGAAAGTGAAGATTTGAAAAGAAGCAGGAAATTGAATCGTAAACCAAAGGAAAATAAAATTGTACTGAAATTTTACACACTCTGCCTCTCTTTTTTTTTAACACAATACCCCAAAAGAGCAATCTCCACAGGAAGTGATTCAAATCATACGCTTCATATAGCCAGCAGAAGATCCAAACATAGCATTGTTAGAGTGAAACTTTGTGGCTAAAATCTAGGGTTCCACTTTGTACTGATGGTTAAAATACCCCATGCCATGTTTGCAGTTTTCAAAGTTCCTTTTCGCCTGCTACCTTCTATAATGCCTAAATGTTCCATTTTTTGTCCCTGCTTTTCTATTTCCTCTCCACCTACGCCAGTGGTGGGTTTCAAAAATTGTTCGAACCTACTCTGTGGGTGTGGCCTCCCTTGTGGGAGTGGCTTGCTGCCCATGTGACCGGATGGGAGTGGCTTGCCACCCATGTGACCAGATATGAAGATGCCGACGACACTTGTCAGAACCACCTTAAATTACCTCACACACAGCCCTGGCATGCATAAGAACATGATGTAAACTTGTTTCTTAAAAGGCATCTTTGGTTTGTATTTAAACAACTTCAACACACGCAAAGTTCTGATTGCACCACAAACGCAGGAGTCATCCTTACCTTTCACAGAGGCACTGAGTTTTATAAATATGAGCATGATAGTGTAGAATAATCCTATCCAAGGACCAGTGGTGGGTTTCAAAAAAAATTTGGAACCTCTTCTGTAGGTGTGACCTGCTTTCCGGGTCCACTGGTAGAACCTCTTCTAACCGGTTCGGTAGATTTGACGAACCAGCTCTACCGAATAGGTGCCAACTGGTAGAAACCCACCTCTGACCTACACTCAACTGACAGGTTTCGAACTCTGGAAACGTATATTCCAACTAGATAATATCCATCAAAATAGAGTAAGCTGAAAAACAGCAGAGACCGGCAGACTCACTATGGGTAGACCCTTAGTCAGTTCAGGCATCCGGCAGACCAATTAGAAAGTGGTTTGATAAACAGCCCATGATACCAATTTCATCCTAGAGCTCTGAGGATGCATGGCTAGAAAATTATTCCTGCAACAAGACGTGTTACAGTTTTCCATGCAATGGAAATGGGATAGATCCTATACGTAAGGGCAAATAAATGGAGAAATGGAGTTTCGCTCTGTTGTTTTAAATAGAGGGAGAAGTGAGTTTTATTTTATAACTGTCGAGCTGAAAAATCAGTGTTGGTAAATGTTTTGGAGGTCTGCAGAGGCTCAGAGTTTTCAGGGATTGCATATGACCCTGAAGGTTTCAGATGTAGTTTCAACCCTATTATTTATTGTTTTTATTTAGTTATTTGTTTATTTAATTAATTATTCAATTAATTAATTTATATTGCCACCTATCCGCACATGGTGACTCAAAGCGACTTGCAGAATATAAAACCTCATATGAAAACAGCAAAACTAATAAGAGTCATTTAATAAATTAATATAATAAAATCACCCTGACCCACCCCCTCCTGCTGGCAGCACCTCACATGAGCCAGGACTATTAGGGTTTGTTTTTTTCCTATGATGGATGGATGAATGGGCTAAGGTAGAAAAAGTGTCTCACATCAAAATGGTGCTTAAGAATGGAATGAGAGACCTTGGTGTGACTCTCGACATGGATGGGGAACCTTGAGGAAAGGGAAGAAGAGATGCTACCTAGAAAACAATCAGATAAGAGGGGTAAGAATCCACAATCATTTAACTGTCAGAGAAAGAAATTGAGGAAGCATCTGAGAGTGGAAGGCAGGAAGTTTGTGCTTCAGACGTCCAAGATTCTGATAATGTAGCCTTACAATGAAGTAGATTTGGCTCATATAGTCATGTTTCCTCTCTGGATTATCCAGGAATGGTGACACAGCTTCCCTATGTTTCAACTAAGGATATGATTACTTCAAAGCTGAAGATCTTTGGGGACCTTTGCCAAGGTTCGCCTGGTGCACCAATTGTGACCCTACCTGGATCGGTCAGACAGTCACTCACGCCCTCGTGACCTCAAGACTGGATTACTGTAACATGCTCTACATGGGGCTGCCCTTGAAGAGTGTTTGAAGACTCCAGCTGGTCCAGAACACAGCCGCACGAGCGATCGTGGGTGCACCCAGGTACACCCACGTCACACCTATCCTCCACGAGCTGCACTGGCTACCCATTAGTCTCCAGATCCGCTTCAAGGTGCTGGTCGTTACCTATAAAGCCCTTCATGGCATCGGACCTGGGTACCTGAGAGACCACCTCCTGCTGATCACCTCCCATAGACCGATTAGATCTCAAAGGTTAGGTCTCCTCCGGATTCATCTGCCAGCCAATGGCAGACTCCCCGGGGGAGAGCCTTCTCTGTTGCAGCTCCAGCCCTCTGGAACGATCTCCCCGTGGAGATCTGGACCCTTACTACCCTCCCAGCCTTCCACAAAGCCGTTAAGTCCTGGCTGCTCCAGCAGGCCGGGGGGCTCTCGAAATATCCAGCCCCTCGGAAATTGTGACTGTTGTATATTTTAATACGTTGTTTGTGTATTATCCCCCTCCCTTGTTTTATTGTAAGCTGCCCGGAGTCCTTCGGGAGTGGGCAGCATACAAATCAATAAAAACTCTAAACTCTAATCCTACTTTTTAAAGAATCAAACTTGGGAGGATTAACAGTAACCCTAACCCTATTTATAATCGTGTCCTTAACTCTATGGCATCACTTATAAAAACCTTTTAAAAGTCATAGGTATGTAGCAGTGGTGGGATTCAAATAATTTAACAACCGGTTCTCTGCCCTAATGACCATCTGGGTAGGTGGGGCTCAGTGGTCATACGACCGGGTGGGCTTGGCCAACTCAAGGTCACTCAGGTCGAGGGCACTTCGCCTTAGCTGTTACAATGTAATAAGGGTTAACCGGAGAGGCAGTTTCTGTAAGCAGGGCAATAAAGATTAAGCTAGAAACAACACCAGAATGTTTCCTTCCTGCCTTCCTTACAGGATTAGTGGAAAGTGGAAAAAAACAAAAGGAGATTTCTTCCAACAACCGGTTCTCTGAGATACTTAGAAAGTTACCAACCGGTTCTCTCGAATAGGTGCGAACCGACTGAATCCCACCACTGGTATATAGGTATATGTAATGCAACACATATGCATACAAACTCAAACAGAAGCAATGTATTTAACATATCAATGATGTAGCACACTTACTTTATTCTTTTTGTGCCTAAAAAGCAGAAAATCATATTGCCCAAGAGGTGGCTGTTAGCTGGATCCACTTGATGAAGTGTCTAATGACATATGAATTCCTAGGCTCCAATCAGTGACGAATGCACCATATTACAAGTTGGAAGCATTTCCTGCTTGTTTCTCTCCAATGTCAAAACAAAAATGCTCAATACAGTGTTCAGTGTTCAAAAGGAATGGCAAATTAGGAGCATCACTTGATTGATAGGTTTATACAGAGTTTACTAAGGGTCTAAGGATGGCTCTGTTTATTCATAGAATATATTATCACCTACCTCCAAGGAAGGCTATTATTAGAGATTATTCAGAAAGCCTGATTGACATCACCAGGTAATCTGGCCCTCGATTTGCGTTGTGCATTCTATGTACATCCTATAAGCCAAACATAATAAAGCATATCTCTACTGCTAGGCCCAAAACAGGTGTTTCTCATCTGAGCAAAATATATTGTAAGGAACATTGATTATTCCTCCTTGACTTCCAGCCAATATTAATGCAGAATAAGATAAGTTAGAGGTAAACTCAATCACCTTATGTGTCCTACTATTTAGCTGTGAGAAACTAAATTAAATGAATCAGCAAAAGAAATTCCTCACTTAACCTTGAGCCCTAAAAGAGACACCAGAGTAGATGAAAAACCACCTCAGGCAAAAACTAATTAGCAAGAGGAAGAAATAGACCACAACTGGTAACTTGACCAGCATGGGGTAGTAGCAGTGTTACCAAAAAAAAAAAAAAAAAAAAAGGAAAATAATTTTAAAAACCCTTAGGTACTTAGACTCTACACCATTTCTTGTATTTGCAGCAGTGTGTAATGTTTTATGTTCTAGAAGTTGAAAGACAGTAGTGAACATACTAATGTTCATGTGCATGCAAAATAATACTACAGCTGTGAAGCCAGAATTTCTGAAGTGGGTAAGAAATTAGAGATAAGGATTAGAGATGGATAAGGGTCTTTTAAAAAGACAGTTTTAATGTTTGTTGAAAATAATCTCATAATATAAACATAAATTGAATAGATACATATGCACATATGTTTATCTCATTCTTTATTTTTTAGTTAAGACCTAAAGACTTACTTCCTTCATTCTGCTTTATGGGAAATTATTACAATTATTACTGTTTGTAAATAATTGGAATATTCATTTAGTAGCCCAGCTCAGCCTCCCAAAATTGTAACCCCCAACCTTTCAGTCTGAAGCACAAATTCCTTCAATTCCTGAATTTTCTCCCAGTGTCAGTGTAATATACCAAATCATAGTATTTCATCAATCCACTGATCATTTTCTCTCTTGTACATCAACTTGACTTGATGAACAAATTGATGATCAGGATGATAGGAAATGCTGTGTAAAGGCACCATTTTCATACAATTGTTGTCTGGGATATTTTTTCCCATTTGATGTTTTCTTTCTTTCTTTCTTTCTTTCTTTCTTTCTTTCTTTCTTTCTTCCTTCCTTCCTTCCTTCCTTTCCTTTCCTTTCCTTTCCTTTCCTTTCCTTTCCTTCCTTCCTTCCTTCCTTCCTTCCTTCCTTCTTTCTTTCTTTCTTTCTTTCTTTCTTTGGAGATGAGGAGATGAGTTGTTTTACTTATTCTTATCAGTAACTGCGATAATCTTGTGTTACAAGTAGTCAAGAACAGGATGGTATTCCATCTTTATTTTAGATGCAAATGCTAAGCAGAGAACAAGCTGAATTTTATTTCAGCACTGGACAGCATCTTTCATTAAAATGGTACACTGTCAAGTTTTATGTCACATCTTTTTTTCATCAGTATTAAATGTTCCATAAGGAAATTTCATCTTTCTGCCAATTGATGGAATAGTCTCCATTTTTATTCATCACTTGCAAAGTCTATCTATTTGATGCTGCCCTACCATCCCATGCAAGAGAAAAAAATCCTCACCATCCTGGATTTGGTTATGACTTGTATCCTATCATGTTTCACAGAAAGAGAGAGAGAGAGAAATTCTATGCAATTGTTGAAACACTTTTTAAAAGAGTTTCTGCCAGGGCACCTGCAAATTGCCACAAAATGTCATTTTGTAAGAGACTGGGAATGGATTCTTCTTAATTTGTCAATTATGTCTGGAATAGCTCTCATTATAAAGAGGTTTGGAAGTTATCAAGTCACGGCACTCCAATCAATCAGACGCTAACAATGCCTCCCATTTCATTTGTCATCCTGGATCATTCGAGTCTTTACTGCTATTTTTAATTTGAGGATTTGTCATATTTGGGCTGGATTTTTTTTTCTTTTGAAGGTTGGGAGGAAACTATAAAGTACCCTTCTTGTTGCTACATATCTGCACATTTGACATAAGAGAATATTTTCCTGTAAACTGACCAGAGCCAACTGTCCAATCAATCAATATAAATTGAAAGTTTAATCCAGCATTCAGTTTTCTATAGTAACCAGCCAAATGTTTATAAAAAGCAGAAGCTGATTCTCATTCTGTATTGTTCATTATGGGATTTCCTATATCAATCATAAGTAATGTTTATTCATCTGATTATGACTGCACTTATTAATAATTTATTATAATTTCTCCCTGTTTGGTTGCTTTGCTTTATTTGGGATTAAGATTACAAACCAGGTGAGATCTTAAAAACATTCCACTATGAAAGACACATAAAATGACACAATTGCAAATACAAATATTTATACAAAATTGCTCAGACATTAATGCAGTAACTTCTCTTTGATTTACAATTGGGGTAGAACGCATTTTTTACAGCAGTATGCAACAAAAGCATGCAAATTACAAGGGGAGGCTGATGACTTTTTTCTTTTTCTTGAACCTCTTTTTACTGGCGTTTGGAGCAGACGGAGCTTTAATGATTTCATTATCTGGTTGCTTTATCTGTATTCTATTGCTAAGTATCCCAAGCACTGTTTCTACTGGAAAAGGTAATACTTAGCATTAAATACTGGTAGCATTTATATAATATAGTATTTATATTAATATAATAATATAGTATAAGAGCTGAGGTGATGTAATGGTTAGAATGCAGTATTGCAGGCTACTTTTGCTGCCTGCCTGCCTGCCTGCAATTTGGAAGTTCAAATCTCACCGGCTCAAGATTGACTCAGCCTTCCATCCTTCCGAGGTGGGTAAAATGAGGACCTAGATTGTTGGGGGCAATATGCTGACCTGACTCTGTAAACCGCTTAGAGAGGGCTGTAAAGCACTGTGAAGCAGTATATAAGTCTAAGTCAGTGTTTCTCAACCTTGGCAACTTGAAGATGTCCGGACTTCAACTCCCAGAATTCCCCAGCCAGCATTCGCATTTTGAAACCCACCACTGGATTCTTCTCTGTCTTTCCCAAAGATAGGTTTAGTATGTGAGACTTGGCTACCAGCCGCTTCCCCATAAATATCTGTGACAAACAGCTAAAATATCTTCCTTGCCAACCAAGCTGTAGAATGCACATTGCATGCAGCAGTGAGAGCCCATAGGCAGTTGACTTCTCCAGCTGGGTAGAAAACTATTTCAAAACTCGAAGCCTTACTTGTAGTGCCCTCTGTCCATTGTGCATTCAGTACTTTCCTTCTTAAGCTTCTTAAGCTTTGTCAACTGCTTAAGAAGTGATTC
Source organism: Thamnophis elegans (assembly GCF_009769535.1). Taxonomy (NCBI): domain Eukaryota; kingdom Metazoa; phylum Chordata; class Lepidosauria; order Squamata; family Natricidae; genus Thamnophis; species Thamnophis elegans. The sequence continues at coordinate 1,604,705 of NC_045551.1, forward strand.
TTCACTCAGTTTTGGGAACTTTGGCAGCGCAGGGTTTCAAGATTGCTTTGAGCATTTTGTGTAAACCTGAGAGTACTGCATATAAACCGGAAAGCAAAGTGTGGATTTGGTGACATTCTCTATTGTAGTTTAAAATAGTTTTAATGCGTCTCAATTGGTTGAAGTGCTGGTTTTTAACTATTAAAAAGGCTCCTCTGATTTTGGGCTTTATCTGCTGAATGATTGTTGCAGTTGGAAGGTGGATTCTTTGATGAAGTCCAGCATATAAATAAAACTTAATAAGATAATCATTGTAATGACCACCTTTATCAATAATCATATATCTGCTAATATAGAAATATGTTGTGACTCAGCAGACGTCTTCTGTGAGTCTTTTCAGGATGCAGGATTAACTATGCAGCTGGGGCTCATTAGGGGCATATTCTGGGGATAAAAGGACGGATGGTGCCACGCCCTAGTTGCAGGCATCAACGTTCCTTAGTTCGTTCAACTTTGATTGATCATTGGTCATGGTTTATGTAAGATACACTTGGATAAGTGCTTTGTTTTTCTGTAACCCTGCTTCGTAGAGACTTTGGAAGAAGTGCTTTGCTTTCGTTTTGTTCAAATTGTGTTGCCGTAAGAAAGATTTGTTTTTCATTCCGTTATCTTCAGGCAGAGACTGTAATTATGTTATTTTTGGGCTCACAGCCAGTTTGAGCCGAGAACTGATAAAGAGAGTTCCTTTTAAGTTGTTTGCCTGTCGTCTGTTTAACAAGCGGAGAAGGGGGGGAGAGAACAGAAATATATCCTATTCTGTTGTGCATTGAGTTCTCATTTATGCTTTTTTAGGTTCCATCATGCAAATCCATCATGTGATTTGTTTGTTGATTTCCCGCCCACCTGTCAATCTTACAGCCTTAGCTTGCTTAGTATGCAGAACAAATGTATCAATAATGGGCTTAGTAGTGGTGTTCAATAAGCAACATTAATCATAATGAATGAAGAATAGAAAATATAGAACTGGGTAATAAACATTCATGTTATAGTTTATTAAAATCATCATGATTTTTTTTTTTTTAAAAAAGGATTTTGACTGGACATTGCAAAGATTGTAAAATTGCCATCAGTTATCTACAGAGGCTATTCCATACTTGGGAATATGTGACTTCAAATATTAGACTGTAAGTCATTTAGAGCTTTAAGTTAAGTAACAATACTGTAAATTTAGATGAATTCACAACCACGTCCACTGAAAAGCAGCTAGAAGTATTTACACATTAGAACATGGGAGGACCATCTCTTTTCAGTTCACGCAAGTTATGAAAAGAGCCGAATAAAGTTGTTTTAAATTAAATCCAGAACGAACGAGTTCATTATTTTCCCTTTATTTCCAATACCCCATGGGCTCGCTCTTTCTCTAATACTCTCTGTTCACTCTCTCAAACAGCATGTTATCCAAGGCATGACAAGAAAGATCTTACCAGAGGTGTTAATTGATTACCTGTTGGAGATTTTTGAAATTGTGTTTAAAACTGCTTGTAATTATATGAAGTAATCTCATGTCTAATGTAAGTATTCCTACATTGCAATAATATATTAGAAAGACATGTATTATTGTAGTTTACCTGTACCTATTAAAAAATGGCTAGAGTTCCTACTGGCACCTGGATAGGTGATAAGAAAAGATTGTTTTTGAAGTATAATCCTGCGAATTCATTTCTTGATGTGAATTACATGATATACAATGTTTTTGCCTTGCCAGGATTCCAATTTATTTTGTTAGTCTTCATTTAATCCATTACTGAATCAAAGCATTGGATCAATATTGTATTATTCTAGTGACTAAGACAAATGAAAATAGAGTTGGGTGTTATCAGTCCAGTAGTATTTCATTTAATTGATAATATGCAAGATGACTGTAGGATCAAGGAAGATCTTCAAGATCATAGCCCTCCTCAACACTCTTGATCATTTCACTTAGCAGATGAATTAAGATTATTTTTGGGGAAATCTGAATATGAACTGAGTCTAGATTCCCTGTTTGCTCTGTAAGACTTGAGACCTTCAATTTTCCTCAAAGAATCATGCTCATGAAAGCTATTTAGAGTTTGGACTATGACTGCTATTTTTTGGTTCTTTACAAGTAGTAGAATTTCAATTTGATTCTACTTCTCAGAAGCATCCATCAGGGCAGGGTTAAAAGCAAAGGGGAAAAAATAAAGAAACAGAATCATGTTGTCATGACAATAGCCCCTTTGTTCAGGAATTGTGTTAGTATGATGCTGCTTTGGTCATTTTGATGACAACAGCAAACTTCTGCATGCACCCAGACGACTTCTCATATAAAGAATAATATCTCACTGTAGATAATGGATTAGTTGAAACTTGATATCTTTTGATATCTGCATACTAGATAGTCAGGAAAAGCCTAAAGGAAGAGACAAGCCAAAAGCAGACACCTCTAAGGTTCATAGTTGGTTCCTCTGTATCATTAGAGAGGACTGTGTTCCGAATGGTGATACAAGAGGGAGGAAATCTATTTGCATATTCCTGTACAATGTTTCTATTAGCCTCATTCTGTTCAAAATATTCATACTGTATGATAGCAGTTCCATCCTGACCAGCCTGCCATCCTTCTGCGGTTGCTAAAACAAAAGCCAGATTGTTGAGGGCAATAGGCTGACTCTGTAAACTGCTTAGAGAGGCTTGTAAAGCCGTAAGAAGCAATATATAAAACTAAGTCTTAGTGTTATTGTAAGCTGCCCAAAGTTTACTGTTTACTGTTTATTAGGATTTGTATGCCGCCCACTCTAGAGAGACTCAGGGCGGCTTACAGATAAACAGGGAGGGGGAACATATCAAAATTAAAAAAGAACAAACATTAAAATTGCACAACATTCATGTAGCTTAGGATGGGGCTGGATGAAATCAACAGCCCCAGGCCTGCCGGAACAGCCAGGTCTTAATCGCTTTGCGGAAGGCCGGAAGAGTAGTAAGGGTCCGGATCTCCATGGGGAGATCGTTCCATAGGGCCAGAGCTGCTACAGAGAAGGCCCTCCCCCGGGGGTTCGCCAGCTGACATTGGCCGGCAGATGGAATTCGGAGGAGGCCTAATCTGTGAGATCTAATAGGTCTTTGGGAGGTAACTGGCAGGAGGCGGTCTCTCAGGTAGCCAGGTCCTATACCATGTAGGGCTTTAAAAGTAACGACTAGCACCTTGAAGCGTGTCCGGAGACCAATGGGCAGCCAGTGCAGCTCGCGGAGGATAGGTGTAACGTGGGTGTACCTAGGTACCCCCACAATCGCTCGCGCGGCTGCATTCTGGACTAACTGAAGTCTTCGAACATTCTTCAAAGGCAGCCCCATGTAGAGCGCATTACAGTAATCCACTGTTGTTTCACAGTGACATGCGGAACATATTAATTTAATAAATAAATCTTTTCCCCAAATCAATTATGGATGATATGCAAAAACATAGTCCATGCAATGTCATTCAAATAAGCTATAGTTTCTGATTGTAGCTAAGGCAGTGATTATTACCTACAACATCTATTATAGCTTAGTTTCAGACATCACACTACACCCAACCACAATGCAGGTAAGCATGACATGCAATTATTCCAACTCTATATGTAATTATATAGGGAAACTTGCAAAGAAGATGGTGACAGTAGTCCATTTATAGCTCACTCTCTCCATACTCACTAATGTAATATTTTACATTGGTAAGTAGAACTCATCGGTTACTGTCGCAATCTTCCACTTAAGGTGTTTCAGAAATATTTTCCTACCGAGAGTTCAAACTCAGAAAATATAAATAGAGCAACAACAGTCTTATTTCTTCCCGCTGAAGGCACTAAGAAATTAAAACTAGCGGTCAGTTTTTGCAAACTTGAATTTTGGACTTTGGCAATCTTGACAAGTACAGTTTAGCATCCCAAACATTTCAAGATCCAAAGCTATTTCTTTCATATCTCTAACTGGATTTAGATGTCAGAGCTGAAGCAACCACAGCGGCTGGCGCCATCACTACGCTAGTGCTACTGCTGTAGAGCTTAAGGCACCCAAGAGAGCATTCAGTGTCACATTAGATTTAATCTTCTGCATCCCAGGAGACTGGTATTAATAAGATAGTGCTGAATGTTGTGGCATTCACAACAGGGGTCAATTCATATAAAGGGAGGTGGACCGTGAGAAGCCTTTTCCTTTACAGAGCTCAGTGGAACCTGACATCCCATTTTGAAAGTACTTACCTATATACTGTCCCTGACTGCACATCAAGTGGGTTCTGGCTATAGATTGCTGGCGTGCAAACAAAGAAACTGCTTTGGCTTCAAAGAGCCTGGCACCAGTACATTATTTTTAAAAAATGCTTGCAACCAGCATCTCATCCATTTCAGCATGGTCCCTGCAAGACAGGTTCTTATTTTCAGTTGTATCATCCTTAGCATGTCAAGGAGAAGACACACGCAGACACACCCAGAGACACCCAGAAGCTGTTGAATTGCTATGGAACTGGGGCTGTTTAAGCACGATTAATACAATCATTATTACTCAAACTGACATGAAGGTGGAATCAATAAACACAGGCATTAGAGAACAGAGCCTTGCTAAAAGATCTTCTTACCTAAATGAGATAAGTGATTCCTTCCCACTCTTGGCTTGTTGTTCAAGTTCAGTTTGGATTCGCTTGGATGAAGTTTAGCATTGGATTTCCTTTCTCAGAGGTGACTGTTGGCTTCTCACGAATCTCACGATTTTGAGTTTAGTGGTTTGCCATTCTGGAATCTATTCCATATCCAAGGTAGCCTGGATTTGATAGGGACTGGAAGGCAGTCAAAAGGAAATAACTATACCCATGCAATCTTGGCTATCCAAGCAATGCCAATGTGAACTCAAAGGATTAAGACATGGCTGGCATGTAAGCCAGGAGAATCAGCATCTGTTCAAATGGCATGCAAATGCATCATTTGTTAGAGCAATATGCAAATTCCTACTTTTGTCATTGCCTGGCACAGATTGGAAAGAATATAGTTCAGAGCTGAAAATATATCATTTTTCCATTGATACGATGTCTCTTCATGCCACACCATACCATATCTTGCCATGTTTTGTTTTGTTCTGCTTTTTAAGGAAAATTTACAGGATGCTAGAAGCTCAGCCCAAGGGACGTCAGCAAACTGGAATTTCAACAAAAGTTGCGTATACTCAAGGCTATGGTTTTCCCAGTTGCGATGGATGGCTGTAAAAGTTGGACCATAAGGAAGGCTGAGCACAAAAGAATTGAGGCCTTTGAACTATGGGGCTGGAGAAGACTCCTGCGAGTCCCTTGGACTGCAAAGCAGTCAAACTGATCAGTCCTAGAGGAGATCAACCACATACAAGAGGCACTACCCTGTTTGCCCAAAAATAAGACCTCCCCAGATAAGTCCAATTGGGCTTTTGAGCACATGCACTAAAATAAGCTCTCCCCTGAAAATAAACCCTCTCCAAAAATATTGCAACACAGAAGGAGCCATGAGGTGACCATGCTCGCAGCGTCCTGCACCTCAAAAATAATAAGATCTCCCTGAAAATAAGGCCAAGCATTTATTTTGGGGGCCAAAAGAAAATAAACCCTGTCTTATTTTCAGGGAAACACGGTATGAATATGACAAACAGAACAGCTAACATTCTGCTAGAGAGAAGTTCCCTGAAGATGGGCTCCGGCATGAGTCTGAAAGCTTGGAAGACAAAACTCTGGTCCCAGTGACTAATACAGATTGAATTCTGCAACATTATCCTGGGACATGTACAGAGGTGGGTTCCTACCAGTTTGCACCTATTCGGTAGAACCAGTTCGTCAAATCTACCGAACCGGTTAGAAGAGGTTCCACCAGTGGACCCGGAAAGCAGGTCACACCTACAGAAGAGGTTCCAAAAACTTTTGAAACCCACCACTGGTGGGTGCGTAATGTCCCGCAGTTATCTACGCATTAATAATGATCTAGTAATATTTCCTTATACATTTTAGGGACCTTTCCTTACATAATTGGTGTTTTCTTTCATACTTTTGGATTTCTGTTTCTGTTAGTTGGCAATTGCTAAAACCAATCCCACGTGAAGTATTCAAAGAGTATTCAAAGCCTTCTTGATTTTAATTGTCAATTTATTTATTCCTGCACATTGTAACATTTATTCATTTACATATCTCTTTTTTTCCACTGTTGTGCAAACACAATTCCAGCAGCTGCTAACATGTGTAAAATTAAATATATATTATACTCCCTTTCAAATAGCCAACAAAATATTTCTGGTTTTAATTCCATATCTTGCTTTACGATTGCTTCTAACCACTGACTTCTGAATAGCTATTTGGACCGACCTAAGTACTAATTCATAATTTCATATCTGGTCACATGGGCAGCAAGCCACTCCCATCCAGTCACATGGGTGGCAAGCCACTCCCACAAAGGAGGCCACACCCACAGAGTAGGTTCCAACAATTTTTGAAACCCACCACTGGACATGTACGTATATTCACCTTCACTTGCTAATCATTTTGACCACATATTTATTTACCAGCCTAATCCTTTACCAGGAAAGTCCTGCATTTCAGTCTGTTCATGATCTTATTTAATTGCTCTTCACATATCAAGAAGTGAAATGGGACTTTACATTTCACTTCTTGAAATGTGAAGTCACCTTCTCATGCAAATGTTAAAAAAAAGTTTCATTAGCTTTGAAAGAGGAATGAGGTTTTTCTTCTTTTCTTTTCTTTTGTAATTAATCCTTGGAAATCAATACAATTTAAAATGCTGAATTCTTGCAAGTTGTACGTCAAACAATTCTTGCACCAACTTACTGACATACTGCAATTCTGGAGTTTTGTCGATTTGCAATGCTGGCTTGTCCAGCAATTTGCTAGTTCTCTGCTTTTTGCCAAAAGATGTCAGTATTAAGCTGTCAGCTTTGTCAAATACTTGAATCTTTCTCTCTTACCTCATCAGAGTCTTCAGTCAGAGCCAGCCACGTATAGTTACAGAGCAGTGAAATAATTTCATTTCATAGAATTCATAATTCCTTCCTCATGTTTACTGTAGCCACCCGTGGCTCCCAGTAAACCTAAAACTATGCCTCATAGTATAAGGGTTTTTAAGTTATTATGCTTCTTAATTGTTTATAATAAAACAATTTTATTATTAGTTAGGACAATAATCATAAATCATAGATGAAAGAATAAATCAATATCTGAAGCGTGCATTTGCCATATTTAATTTCTCTCTGGTTGGTGCCAAGCAAATAAAGAAAAGCTGCTTTAAAAGATTAAAACAACTAAGTTAAATGTGACACAAAATCTCATACTCTACAAATTTGGATTCTGAAGAGGCAGAATATACAAGAGGCAAAATTCAAAAAGACCGGTTCGGGGGCATGGCAGGCATGGACCCAGGCTGCCAAACCACCACCGGTTCGGTCGAATCAGTCTGAACCGGTAGGATCCCACCACTGCTGCTAGTGCAGTGTTTCTCAACCTTAGCAACTTTAGGATGTGTGGACTTCAGCTCCCAGAATTCTATAGCCAAGCATGGTTGGACTAGCGAATTCTGGAAGTTGAGGTTCACACATCCTAAAGTTTGCTACGGTTGAGAAACACTGTGTGAGTGATTAAAAAATAAATAAAGATGGCAGCCACAAAGTCCTGCTGCTTTTTTATGTGACACACATGGAAAGAAGAGAGTGTCAGCACTCTTCCATTGAATAATTAGGAAAGAAAACCACGAGACTCCATTGATAGAAATCAAGTGTACTTTTACTAATTATAAATGATTAGAAGCGTAGCAAAGCGAAGACTGATTATTTAGGCGTGAAAGCAAATGATATATAGAATAACCCATTCCCCTCCCCTTGGCATTCCAGTTACAGTCCAATCATAATTCTCCCAAGTGTCAGGTGCGAGATAACTTCGAAAGGCATCACCCAGATGGAATGTCGGTGCCGTTGGCCTTGGCGGGAAACCTCCTCCGCATGTGCAGTAAGACAGGCTGCATAACTCCAGAATCTTCCTCCAGCACAATTAGTATTCCCCTCCCAAATATCACGCCTCCCCTCCCCGTTTAAATGGCAGCTGAAGCAGCAGCAAAGCAGAGGCTGACAGAGAGACTCCAGCTATGTGGCTGCAGCTGCCATCTTGCCTTTCTTAAGCATATCCAGAGATGTTCCTGTGATGCTGCCCTGAGAAGGAAGCAGGTTTTCAAAACTCTGTTGCAGGAGATGAGCAGGGGGCAATGCGCCATCATTGCGCGACCACAAAGAGACCCACGTCTCGTCCCCTTATTCACTCTTATCAAGCAACAATTTAGGTAGACCATTAGTAGATTCAAATCCTATACACAAATTCTTGTGTATAGGTAGCAAGAATAAACTCTTAGTGCTTTGAACTCAAGTCCTGCTCCTAGTTATTTGTGTCTGTCATCTATTGTTTAAACGAAGTAGCTCGAAAGACAGGTCATCGTTTTAGGAATGTGAGAATTCAGAACCTTGGAGGAAGATTTTTTTTTTAATTGTCCAATATTAACATTAGATATTATTGCTTTAAGACTGAAATTAGAATTATTCTAATAATAGCCTTCCTATTTGCTTCTTTCCCCTTTTGTTCTTATTCTTCATTAGTGAATATCAGTATAGGGGAAAGGAGGGGGAAAGTTTATATTGTTATTTGTAGAATGCTTTCATCGTCCACAAAAGAAAAATTCAAAGCGTCACAAAAATCCCAGACTAGAAAGAGTGTCTGTTTTGTTACAGAAGATCCTTTTATTGGTAGTTCAGAGCATAAAGGTTATGAAACCTAATAACAGATTCAAAGACAAATCACTCCATGAGGCCTAATTTGCAGCCTCTTTTTCCCCCCAGTACCAGTAAGGAAACAGATGCTAATTGCAGTTCCTATGAATTATTTTAAAAGGTTTAATGAATATTTTAAAAAAGAGGACTAATCAACCATTGTTACGAGAATCTCCCAGCCCCGTGCAAATAGAAAAAAAGAAACTTAGCATCAAATTCACTTGTCTGCAACCCCAAAACTGAGTTCCAGAGCTTGCAGCTGTGTGTCTGAGAAAGCAACTTGCCTCTGAAAAGGAGTGGGAAGTTACTAGCTGTCTCCTACTGTGCGCAATACAATAATGGAGACACAACTTGATCACATTCAGAGCAAGACTAACATAATGTTCAAAACCCAGAAATACCTGCTGTGAGTTTCCTAAACTCTTCATTTACATTTTCTAAATTAGAGAAGAATCTGAGTCAGATTTTGGTCTCCTGCTGTTTCTTTAAAAAGGGGGAAAAAACCCTTTATGGGTATATTTCAATGGTTTACCATTGGTACTGAAATGAGGATTATTTTATCTAGTTCTAACTAGAGATGAGAGAGAACTTGGAATTAATTATTAAATATTAAATTTAACAGTCTAAATTTAGCATTCATTATTGGAAATTACCCACAAAAGTGATGCATGGCCTTATGAGAACATGGGCTATGTAGTGGGTTGCTCTTTTCAAAACCCATGTTTGTGTGTGTTTGATGGGATAGTTAGATGGGATATGCAGCTTCTAATATGCATTCATCACAATCTAGTTTACAGGGTTGTGCTGTAAGGAAAACTAGGAGGAGGTAGTGTCACCTTCAACTCTCAAATGAAAACTGAGATATAAATTTAATAAATAAAATGAGTTTGTTTCTACATCTACTTGGTTTACTATAGTTCATTGATGGCTAACCTTTTCCGGACCAAGTGCCCAAAGTATGCCGAAACACCCATGTGGCCCACACGAACGTGTCCCCGCGCATGCACCCCCACACGGCCATGCTCCCCGTGCATATGCGGCAGTGACCCAAAGACCAGTTGACCAGTGGGAGGCATGCGCTCATATGCAGCAGAGCTGATCTGGGGCGATGGCTCACGTGCCCACAGAGACTTTAGTTTATAAATGGCTATAGTTTATTGGGAGATGGAGAAAGAATAATATAATCAGAATCCTTAATGAGCAATACCCTTTTCTTATATAGCATTCTACTTGTAATGGAATTCAACTTTTGTAAGTCCAATCTGTAATGGCCAAGATCGAGTTTGGTGTAGTGGTTAAGGCCCGGGGCCAGAGACAATGAAACTGTGAGTTTTATTCTCGCTTAGACACAAAGTTAGTTAGATGACTTTGCTTCGGTCACTATCTGAACCTAGGAAGGAAGCAATTACACTAATATTATTTAGACACTTAAACCACTTCTGAAAATCTTGCCAAGAAAACTGCAGAGACAAATCCAGGCAGATGCCAGGAGTAAAAACTGCCTCAGTTCTGTAATCCCCATGCTTAGAATCCATGTCCGTAGAGATGTGCACATCAAAAACTGCAAGGTGACATGTGTATTACTATGATTGAAACCCTGCCCCTTTTGAGCACACTTGCAAAAAGGACACCAAACCCATCATCTTGTTGATTTTAATCTTGGCCAAGCTAATTAGGAGATTATGAGAGCTGGTCTGCAGAATAAATGAAGAGAGGCAGGTCCTTAGAGATGATAGTCAGCAAAGAAGGATTAATTATGTTGTTTCTGAACTATTTATTCATATCATACTACATAGCCTTATAATACTGTTTTCATTAAATGATACAATTATGAATTTGCTAGATTTGGTAGACCCATAGTATGGCAAAGGAAGTGAGATGTTTTTCTAGTTGAAACTCCTGCTTGCTGTATAATTTGCTAAAGCATTTCAGACTGTAAGTGCAAGGAAATTTACCACTTCATGAGATGCCTTGTTCAATTGGTTGACAGCTGTTGCTACTAGAGGAAAAAAATATGTTAGAAACAGATGCATAAGGTTAAGAACATTCTGGTTTAAGGACAACCCATAGTTAAGAACAGAGCCCATCACAGCAACATTCACGTTAAGTACCTGGTGATTCAAGTTGAATACACAGTGGTTCAAGTTCATTACACAATGCTACTTATACAGTATTATAAAATAATAGTGTTCTGGTTTACACACAAATGTGACTTAAAGACAGGCTTGGAGAGCAGAACTTATTCTTAAACTGGCAACTGCTTGTATAGCAGTTCCCTCATTCAGTAAAAGCCTAAGTGTTTTTCCTCAGCAATGCTTTTCACAGTGTTTAATTGGGCTACTCTGTAATAATTATGCTTAGGGTTGCACCATGACCACAATCTCATAAATGTATTTTTCTATAATAACCGAGGTGGCCAAAATGAATTTATCATGGCAGCTTAGATAGGTTTTAATTGGATTTCCTGTGTGAGAGAGTGAATCAATGCAAACTTCTTGATCTATTTTAAACTTACACATAAAGGGCAATAAACTCACAGCTCTGATGCAATTTGGCCAGATGACCAAAGGAACTTTGTTATGGACACCAAATAAATATTATTTTATGAACAAAATGAATAGCATTTCCCTACTCTGCTTTCTTGATATCCTGTGGCAAGGGGATAGATCAAGGGGACCAGTGGTGGGTTTCAATTTATTTTACCACTGCTTCACTCATGCTTGCATGCTTGAGTGAGTGGGCAGAGCCTCTTGAGTGAGTGGGCAGAGCCTCTTGCCACTGCCACTATCGGTTCACCTGATCTGGGGTGAACCGGCAGAAACCCCCCTCTGAAGTGGACTGCTTGGCCAACTGGAGATTGTCAAGTTTTTCTGGCTTCCAGGATGATGGTATTGAGAGTTTTGCAGATGAAGTTGGCAGAACTGTTTCTTCTTCCTTCTGGAGTGCCTTTCTGGGTCACAAAAGCTAGATACCCAAGTATACGGACAGAGGTGGTTGCAAAAAGAAGTGTACAATCATTGAATATGACCAAGGAGAAGCAGGTCAGCTTTGGGTTATGTATCTTTAATTTGCATTCCTGCACAGAATGGGAAATTAGATCTTATACATTAAATTTCCCATATGTATATAATTGTACGACTCTAATTAAGGACTTTACTGGACTTTACAGTAGATGTTCCAGCTGTTTACAAATGACAAAGAGTTTTGTTTTTTTGCATAGAGACCCAGCATAGCATAATGTCTATTCAAATCTTTGGAATAAATCTGGGTTCATTCAGATAAGGTGGATCTACAGGCTACCAAATCAAGATGTCTTATGGACAACGTATGCCAACTTCAGTTTTTCTCTGTTTCTCGTTTTGCTAACTTTAATTAATTTCAGTGTAGTTCAAAGATCAGCATCCCACACAGTTGGCTGCCAATGACCATGCCATTAATTGTAGACAGTAAGTAGGGTGATGATATACTGGGAAGCATGTTGACTTCTGCACTTCACTGTAGAAAAGAAGCTAGGAGGAAGAGATGGAGTTATTTAGGCCTTTACGTTTTCAGAATGTAGAAATCAATCTTCTTCCAGCACATGGGAAGAATGGGAATATCAGCAGTTTCTTTCCATTTCTTGGACTTAGCTAAAAGAAGTGCAAAGACTCATCTATGGGAATAAATCTGGAGGTGCCAGAAATTCTATGGAGATCTTCAGTCATTCACCTCATCCAGATCACGATTGTCCCAAAGGTGTTTTTTCAAAAGGCAACCGGAGTTTCTTTGTTTTTGATTGAAAATGTTTCACTTCTCATCCAAGAAGCTTTGGGGTGTTAGAAAGCCAAGGCTCAATGGTGGGTTATCATAAATATCTTTTACTGGGGATCCTTAAAGATGGAGTCTATCAGAAAGGTTCTAAATTCTAGTCTCTCGTTTCTAGTCTGTAACATTGTCTTGGAAAGCGTGCTTCCTGAAACTTTCATGTGTAAACTCAAGTTGTACAGGAGTTCCATTTATACAATGTATTCATTGTATTATCTAAACTTGTCTTTAAGAGAAAATAACCAGTAATATAACTAAAAAATATCAGCCAATCATGCGCACGCACGCACGCGCACACACACACACACACACAGAGCATGTGTTGTTTTACAAAGAAAAATGGACCACTCTAATAATGTAAATCCTCAAGGGCTATCAAACTATCAAAGATATATCATCTTTGCAATTTTTTTCCAAATTCTCCAATCATGGTTAGGAATTTCACTGCTAGTTGAGGGAGAGAAGATAATAAAGACTTAGAAGAACCCAAACTTTTAAAGTTACTAGAATTGATTCTCATTTTAAGGACACTTCCACTCTGCTTCTTAAGTCCATTCCCAAAAGAAGGGAAAGGGTAGAAAACCCAGCAAGAATTCCTCATCAAAATTTTGCTAAGGTAGTTTGGGAAGTGGGCTGAGATAAGAGTTTCTTATAATTAAAGGTAAGAATATTCTAAAACAAGGAAAGGGTGAAAAGAAAGATACAAACGAAGAGCAAAAAAAATGATTAGGGAACTGGAGGCTAAAATATATGAAGAACGGTTGCAGGAACTGGTGATGTCCAGTTTAATGAAAAGAAGGACTAGGGGAGACATGACAGCAGTCTTCCAATATTTCAGGGGTTGCCACAAAGAAGAGGGAGTCAAACTATTCTCCAAGGCACCTGAGGGTAGGACAAGAAGCAATGGGTGGAAACTAATCAAGGAGAGAAGCAACTTAGAACTGAGGAGAAATTTCCTGACAGTGAGAACAATGAATCAGTGGAACAGAATTTGCCTCCAGAAGTTATGAAAGCCCCAACACTGGAAGTCTTTAAGAAGGTGTTGGACAGCCATCTGTCTGAAACAGTATAGGGTTTCCTGTCTAGGCAGGGGGTTGGACTAGAAGACCTCCAAGGTCCCTCCCAACTCTGCTATTGTATTGTATTTATCAACTATCTCTATCCATCTAGAGATGGATATTAAAAGAAGGACTAGGGGAGGAATGATAGCAGTCTTCCAATATCTCAGAGGCTGCCACAAAGAAGAGGGAGTCAAGCTATTCTCCAAGTCACCTGAGGGTAGAACAAGAAGCAATGGGTGGAAACTAATCAAGGGGAGAAGCAACTTAGAACTGAGGAGGAATTTCCTAACAGTTAGAACAATTAATCAGTGGAACAGAAGTTGCCTCCAGAAGTTATGAAAGCCCCAACACTGGAAGTCTTTAAGAAGATGTTGGGTAGCCATTTGCCTGGAACGGTATAGGGTTTCCTGCCTAGGCAGAGGGTTGGACTAGAAGACCTCCAAGGTCCTTTCCAACTCTGCTATTGTATTGTATACTTTGTTTCTTTATTGTTTTGAAACTAAGACCCAATAAAAAATGAGCGGGACAAATAAAGACATTTGATAATCTTCCCTGTCTGATCTGACTCTCTTGGCATCTCCAGAAAATTAATAGCATCACTGAAACTTATTCTTAGATTGAATTGCAGCCCTACCAACATGTGGCTCCCACGTTATCTGAATGGCAGATACACACCAATGTAATTTTCACAGGATTTTCTTTGGGCCATCCAATAAAATGCTTTCTTTCCATAAAATGCTTGCATCAATAAAAACTCTCAAAGGGAAACAGTCACAGCCCTTATCTTTCCGGGGGCATAATAAGGCAATTGCTGAGGCTCGCCACAATTTTATTTTTTAAAAAAAAAGTTTAAAAGAAGAGGCTTTAATCTTACAGTTCAGCAATCTCAATATTGGCTCCATTCTGGTTTAATAGATGGGTAAATAGTGATAGTTTTGGTGTAAAGATTATTAGGATTTGAAATTCGAGAGGAAAAAGAAAAGATTGGGATCCTGAACAAGTAAAGCAGGCCTTGATCATAAATGAAGAATGAGTCTGGAATTATAAAGTTAAAATGTTTATTGTAAAGTCCCACAATTCAGGATAAATGGGGAAAGGGTGACCTGGCTCTACCCAATAATAGTTCTACCCACTAAACCAATTCGAGTTTCTGCACAGACCAACTCAAAAACCCTCTTCAAAAAACTCCCCTTACAGCCTAAGAATATTTCACATACCTTCTTCCTTAGAGCTAATTTCAGAATTCATACCCAAGTTAATAAAGAGGGGGAAGAAAAAATAAGCTTCTTCAATACTATATGCTCATATTAAGAAGCAATCAGAGTATAAAATGGCAGTAGCACAAGGTTGGTGTTTTTAAGTATAATGAATAATGAGCATGTGTTTGTTTCTAATTAAAGAGTGACAACAGATTTTGCAGGGATATGTAAATACAGAAGAGGACTTGATTTGCGGTGAACATTACATTCCACTCTTGTAATGGTACCACTGAGGGGGAGGAAACTATCCTTATAGCACTATTTGAATAGTCCTGGTACAAACAAACTAGTTAATGATTTCTGCTCAAACCTTAATGGGTAGCATAGCTGAACAGATGCAGCAAAATGTCAGCCACTAAAGAGCTTTTCAAATGCAAAAGGCATTGTTTAGAAAGTGGCAGAAACACCATCAACTGCGCGAAACCTATTAAGCAACAAGGCATAGATTCACCTTTGGTGGTAAGCTTGGGGAGCATGATGAAATTCTAAAGTAGTGAGGAAGCATAAGGGAGAAGGGCAATTAACTGGTGAACTCCACAAATTAGCATTCTAGAAACTAGTTTAGAATGACATCCAAGAGCTGAATCATTATTCTGATATATATGTCATTTGTGGGTGTATAGTATCTTACCCAAAGAGCCTCATATTTATTTTTAAGGCAACTCTGTGAATGTTGTTCATGGAATGCATTACTAATGATGACAAATATTTAGAAACTGAAAAAGGGTAAATGCTAAAATCATAAGCCTTTTTTGCCTTCTAACAGGCATGTCTATGGATATTGGTCATAACAGAACTGTACAAGTCATGTCTCATTTTTTTTACATGCATTGTGTGTAATACAAGTAAATAAGAGGTGTCGTTGTGTTCACCGTTTTGATTTTTTATAGAGCCGAGGTGGCACGATAGAGCCGAGGTGGCGCAGTGGTTAGGGTGCAGTACTGCAGGCCACTTCAGCTGACTGTTATCTGCAGTTCAGCGGTTCTAATCTCACCGGCTCAAGGTTGACTCAGCCTTCCATCCTTCCGAGGTGGGTGAAATGAGGACCCAGACTGTGGGGGTGATATGCTGACTCAATTTGCTAAGAATCTGTAAACCACTTAGAGAGGGCTGAAAGCCCTATGAAGCGGTATATAAGTCTAACTGCTATTGCTATTGCTATTTTTTGCCTCCCTTCTCTAATTGCCTTTGGATTTAGGGCAAAATTGGAAGCAACAACAGATACTGAAATCCTGATGGCAGTTAAATATGGTAATAATCTAATTCATATTTATAAGAGTTGGAATTCTCTACAGTGCTACCAGGACTGTCTCATTATGTTGCACTTCTGTATAGGCCCCCTATACAACAAAAACATTTTAGTTCTGCACAATCATTTACAATAGCACAGTACTGTAACCACAGACAAAAATGATCACCTCTTTGGCTGGTGTTTTGGGGGAAAGAGTTCTAGCTGGCAGCCTAGGAATTATCCAAATAATGGATTGGTGTCCTCCAATTGTAATAGAATTCAAGTTCCAAAAGATATGGACCATTGGAGATGTACAGTATCTGTAGTGTTATATTAATGGCAAGTATAAAGCTACCTTAGGGGACTAGTATAGTGGTTAAAGGGCAACAAAACCAGGAGATAATGAGTTCTAGTCCCATTTCAGAAAAGCCAAACTTGGACCAGTCCTTCTCTCTCCAGTGCTAGGAGGGAGGCTGTGTGAATCCACTTCCAAAATCTTGCTAGGAAAACAGCAGGGATTTCTCCAGGCACTTGCCAGGAGTTAATCTTGATTTGAAGGTCAATCAATAAATAACTCTACTTTTCTAACACTGGAATTTAAAATATAACTCTCCAATTTTAAAAGGCTGAAATTATTTACCTACCCACTCAACTTTCCTGATCAACATTCCAATTTCATGTATGGTACAGCGATTTTGTTGCTGTAACTTTCTCTGATATCCTTTTATGAGTGAAAGTTAAAAAAAAGTAAAGCCAGTTAATGCTTACAATGGAAGCCCCAAAATGGTGCCCCCCCCCATTTTCCTGTGTCAACTTCTTTTGGGGAGGAAGAAATGCTGAAGAAGATATTTCCAGTAACCATTAACGAGTCAGTTGAGATGGTGGCTATACAAATAGGATAAATACAATAAAAGCAATCTCTACAACTTTGCAGAAACTTCTAAGCATAAATGCTGCCCTGGTTGTTTTACTTGATACAAAAATTCGGAGTCTAAATGGCTCTAGATGAGAAGGGGTAACACACATCTCCTTCCCTCCATTCCCATCTTCACGCTAAAACAATGGAGCCTTACTTCTGAATCAATATGCCTAAAACTGGGCAGAAAGCCTTGCTAGTTTCCAGCAAGAGAAATTTAAACAGAAGTGCAAACTGTGCCTAAATGCACTATTGATCCATCGAGGGCAGCTTGGAGAAAAATCACACAAACCAGAAAATGAGGTTTTTTCTAGCTCTGGTAATAGTGCTTATGCTCTAAAGCAGTGTTTCTCAACCTTGGCAACTTGAAGATGTCCGGACTTCAACTCCCAGAATTCCCCAGCCAGCGAATGCTGGCTGGGGAATTCTGGGAGTTGAAGTCCGGACATCTTCAAGTTGCCAAGGTTGAGAAACACTGCTCTAAAGCTGTCCAGAATTTTGACACTAAATCAGTTTACTTCAAAATAGTATAATTCATCTGAAATTATCCATAGCAGGAGTTACTGTGTGGCTGACATGAAAATGCCTTTTTTAAAAAAAAAGGACTTAGTACAAATCACAAGTACAAGCATATGAGAAATTTACATATATCTTACACCTTAACAATATAAATGTAGGCCTTTAAAAAGAAATCTGAAGCTTGATGGGTAGGTAAATGGACAATATTTATCCAACAAGACTCTGGCTTATTTTCTTAGAGTGCAATTGTCCTTGACAATTCTGAAGACCTTCAAGATCCCTTCCAGCCCTAGAAGTCTATGATTCTATGGGGTTTTGGGGATTGTATCTTAAACAGCCGCAGTTCCCCTTGTCTTATGAAATTGCACATGGCACTAAATGTGAGTCCAACTGGAGAACAGTCTTTGCAAATATTTGTGCTGTAGAAATGGGTGCATATTTTCAAAATATATATATCTGAGATCGGCTGAAACCAGATGACTGAAGAGAAATTACTTGCAGTGTGAATAATGAATCAGGTCAAAGCAGGTTAGGCCTTCAATGCCAGCAGGTGTTCCAATTCTCCCTTCCCGTGCAATCATTAGGCCAGTGCAAAGTATACATATGCCTAAATATAGATATTGTATTCAAATCCATTTTTTTTAATTTTGATGACCTCCTTAACTACATTAAAACAAAACCCTGCTTTCCCCAAAAACCTGCTGACAAACGTACAAGGAACATATGCCAAAACAATTCAATAACCTTGCAGGCTGAAAAAAAAATGCCTTTGGAAGAAGGACAGTTTATTGATTGTGACAAACTAACCTTGAACGTACCAAAGGCAGAAACCAAAGGAGCATTTTAAATAGCTGACGGATGAAGGAGCGGAGTCCACTACTCCACTTTGCTCAAAGCCCAAGGACTTAGATGTGATCTGATTTATGATTTGACACAGTACCAAGTTACAAATTAAAGCAATATAAATAATTGCACCAGAATCCCAAACTGGGATGGTATATCAACATTGCAAGTGAGTAACTTTGGTGCAAATACTAGTTATTATGTAATTGCCATCTTTTCATTAACTACTATCTAATAGCAGGCATTCTGTAGACTGTGATAGGGGAGAAATTATATTCCAGTGATTCAGGGGAGAATTCAAGTCACCTCCAAATGTCATCTTTTCTGGACGCCTAGGAAAAAGCTCTTGAATATTTCCATCAAAGTCATCTTCCCCCTTCTACACTTTCATAGGTCCTGATTTTCCTAATTCCAGTATATGTATGACTATAGAAATTCCAGGAGCTGTAGACTTGATTGGCAAGTTGTAAAATAAAACTAAACACTTACTGAGAAAGCAATGGCAAACCGCATCTCTGGGATTGCAAAAAAACAACAACAAGAATGCATTTAAATCATTACTAAGAGCTGAGTTTGGCTTGAGCTAAGACATTATACATTTATTTAAAGGGGAAACATTGAGGTGTCAATTATTGTCCTAAGCTTATTATCATTGTAGCATTTAATTGTGGGATATCTCCTAAAGCAGGAGTCCCCAACTGGTCTGTGGCCCTTTGGGAACTGGGCCACACAAGCGGCGGGCGAGTGTGTGAAACTCGATTTGTGCATGCGTGAGAACTAGGTTGCCTGCACAAAACCGTCCTGGCAAGTTGAAATGAAGAGGCATGTAGCTGCCAAAATTTAATGAACTACATGTCTCTTTGTTTCAACTGGCCATTTCCCATCCCACCCTGCACAACCATTGCTTCCAGTCCTTGGACCCAAAAAGGTTTAGGACCACTGTCCTAAAGAATCATTCTGAGTTTGTGTATATACTATAATATCTGATATTTAAATAAGTTTGGAAAAATATTTACAATTTTTGGGACAATGAATCATTCCCCCCCCCTTCAAACTGTCCCTTTTCTGGATTAAGAAGCTAAGGTTTTCCAAATGATTTTTGTGATGGTTTAGGGAGGCTTACTAGAGAAAGATTTACAACTCTCTTTCCTCAAGGCAACATCATTTATTGATAAACTAGGCAAACTGTATAAGCCATTTGGGTAATTTGCTAATCCTACCACGGAGGGCATACATTGTGTGATTCATACATTAGCGGTGAGTAACTTTCACCCGGATTTCTTTCCTTTTTCTTTTGCGTCAGGATTTGGACTGCAAATAGGATTCCCTTCCCTTTGTCTTGCCTAACCAATAAAATGAACAACTAAAACTCTCTGGTTCTAACCCCGTGAACTTACATTGTGTGTCACAGGCATTTTCAATAGCCCTTCAGACACTGTAGTGTATCAATTTGAAAAGTACATAATGATAACAGGCCCCCAGTTGCTAACCTTTGGCCCTGTAATTAACCATTATTGTGCTAGTAATTTTACAGACATAGGCAATGTAATTTGTACTAAATGTTTGATAATAGTTGAACTTTAGGAATTCATTTGTATGCAGTCACCTTTAGTTAGGCATTTCACCTTCCTTTTTTCATGTGCTAGAATATGTTGCCTTTCTCCTCACTACCAGGGCCATTATATATGCTTGTGAGTCACTCGTAGAACAATGCCTTTGGAGAATTGGAATAAAGATTCTAAATAGTAGATAAGATAAAATAATACATTGATGGATAGTCGTCACATTACGGTAGTGGAAGATCATAATGAGATGACCGTAATGTGATGACACTGGTGCCAGCGTTCCAAATATCATGAAGAATTAAATCAGAGTCCGAGGCAGAGCTATCCTCAAAGTTCCAATTTAATAAGACGGACATGTTGGCAACCGTCTGTGGAATCCCAATTCTGGACGTTACCTAGGATTCCCACCCAGTTGAAAGTTCATGATCTTGTCCCCCACACCCACAAATCCATCACATGGTCCAATCTTCTTCTTCCACGCTGGCATCTCCACCCAGCTGCTTCCGGTCAGGTGCAGAGGTGCAGAGACAAAATATGACCTTGGGCTTCTAGAAAAGAATGACAACAACACATTCCACCATTCTACTCCTTTCTATTCCCCCCTCCCAACTACTACACTAATGAAACAGCATAATGAAATAAGAGAGAGTGTGGCAGGCCAAAGATCCTAAATGGGATATAACTGCAGGCCTGACAACTGGTTTACCACCACTTGTATTTCATGAGAAGTAAGTGTTCCATAAAGGGACTGTAAGGAAAGAAACCAAACTAGTGCAAAACTCTCCCTAGTGAAAGGGAGAGAAAGAAGGTTATTCAAGGTTTATTTCACTTTGGTTTCAGCTTCAATCCAACTTGAGGTTGGCTGGTTGCTTGTCTCCCATTGCCTTTGAACAAGGTGAACTTGAAGAAAAGCATATGAACCACTGTATCTCCTTCCTTCCTTCCTTCCTTCCTTCCTCCCCCCCTCCCTCCCTCCCTTCATTCCTCTTTATTACAATCACTGATATTTTATAAGGAAAATCCTTTGGCTGAGTCAGGTTACTGGTTCTCTGACACAATATTATCTGAGCTGCATATGATCACCCTGATCTCTCCAGGGTTTAACAGGAATATCTTTCTTATCACCTGCTATCCCGTCTTTTATTGGAGCTGCTGACCTTCTGTGCTGCCACAAATATGCTCTGAGCCCTCTGCCATTCTCTTTGAAGAGCTGCATTTGCATCAGGGTAGATTACGATCTAAATTAAAAGTCGGTATTTTCTGCAGTGGCACAAATTTCACATGAAATTAGGTGTGCACAGCTTGCTGTCAGATAGCGGGTTTTTTTTAACTCTTTGACTTTCCGCTTTTAAAAAGTAAGAGGGAAATGGTAGAATGGACAATTTAGGTTGTTTCTGATTCATCGTTTCTCAAAATTGCCTGTTTTCTCTCCGCCAATGACTTCGACTGCTCCAGGCCAAAACTGAACATATTTGGATTTTACAGCCACCCATTAAGGAGCCGAGGTGGTGCAGTGGTTAAATGCAGCACTGCAGGCTACTTCAGCTGACTGCAGTTCTGCAGTTCGGCTGTTCAAATCTCACCGGCTCAAAGTTGACTCAGCCTTCCATCCTTCTGAGGTGGGTAAAATGAGGACCTGGATTGTTGTTGGGGGCGATATGCTGACTCTGTAAACCGCTTAGAAAGGGCTGAAAGCCCTATGAAGCGGTATATAAGTCTAACTGCTATTGCTATTGCTATAGATTACTAGAACAAGGTTTGCATAAGGATATGCTTAGCAATAGCAATAGCAGTTAGATTTATATACCGCTTCATAGGGCTTTCAGCCCTCTCTAAGCGGTTTACAGAGTCAGCATATCGCCCCCACAGTCTGGGTCCTCATTTCACCCACCTCGGAAGGATGGAAGGCTGAGTCAACCTTGAGCCGGTGATATTTGAACCGCTGAACTGCAGATAGCAGTCAGCTGAAGTGACCTGCAGTGCTGCACCCTAACCACTGCGCCCCCTCGGCTCGGCCATGGCTTGAGAAATATGTTGGGTCCTCTTGTGACCAATCATAATGTTTCTGCAAAAATTAGTCCTTCAGAGTCAGTATTGAAAACCCTGCATCATTATAAGCACTTGAAATAAGGAGCTTCGATTTACAATTGGACAAGTTATAGTTGGAGAATTTGCAAGTTTGTTATGAAACAGGAATACAAGTCAAGGTCCAGTCCTAAAGCTAATAATGTGAATAGATATGCATCCAGCAGCACCTGCTGGGGATGGATGGAATAGGTTGGGATGGCAACATCTGCAAGATGACATGTGGAGCATGATGACTCAAAACTTTTAGAATATGCATCAACATCCCACAATGTACAAAACAGGGAGGGCTTGGATTGTGATGTCCTGCTCACTGTATGCTATATGATTATGATTTATGTCTCACATACTGTAGATCAGTGTTTCTCAACCTTGGTAACTTGAAGATGTCCGGACTTCAACTCCCAGAATTCCCCAGCCAGCGAATGCTGGCTGGTGAATTCTGGGAGTTGAAGTCCGGACATCTTCAAGTTGCCAAGGTTGAGAAACACTGCTATAGATGCTATAGTCTTATCTCAAAATTGTTTCCAAGCATTGTTTTTGCTGTCTATTGAGCTAAGTTTCTGCACTGAGGCTGATGATTTTTGGAATTGTATGGCATGGTAAAAGGCTTCTTGAAATTTAAAAGCCCGAGGAGCCTATTTACCTCATTGGGATTATCTAATCTGAATCATTTCTCTCAAAGAAATTCTTAAGTATCTAAAATTAGTTGACCGCAACCAGCATTGCCTTAGTAAAAAGACTAGTGCTGTAAAATATTATTATGGTGCCCAAAATGCCATTATATATGATGGAGACGGATGCCACTTGCAGGTACCACTTTCCAGATTGTTCAAGTGGGAATGTACAGTTTCCCTATAGCAAATTAGTCCTAACTTCCTTAAAGAATTATCCGGAATAAGTCAAATAATTTATTATCCCCTGGGAAAGTATCTTACGAAGAAGACAGTTCTAGATATAGCGTCTCTACATAATTATTTCGGAAAAGCGACATTTTCATGTTTTACAATAGCATCCTATTCAGGGATAAACTCATTAAACATGACTTGTTTGCTGCTTTTTAATATATTTTAATCTTATTCACAGCTTCTAATACTGTGTCTCTTCTTAGGTTAATCTAGGTGTATCCAATCAAGTGAAACAATAAATATAATTATGCATTCAAACATAAAATGAGTGGGAATTAATTATATTCATATATTCCTACCCGCCACCATATGACAAGCAATTAACAATGCATTACCATACACAGTGAGCTCAAAGAGAGAGAGAGAGAAAGAGGAGAGGGAGAAAGAAAGAAAAAAGTGCAGAGTTCAGTATGAATATTCAATGCAGAGAAGTGACTTTTGTCTTATTTTTTTTAATAGCCAGATATGGTAATGAATAAATCAGAGCTATGAAAATCAAATCCAAGTTTGCATCCAGATCACAATTTGTAAGAAAGGTAAATCAGTGTCTCATACCTTCTGACAGTACAATACAGTTTACTGGAACTTGGGACATCATAAAAATGTGTCCAATTATCAGGTAAAATTTTGTAACCTAGTTCTCACAGAGATGGCCAGGATAGAGGTCAACAACATGAACTTGGCATTTGATTCTCTTGGTGCCACTCTGTTTTCCATTTGTTAAATACATTTTAAGATTCGTTTAAATAAATTCATCAGTAGCAGAAATCGGCAAATTGCAAAATACTGGCCTCCAGCAGATAATAATTTATTATCCCCTGGGAAAGTATCTTAAGAAGACAGTTTTAGATATAGTGTCTCTACATAATTATTTCAGAAAAGCGACATTTTCATTTTGGAAGTATTTAAAAAAAATGTCCATAGTTTTGTTTTGATTTTGGAAGATTTATAGACACAGCTCAGTGTTTTGTTTGGAATTATCTATCAATCATCTCATCCAAAATTGAAAAATTAAGTTGCATGGTAGGGATTTCTCCATTTGGGGAGAAATCTAGAGGAAATTGGGAAAGGTTAGGGTTAGTTTATCAGTTATCAGTTTAAAATAAGGGTGGGGGGTGGCACTCCATTGGATAAATTAATATTTTGATGATCGCTAGATGGCACTAAAGAGAGTTTTCTGAATTTCTTTACTGCCTTATATTGTAGTGCGGGGATATCCAACTTTGGCAAATTTAAAACTTGCAGACTTCAACTCCCAGAATTCCCTAGCCAGCATGATAGATAGGGAATTCTGGGAGTTGAATTCCACAAATCTTAAAGTTGCTAAGTTTGGACACTCTAGCTCTAGTGGTTGTATGGCAGAGGTGGGTTCCTACCAGTTTGCACCTATTCGGTAGAACCGGTTCATCAAATCTACCGAACCGGTGAGAAGAGGTTCCACCAGTGGACCCGGAAAGCAGGCCACACCTACAGAAGAGGTTCTGAAATTTTTTTGAAACTCACCACTGTTGTATGGAGTCATTTATTAACTTCAGTTCAGTATTTGATTTCTGATTGTTTTCTGCCAATGCTTTACTAAGATGGTTTTAGAGTTTTTTTTTTTTAGAGTTTTATTATTATTTATAGGCCGCCCTTTTCCCTGAGGGGACTCAGGGCGGCTTACAAAATATAGGGAAGGGGGTACAAAACAGTAAACATGAAACAATACATGAGTAAAAATAGTACACAACATTCATTCATCATTCGGGTGGGGACAGATTATGATCTTTATCCCCAGGCCTGACGGGATAGCCAGGTCTTAAGGGCTGTGCGGAAGGTCTGGACGGTGGTGAGGGTACGAATCTCCATGGGTATCCTATCATTCTAGACCTTTCCCAATTTAGTTATCCTTCAGGATTCTGGTTTCCAATTCCAACTCTGCTAGCTAGAGTGGATCTGGAGCTACGGTGCAAACCTCTTTAAAAAGGAGGAAAAAAAACGTTTGAAGAGCATAAATAATAAAAACCGAAATAGCTTTCCAAATCCTGAGTGAATTAAACAGTCTTTTTCTTGGCCCAGAAAGGGGAAAAAAAACCTCAATCAACCAATAAGCCAACCAACCATCCTGAAAATGGTTCTTCAATCTGTAAAAGACATTAAGTGATTCCCAAACTGTGAAGCCATCAGCGAAAATAGTGTGCTATAAGTCCCATAAGTAACCTGATACCAAAAATAAGCTGCAGGCAAAACAATTCTGTCAAATCTCAGAGCATGGGGAAGTTCAAACTGGAACCAATGTGTCTATGGAGTAATGGGAGGGGGGGGAGAGGAGTAAAATTGGTAGCCTTGATAGTGTGATGAAAGCTCCATTTCAACCTTATTGCTATTTTGACTTTTGTGGACCTAATCGGTGGAAAGCCCTAAACTGGAGGCTATATTAGCGCAAATATTCAACACCCAGATGTTTTTGAGCATTGCATCTATAGAAAACATGCAACCCCTCCCCCCGAAAGGATGCAAAAGGAGGGACAGAATGAAATTGGAATGGCAAATTTTATTTATTTATTTAAAACCATTAAATAGAAATTGTTAAATTGTCCTGCAACAAGTTGCCTTGAAGCGAGCTGGCTGTGGCGAGTTTGGCCTCTGGAAGTTGGCCACAGTAAGTTGGCCAGTTGTCCCATTCCCATGGGAGTGTGCCTCTATGGAGTCCAGATGCCTTCACTCTCCCACAGCTAACTGTATGATCTAGATCAGTGGTTCCCAAACTTGGCAACTTTAAGACTTGTGGACTTCAACTCCCAGAATTCTCCAGCCAGCTTAAAGTTGCCAAGTTTGGGAACCACTGATCTAGACTACAACTATCAGCAGTGTCAGAAGGCCAAACGCCACGCCTGTGTATGCAATCCTCTTTGCTGCTCTTTTGGGAGAGCTGTTTTTTTGTTGTAACATAAGAAAGGGATAATTTCTGAGCAAAGTATTATTTCCAAGCATCTAACAATTAATAATAGATCTATACTAGTTTTACTTAGTTATATACTGGCTCTTCCCCTTGCCAGCCTCACATTATGTCTTCATTCATATACTATGGTGGAATCTCACGAGGCAGGCTTACCTTTTTAATCTTGTATTCTCAATATCGTCCTCCACTTCCCTCGGTTCATACATTTTACATGATGATCTTAGTGCTTGGGTAGAAATGGAGTCAGCAATATAGTTTCCACAGCCAAAAATTTAATCTAACTTCACTCTTATATCTCCTTTCTACTGATTTCATTTTTTCTTTGCTTAACAATTCTTGCTGCATAAATCCAGTCTTTGAAAGTTGATCTTCCCTTGATTCTTGTTGCATTTTCTAAACAGATCATTGAGCTACCATAATAATGGTGAAGATTAATGAGCTGTAATTATCATGATAATCAAGGGCCTAGAAATAATAGGAGTTAGTAGAAATATTTCAAGCTTTTGTGCAAGTATCAATGGCACAATGGACAACACTGTTGCTGGTCACTGGTGGAGGTGAATAGCAAGAGAGTAATCTTTCAAGGAACTCCATATCCTCACTGTTTGTCATTGCACTGATTACTGAATAATACTGAATAAGTTGGACCATGGCTAACACACATCTGCCAGGCTATCCTTTATATGGATGATCTGAAGTTACATGGAAAAGCACCTTATGAAATAGAATTGCCTCTCAACGCTGTGCATTTAAATAGTCAAAAAAGTGGAGAAATATACTGCTATCAACAGAAGAAAATGAATGAAAACTGAAGGAATCACGATGCCTTATAGAATGGCCTATGAGTCTGGATGAAGATGATCACTACAAATCTTCAATCTGACAACATCAAGCACACTGACATCAAGTAGGAGATTAGAAATGAACACTTTGTGAGAGTTGAAAATAATTTCCAAACTCAGTGTAAGAAATACTATCAAGGCAATTAACACCTGGGCCAGCCCAGTCATTAGATTCATGGCTGTAGTGCTGGATTCAAACAAAATCAAAAGCCCTGAATGGAAAGACCAGAAAAATGGTGGCAGTGAGTTGTTAGAATCGATTAAACAACAGACAGCAAATGCCACCTTCACCCACGTAACGATGCTGACAGGCTTTACTTAACAATAAAAACAGGTGGATAGTGAATGTTGCAAGCACACCAGACAATTGAAAAAAAGGGCATTGGAAGAATATCTGAAGAACAATGGAGAAGGTATACCATGAAGGTTTACTGAGTACTGGAAAGACCAAACTGGCTTATGAATAAAGAATAGAAAGACCAAATGAAGAATAGAAAAGAGACATGGCAAGGCATTAGTATTAGATGGCTGGTGAAAGAAAGAAAGAAAGAAAGAAAGAAAGAAAGAAAGAAAAAAAGAAAGAAAGAAAGAAAGAAGGAAGGAAGGAAGGAAGGAAGGAAGGAGGGAAAGAAGGATGGATGGATGGAAGAAAAAAGGAAGGAAGGAAGGAAGGAAGGAAGGAAGGTCCAAAGTAGATAACAAGACTTGGTCATGGCAAGGAGCAGGAAAATTGAAGAAAGAGACAGAGGGACTAATTCTGGCCGCATTTGTTCTTAAGATTAAGGTTTAAGAATAAATGCCTAGAAAGCTCGATAAAACAACAGATGGCAAATACCACCTTTGCAAAGAAACTTAGAAACAGTGGACCACCTCGTTAGGTGCTGCTTGAAGACTGTGCAGATTGACTAGGAACAATGGCACATCAAAGTACTGGTAGCAACAATGGTGCATTGGGATATCTGCAAGAAATACCATTTACTTGTATTAATTCTCAACAATCATCAGTTCCTAAATACAGTTCCTCAGTTACCTCTATTCAAGATGCACTTACATCCTGTTTTCATTACCTGAACATGTTCTTCTTAAAAAGGAACTGGAAAACTCACAGTGCTCTTAAGCCTTGTAGAGAGCCCTAATGCCAACAACTGAAAAATCTATACTGGTTACTAATTCCTTATTTTATTTTATTTATGTTATGTTAGAAGCTTTTTATCCCGCCTTTATTATTATTTTTTTCATTTAACTCAAAGCGGCAACCATACCTAGTATTCCTCCGGTTGGCACAATTTAATTTATTAGTATGGACTTACAAAGTCATCAGCTGTTGAAGGGCTGATCATCTAAAGGTTTGTCTCTTCCAGAACTGAAACTTTTCTGATCAGCAGAAAGATCCCCTAATATCTCTATTGACAGATAGAGATAGAGATTTGGTGTGCAATAGAGCAGTTGTCACCAACTAGTGGTCCATGGACCACTGGTGGTCCACGAGAAAAGTTATTTGCATTTTTTTAGATTGAAGAGAAGAGACAAAAAAAAATGCTAAAATAAAAATATATTGGCAGGTTTCTCAGTTTGAAATCTCTGGCCTTTCTAATGCAAGCAGGTCACAATGATGTCAGGCAAACTAGGAACTAAACTTGATTTCCATATGTACCATATAAATAATATTCTTCTTTGGGGAGAATTACTTAAATCATATATTTTTCAAGCGCATAAGCCTACCCACATTAATATTTCATGCACATCTATACTGTGTTCCTGATGCAAGGAGGGAGACTTTTGCCAAGAAGTTTAATCATGCAAAACGAAAAGCTGTATATCTGTTTTTACCCGGCTGTTGCTTTCAATGTACATTTCAGCTTGGCATCATAGAAGCTCTTGGGGAGATGCAAGCAAAATGAGGAGAACCTATCCCGAACTCCTTTCAATTTACATTTATGTAGCAAAAAGGCAACAAAAGTGGAGAAGAGAATAATAGAAATAGCACTTAGACTTACAGACTTAAAGCACTTCACAGTGCTCTCCAGCCCTCTCTAAGCAGTTTACAGAGTCAGCATATTGCCCCCAACAATCCAGGTCCTCATTTTACCCACCTCGGAAGGATGGAAGGTTGAGTCAACCTTGAGCCTGGGGAGATTCGATCTGCCAAACTGCTGGTAGCCGGCGATCAGCATAAATAGCCTGCATTCACTCTAACCACTGCACCACCGCGGCTCTATAAGAAAAGGCAGTTGCATATCACTCTACTATTCCAATGGAAATTTAGCTTTTATATATAATAGATAAAGAAGTTGTGCTACTATTTATACGTGGTGATATTGGAAATCTCATGCCGAATTTTATTGTTGTTGTTGCTGTTAGTTGCGAAGTCTTGTCCAACCCATCGCGATCCCATGGACAACATTCCTCCAGGCCTTCCTGTCCTCTACCATCCTCTGGAGTCCATTTAAGTTCATGCCAATTGCTTCAGTGACTCCATCCAGCCACCTCATTCTCTGTCGTCTTTTCCTTTTACCCTCAGTCTTTCCCAGCATTAGGCTCTTCTCCAGTGAGTCCTTCCTTTTCATTAGGTGGCCAAAGTATATGTTGCTCCAAAATGCTATAAATAAGTTCTTCTCAATCTGCCTGACAGATGTGTAGACACCAACTTTTAAAACAACCATGCTACTTCAGTCACTGTGGGGCTCAAAAACCAAAATATGGAGATGTCTAGTTTGGACATAACTACTCCAAATTACAAGGAATAGTTGACTTAATTGGAGGCAAAACAGTGGCTCCTTCTTTAATAAGTGGGATTTTTTTGCTTGCTTGCTTGCTTCTTAACATTACATGAAAGTTTATAAATGCTCAGATTAAATGAAAATGTGAAGAAGCAATTATGTGTCCAACTATTAGTAGACAGAGCCATCGCCTTGCTTTTAAGTGATGCTGGAGACATGCCAATCCTTTTTGGAAGATGGCTGCTTCAAGAGGAACCCACTGTCTGATGTAGGGGAATTTATAGAAAGAGGGTAATATAGTCAGCAATAAAATTTGAACAGTGAGTATGTTACTTGCAATCTTTTACCAAACAAGAAATGAGAAACATTCCAGCTGGGTGAATCTTGCTTGGAAAGAACCTGGGAAATTGGTCCACTAGAGAGCCAATATAATGTCTGCAGGATAACGCAAAGAGGCAAAGTAAGATCTTATGATAAACAAAGGGATACAACAAATATCAATGGTGGGTTAAACTTGTATGCTTCCTGCCTGACAACATAAAAACAAAAACATTACAATCAAATGGCAAGATTGCAAGCATGGCATACCTGATGCAAGAGCCAAGGTGGTGCAGTGGTTAGGGTGCAGTACTGCAGGCCACTTCAGCTGACTGTTATGTACAGTTTGGCGGTTCTAATCTCACTGGCTCAAGGTTGACTCAGCCTTCCATCCTTCCGAGGTGGGTGAAATGAGGACCCAGACTGTGGGGGCGATATGCTGACTCTGTAAACCGCTTAGAGAGGGCTGAAAGCCCTATGAAGCGGTATATAAGTCTAACTGCTATTACTATTGCTATGCAATGAAGTTTGTATGCATTCAGCAATAGCAATAGCACTTAGACTTATATACCGCTTTACAGTGTTTTTACAGCCCTCTCTAAAAGGTTTTTTTTTAACAGAATCAGCCTATAGCCCCCAACAATCTGGGTCCTCATTTTACCCACCTTGGAAGAATGGAAGGCTGAGTCAACCTTGAGCCTGGTGGGATTTTAACTGTCAAATTGCAGTCAGCTGGCAGTCAGCAAAAGTGGCCTGCAGTACTACACTCTAACCACTGTGCTCCCGAGGCTCAATTTATCTTTAAATAAATTGATTAACCAGGGGGGGACATCTGACTCCCTGCTTAATCTTCAGACAAAGTTTGATTCATTTAATCCAAAGTAAGCTTTACTTCTAAATGATACCACTCTTATTTCCACTTACCACTCTTAGAGAGCCGAGGTGGCGCAGTGGTTAGGGTGCAGTACTGCAGGCCACTTCAGCCGACTGTTATCTGCAGTTCAGTGGTTCAAATCTCACCAGCTCAAGGTTGACTCAGCCTTCCATCCTTCTGAGGTGGGTGAAATGAGGACCCAGACTGTGGGGGCGATATGCTGACTCTGTAAACCGCTTAGAGAGGGCTGAAAGCCCTATGAAGCGGTATATAAGTCTAACTGCTATTGCTATTCATGCAGCAACCAGCCATATTCACACATTTCATAATTCAGGCTGATTCATATCATCATAAGGTTTGTCTAAATGAACAAATGCACAATCGACATTCCTTCCCATCTTCATATACTTCTCAGTGACTTGCTAAAGAACAAAAACTGGTCTTCACATTGATTATCTGGCATAAGGCTACATTGTAAACCCCCTTATTCTGTTCATTGTTGTATTTTATAGCCTTTCAATCAGAAACCTACCAAACACTTTCCCAGGCATCCTTGAAAAACAAATCCTTAGCTTTCCTGTTGCCACCTTTGCCTCCATGTCGGAGAACAATAATAGCATTCTTGCAACCATCATACAATCATATCACACACATAAAACAAAGCGCACAGCACTCCAGAAGCAAACTAAACCCTTGCTGTAATATAATGCAATTACATTCTCTACATTGGCAATGTTGCCCCTTTTCAACATTTTTCTAAGCATTTATCACTTTCCTTTCAACAATTTTTTTGTGTTGGGCTCTAATATTTTTAGCTTTCGTTTCAATTGATTCTTCACATGTTTCTATCCTCCCATTTCACAAATCTCTACAATGTTCATGCTAGGATTATCGCACATCATTTTCATCCCGAATAATTTAATCACTTTTTAAAAATTCCATTCACGCTGTTGGGGGCTCCTCATTTATTCCTTTCCATCCACTTCCAAAGCAACATCTTATTTCCATCAAACTGATTTACATTTCCTTTAATCTCATTCATTGCGTGTTCTCTTTGACTACAACAGTCCTCACAACAGTATTCTTCTTTCTATACCTGTTATACAATATCTATCTTTCGTTTTTTCCTTAATTCCATGATACTCTTAGATCTTGTTTTTTCTCACTCTGTAGCTGTTTGCACTTCATTATTCTACCAAATATCTTTTTCATGTTTTCTATTAGAGTAACTCTATGGTTACACTCTTTTTATGGCACACTGTGTTGTCCTTTTCATTTTGTTTCAAGTAGTTTCTGCATTCTGTTTCCTTACGTTTACTTTCTATTTATTCTGTTCAACTTCAAGCCCCACCAGGATCAAACTCTTGGCTGTGGGCAGAGTTCGCCTGCAATGCTGAACTTTAACCTGTGCCTTCAGGACTCCTTAATAAGATAGGTAAGACTTTGATTAGGTTTCCCATGCTGCAAGGAGCATTCTCTGGTAATAGGAAAGACAATGTCACTCAGAGAAGCAACCTAGATCTAAGGAGAAAATTCCTAACCGTGAGAACAATTAACCAGTGGAACAAATTGCCTTTGGAAATTGTGGGTGCCCCAACACTGGAAGTTACATCAGAATCCCACCCAGTGAAAAGTTCATGATCTTGTCCCCACACCCACAGTCCATCACATGGTCCAATCTTCTCCTTCCATGCTGGCGTCCATGCCCAGCTTCTTCCGGTCAGGTGTGAAAGTGCGGAGACAAAGGATGACCTTGACTTCTAGCAAAGAATGAAAAACAATACATTCCAAAATCCTACTCCTTCTAATCCCCCCTCCCATTAAAAAGAGACTGGAATAGCAATAGTACTTTGACTTATATACTGCTTCATAGTGCTTTACAACCCTCTCTAAGCGGTTTACAGAATCAGCTTATTGTCCCCAACAACAATCCGGGTCCTCATTTTACCAACCTCAGAAGGATGAATTCCTGAGTCAACCTTGAGCAGTAAAATGTTAATTGCTGAACTGCTGGCAGTCAGCAGAATTATCCTGTATTACTGCATTCTAAACACTGCGCCACCACTATCAGAAATAGTGTATAGTCTTCTGCAAGAGCAGGGGGGTTGGACTAGATGACCTCCAAGGCCCCTTCCAACTCTGTTACTGTTACAGTTTTGGACATGGTAACTACAAACAAGTCCCCACCATCTGTATAGATTGGTAGTATTTGTCATGACCTGGTTTAAGCCTGGATTTTCTTTTTGTGCCTATGTAGCATTTCTTTCTCATTATACCATTTTCTCTTACGATTTTTCAATATATATTTTTTTTAGAACTGCACAGCTAATGCATAGTAAATTGCCACCCTCAAAAGTTGCTTCTGGAGGGAGAGATGCCATTTTTAAATACAGGATCGTTGAGTATGTCAGTGGTACTTATTATTTAATCCTGTTATTTTTTATTTAATGAATGAAACTCGTGTTTAATATTTTAGAAGTCGCTGTGCATGGCAAGATATCCCTGCCAGATACCCTGAAGCAAACAGAAGAAGAAAGAATTTATAATAATTGGCACATGCTGAATCATATACTACAAGCATGACTCGAACAGTAAATGTTTTAAAAGAAAGAACACTCCTTCCTTACTATCAATATTTCTAGACAGCGTTTTCAACAAACAGCTTAATCTGAAAATTAGAATAGCAGATTTCCTCTACTCTCCATGCTAAAACCAACCCTCCCTTTTCCTCCAAGTCTTTGAATTTTCATTTTATTTTCAAGTGTATTTACATAATTACATCCTCAAACTTAGAATCAAAAAGAGAACCACCTTCTCTTCATTCATTTACATAGAATGAATAGAAAATCAGTCACTGGAATACCGTCATATGTTTAATGTTTGAATGTTTATTTTATTTATATGCCGCCCTTTTCCCCCGAAGGGGACTCAGGGCGGCTCACAACTCAAACCAGGGAAGGGGGATACAAACAAAAAAATTAAAATGACACAAAACAATACATAATTTAAAACACACGACAGTCATACCATTCGAGACGGGGGCAACAATTCTTTAGCCCCAGGCATGTCGGAACAGCCAGGTTTTAAGGGCTTTGCGGAAGGCCTGGAGGGTGGTGAGGGTTCGAATCTCCATGGGGAGTTCGTTCCAGAGGGTCGGAGCAGCCACAGAGAAGGCTCTCCTCCGGGTAGTCGCCAGTCGACACTGGCCGGCGGATGGAATTCGGAGGAGGCCTAATCTGTGGGATCTAATCGGTCTATTGGAGGTGATTGGCGGTAATATAAAGCAAAGAGGTTAAAGTTCCCTGAACCAGATCTTTAAAACTGTAGCATAAGGAAAAGAAATTAACTTTAGGTCATTCTAACCTCCGCAACAGAATAAACTTGCTAATTTTATTTTGATGGTGCAAGCAAATGGTCCACATTTACTTTTCTGGGAGGGAAAGCATTATAGATTTGTGGAAGCCTTAAACTACGTAGTTAAAGAAATAGGAATCTTTTAAAACTGGGCCTGCACTGTACCGATACACTATTCCTACTGGTTTGAGCCCTGATATAGCCATATATGATGGGTATCCATGTTTCTCTCTTGTTTGGAAAGAGATAACAAAAGTCTTCTCAGAATGTCACACTGTTCTTTATTTACAAATGTACATACTGAACATACAAATGGTGCAGATTTTAACAGAAAAGTAAAGTACAGTAGCCTGCATAAGATTTTAAGGCAGATTCTTACAGAATTCTCAAACTCAACATTCCGCCTCTTTCTCTGACTTCGTATACATCCTCTGTCATCATACATACAGTTATATGGATTATCTTTAGGCATATCCTTGGGAAGGGAACACTGCATTTCCTAGGTTAGTCTATTCCTTTACTCCTAATCAGAGGTTTCTCAAATGGCCTAATTCTAACAAAGAGTCCTCTAAGTACCCGGTTCCCATGGCAATCCATCACTTGTACTTTGTGAAATCCTGGGTTTGTATCCTTGACAGCAGATTTGAACAGTTTTTAAATATTCTTTTTTTTTTCTGAATTATCGGTCCTCTCTTACAATTTTATACCTACGTCAAAAAAGATTTCTGATCGTGGTTTCACAGGAAAGGGAAAATAGGACAATTCTGTGCCCTCTTTGTTTTTTAATTACATTATCCTAAGAAGATTTAATCAGGCACCAATTCCCCTACATTCTATAAGATTTATTGTTTTTGGTTGTGTGTGTACTGTCAAATCAGAATTGACTCCTTATAACTGCCTGGATAAGGGCCCTCCAGACTTCTTGGGAAGGTTTTCAGACATGATTTACTGTTGTCTGCTTCCTAGACTGGTCCCAGGTTACCCAACAGGTTTCATGCTTCAGCACGATTAGAACTTGTGGTTTTTCAGGTTCTGGCCTGATGCCTTTACTATTATACCAAACTGAATTTCTAAAGAATTTATCCTAGGCATATATACTTCTTGTTCCTCAATTTATTCAATGCTTTTCTAGGTCACATTTAAAACCAAACTTCTGAGAATGTGTTTATTCTTTCTAAATTGTTGAATGTTATCTCTTCACTCTTTCACATTAGGAAGCATAATGTTGAGCCTGAATATTTTCACACTTTGCCATGTCTCAAAATGTGATATATGGCTTCATAGAATATAAAGAAAGCAAACTGGAAGTTCTAATGCTGGATGAATAATGCTATCTGATGTTCTTACAAAAATCATTCCCATACTGTAAGACTCAGGATTTCACTGCTTTAATGCCATGTATTGTATTTAGGTTTTGTACACAATAAACATATTTCTATTTATGAGTGTGCATATCCATAGCCATTATTGTTAAATGTGCTACTGTTTATTACGGATTTGGCCTTCACATTATTAGGTGCACTATACATGGATTGCAGAAATACAGATGATCACTAGATTGCAGTGAAGAGATATAAAACTAATTCTTTGTTGCTCTTTAATGGTCATCCAAATTTTTGCAGCTCAGAAAGGCCTTATTTAATAAAGAGTATCTGAGAGTAAAAAAAATCTTGACCATCCATGCAATAAATGAAAATGAAACCTTTGGATTTGATCATCAAGTAAACAAGATAAAAATAAAATAGAAACAATTCTGTGGGTTCTATGATAACTTCCCCTATCTAAAGTATTTGAGGCAATGATGCCCCTTCATTGGCATGAAGATGGGGGTCGAAAGGAAATTAACTTTTACAGCCAGACAGCAAAATCTGGCTGGGCACCTTTGAAGTCATTGAAGGTAAAAGAACGTGATCTCCGTCGAAGAGCTGAGCAGCCTAAAGGTCTGCCATGGAGGAAGTCTAAGTAAAGGTTAGACTTCAAGAAGCGCGGATAACTGTCTTGTTCCATCAGGGCATAAATCTTGTTCTGTGCAGCATCAAATGTGTTGAGCGTTGGATGAGCCATATTCTGATTTACAGAGGCTTTGGTATTAAAATCAAGGTTGACCTAGACAAAAAAAAGAAGAAAACATTTGATGAAATGGAAGGTTGTTGGATATTCCCAATTTGTCCATATAAGGCAGAGATGCCTAACCTTTTCATCACTGTTTGCTGAAAGTACACGCACACATGCACCCAAAATGCATTGCATGTGTGACCCACCGCCCCATGCAGTCGCATGTGACCCCTGCATGCGCCCCTCCCCGAGCATGTGTGCAAGATCCCCATGCATGCATCCCACACATGTGTGCACAACCCTCCTGCACATCCCACACATGCGCAGGTAACCTCCACTCATGCGCGACAGACCCAAAAACCAGCTGGCCAGCGGGAAGCACGTGCACATGCGCAGTGGAGCTAAGTTAGGGCAACAACTCGCATGTCTGCAGAGAGGGCTCTGCATGACACATGTGGCACATGTGTCATAGGTTCACCATCATGGATATAAAGTATTGACTTCTTATCCTATATACGTTCTTACCCAAGTATTGCAAGGAAATCTGCTACATTCAAGTTTTATGAGAAGCATGGTCAAGAAGTGTGATGGGAATATTTTTAATAATGAGTCTTTAGGGAGCATATGTCTCATAGGCTTATGTCAACTGGATATCTATTCGAGAAACCGTAAACACCTGCCTGCAACACCTTGACAAGCTGGGTCTTTGCCTGGGATCACATCGCAGCTGCTGTAACATACTACAGACAAGGGCAACATCTGCATTCTATATGCTCCGAGGCACTTTCTGGAAATCGAATTTAAAGTGCTGAACATTTATATGAGAACAAACAAAATTGAAGTGGGGCACCGTAGCTTTTCAGTGACAAGAAGTGTGTGCTCCAATTAATTTTTTTTTCTGAAAATTGAACAGAGCACAGTAAAGCATTAACAATGTTCATCACTTATTTAGTAGGATTTAGAATGGATACCTCTCCAGTTGTACTAATGTTATATTGTTTCAAAAGGAGGGTAGAGTTAGTTTTAATCTTTGTCAATATCTGCAAGGAGGAAGAAAAAAAAGTTTCTTTCTATAACTTAGTTTGTTCAATTTGTATGACCATCACTTGACTGGAATGTTCTAATCGATTGCACAATTCATAATCATCCCCTAGACATAATTCCACATGCTATGTAGCTGCTTTCCTTTCTTCAATACATGACACATGATAGACATTTGATAGGTAAGTATAAATAACATCTAAGCCAATGCATGAAGTATATCTGAATATTTATTTACTATTACATGTAATTAATATGCATCCTTAACTCTTGTCTTTTGAACAAATCTGCAATCAATTTCTTTAATCTACTTAAAGCATTGCAGTTATTATTCTAAATACTGTGCTCAGATTGATGATTCATTTTATTCATTTGTCTTATCTGAAATCTTGCCAATGTGTCAGTAATAACTTGCATGTAATAATTGCACCAGTAATTATTGCTTCAGAAGACTGAGAAAGAATAATTCTTATACAGTACAAGTAGCAATAAAAATAGACAGATAAAGTTCTCAGCAAGTGATAGTTTCACTCTTTGTTCCAGTTTCACTTCTGGGATACTCTTGTGGTAGCACGTTATAAATAATCTTAACCCTTTTCAAAAATGGATTCATTCCAAATGACATTCAATGGTACAAAACTCAATGCTATTGCAAATTTTCCCAGAAATAAGTTTCAATGTTGAGATTTGGGATAGGGTGGAGGGCAGAGAAGTCAAGAGGACATGTATGTCGTGAACATTACCTTGACATCCTCTCCCTGCAGACAGAATCTTTAAGATTTTAGAAGACCAGTTGTGTTAAGAGAAGTATTTTCACTGTACCTCTTTTGGTGATTCTCTTTCAATGAATGTCTCATAAATTGTCTTTGCTTTGAGTGGGAGTTGGGAAGCATCTTTGCTTTTCTTATACTCTTCGCATGCCATCCAAAACTCAATGTTCTCTTCACTAAACTCACTTCTCAGAAACTTGATGAATGCGTCTAAGCCAGCTACGAAATAAACAACATGTAATCAAAGGAACAGCAAAGAAAACAGGATGACATTTTCTCACTACCATTTTCAGATGTTTTTGAGTTAATTCTCTCCCTAAATTACCCATTTTTTTTTTAAGTTAGTCCTGGAACAATAACTGTGATTTGTATGGTAAAGGATAAGCAAAAATAATGTCCCAGATTTTCACTGTGTGGAGGTTCATTTTGAATACAGTAAATAAGAAAAGTTTTTGGAAGAATCAGAGCTTAATTTGAGAAACATACAGGCAGCAGTGGTGGATTTCTATTATTTTTACTTCTGGTTAACTCGCGGCCACATGCTCACGTGTACACAATGCTTCTGTGCATGCGCAGAAGCATCCAGGCAGGTGGGCGGAGTCTCCTGCCACTGCTACTACTGGTTCGCCCGATCCGGCTGAACTGGCAGCAACCCACCCCTGACAGGCAGCATCCAGATTAAAAACATATAATTTAAAGACAAACCCTAGATGTAAATTGGCTGTTAATAAATATGGCAGATGGCATTCTTCTTCTTCGGGCTGACAAAGTGGTGAAGCTGTGCATTTTTCATATACAGCCTGTTTTCAACAATTTTTATGGGTTCCTGACAGCATAGTGCAGTTTAAGCACCTCATCAGCTTGAGGAAGTCCAATGTAATAGGTAGTCTGTTTGTAAGTATAAATTCCCATTTAAATATAAGTTCAGGTTAAAGACAGAGGTAGGGAAGAGAATTCTTTCTTAACCTGATGATTCCCTGTAATAAATATGTCATTTTCTTTCCAATGTATTCTTGTTTGGTCTAAGAATGGGAAGATTAGACTGTTTAGATCAATGACAATTTCAACTGGATTCATTTATATATTAATTATATATGCATGTTCATTTGTAATTTCAAAAACATCCAGCTTGACATCCAGCTCATATTTATTTCAAAAACATCCAGCTCATTACAGTGTGTGTAGATAGATGATAGATAGATAGATAGATAGATAGATAGATAGATAGATAGATAGATGATAGATGATAGATGATAGATGATAGATAATTAGTAATTAGTAATTGGTAATTTAATAAATGTATATGCCGCCCAATCCTGTAGGACTCCAGGCGGCTTACAAAAACAAGATAAAAGATAAGAGTTAAAAATAGAAAAAGAGAAACAAATTTAAAAACAACACACCATACATTTTGTCTAGGTGGGGCTGGACCTCGTTCATGAGGTCAACAGCTCCAGGCCTGCCGGAATAGCCAGGTTTTAGTGGCTTTTCGGAAGGCCGAGAGAGTGGGAAGGGTCCGGATCTCTACGGGTAGATCGTTCCATAGGGCCGGAGCAGCTACAGAGAAGGTCCTCCCCTGAGGGGCCACCAGCCGGCATTGTCCGGTCAACGGCACCTGGAGAAGGCCCAACCTGTGAGATCTTATTGGCCATTGGGAGGTATGTGGCAGGAGGCGGTCTCTCAGATATCCAGGTCCTAAGTCATGTAGGGCTTTAAAGGTGATAACTAGCACCTTGAAGCGCGTTCAGAGACCAATAGGAGAGTGAGTGAGTGAGTGAGTGAGTGAGTGAGAGTGAGTGAGAGTGAGTGAGTGAGTGAGTGAGTGAGAGAGAGAGAGAGAGAGAGAGAGAGAGAGAGAGAGAGAGGCATTTGATATGCACCATTAATGCTATTGAGTTTAGAATTTCACTACCATCCACAAATATAGTTCAATCTTCACATTAACTATAGATTGATTG